>NC_064247.1:69030384-69345961 GCF_003254725.2 Canis lupus dingo
TTTCTGTGAGCCCTTTAGATACAGAGACAAGATTTTACCTATTTCTAATTTTTTAGTACCTGCTATAGAATCTGGAACAATCATTTGGGTTGGACCAAATGTGCCCATGAAGTCCCAAGCAGTGACGTGAAGAGGGTGGTGGCCCTACTGTCTGAGCACCGAGAGGGAAAATGCTTGTACCCAAGAGTACCAATGCCTGGCTGTTTGTTCCTGACAGATATCACCAGGGTTTGGAAGGATGATGTTAGAGTTCGCCAAGCAAACCTGTCATTTGATTTCGACATTGCATGGGGAGGGTACACTATGTAGCTGAGCGTGAGAACTGTCTCTAAGCAGGAGTCAGTGTGCTACAATCCTTTCAGATTGTCCTAGAGGTCAAGGTGGAGCCACAGAATGAAAGCAGCAACTTGTGTTAAATGGATAGAATTAGAGGGTTTCACTTGGGATCTTTCATTCAAATCAAGCCTCTAAACATTCTGATTGTCTAGACTCCATATGAATCCCTCGCATTCTGTTTTCAGAAGATGGAAAAATAGAGAAGTGGGCTTTCACAGTAGAAATGAGTTTTAATTAACAGTTCAAGGTCAGACAGCCTCCAAATGTTAAAGTTCACCAAAAAGATAAAAGAAATGGAGTGATTTGATTGAAAACTTAAAAAAAAAAAAAAAAAAAAGAAAAAAGAGAAGAAAAGCTGTAGATCGATTTTCCCAGACAACTCAAATCAGCTGAAGCATAGGAAGAGCTTCCTTGCGGGAAATGAACCCCCATCACCTTGTCTGTTTCAACAGCGGCCATCTCAGCAGTTTGGATTCACTAAATACTCAGTATGTTTTAGACACTGTGTTATCATACACTGCTGTCTCTTCCATCTCTCTGATTACTTTCTGGAATGGACAGGTTCCTTCTCATCCACAGTACCCAAGGAGAAACTGAGGCTGACTGCAGCCACCCTCAGTAATATTTACTGTGGCTGAACACTAATGACCAAATCCAAACAGAAGCAGTGTGGGCTATGTAGGAAGAGGCAAGACAAAGCTCGGGCAGGACAAAGTCCCAGCGCTGTGGCTTGCTAAGCTAGGTGACCTTAAGACAATTACTGGGTCTTTCTGGGCCTCTGCTTCCTCATTTATAAATAAGAGCAGTGCTGTGGTCAACAGGATTATCTGCAGCTCTTGGCTGGCTGTCACTGTCATGCATTTTTAAGTGCCTCCAGAAAAGTTGGAAGAGTAGATAGCTCGACTCCAATGACTTTGGACTTGGCCGTGGCATTTGCTTTTGGTCAATCTAATTCAAGCAGATGTGACACATGGGTGACTTCAGATGTGTTCACGTGAGTGAGCTCATATCACATCTGCTTGACTTTGATTGATCATCCCCTGCTATCCACTATGGCAGGGTTTCTCTACCTCAGCACTCTTGATATTTGGGCCTGGATAAATTCTTCATTGTGGGGACTGTCCTGAGCATTGTGGGATGTCTAGCAGCATCCTTGTCTTCTTCGCACTAAATGCCAGTAGCAAGCCCCTCCTCCTTGTGTGACAACCAAAATTGTCTCTGGGCATTGTCAAATGATTCTTGGGGAACAAAATCACCCCTGACTGAGAGCCTCTCTGTTATTTTCTCATAGTTGGGTAGTCATGTGTTTGAGGAGAAAGAGGCGGCACTGGAACCCAAGCCAACCTGGAGCACAGCCCAGCACAGATGGACCTTAGCTGACCAACAGATATGTGAACAAGAAACCTGCATACTTATTGTTGTAAGCCGCTGTGATTTTGAAGTTCGTAGCAAACACCCTACCATTCTAACCAAGAGGACAACATCAAAAATATCATAGAATTCCACCCGCAGTGCCTGGATACACTGGAAGCACTTGCAGTTGGCATTATTAATACTGCTAGACCCCATTAGATTGCCCTATGAAGTGAACTAATTTGTGATGCTTCTTAACTGTGTCCCACAAAGTCATCCCCTGAAGCCTTCTCAGCAACCCTCACTACTCTGCTCCATGGACCACATTCCCTGGTACCTGTGACTGCGTCCAGCCGCCCTACACATGCCCACTCCCATTTTTGGAGCAGCCTCCATGGCCAGACTGCTCTCTTCCAGCTCTAGGGCAGCTCGACTGTCTTTTGCTTTGCTCCCCCTTTCTCTCAGTTTATGATGAACTGGAAAATCCAGAGCCCCGACACATAGGACATAGTTTAAAATAGATGCTCATTGAACTTTGCCAGCATACCGATTATGGTGGTAATTACTCAGTATCTGTGTATACGTTTTGATGTATGACTTCCAAATATTCACATCTTATAAGAGTAAGGGTGATTTTGTTTCTGTTTTGCTCTTTATGTAAAGTCAGAACCTTATACCATTCCCAGCCTGAAATCCTAGCTGACTAAACGGATGGATGGGTACATGAACTGAAAGAACATTCACTCTTTATAGCAAGCATGCTAATAATTTAGATATTAATTGATGGCCACCTAAGAACCTTATGTAATCACGCAAGATTCAAATGAGTTGCCCAGAGTAAATGTCACTAGATAATATGGAAAGAAACATTCAGAACTCTATGATAGGAGATTACACTTTGCAAAGAACAGAAGTTTTCTTAGAGCTTAGTTGCTTTTTAAAATTTTTAATCCAGAGTTTACAACATATTTGTTGATTCTTTTATTTCTCCCCTCCCCAAAAGAAATTCTTTCACAGAGCATAGATTGATGATGAAGAACATGCCTATAGGTCCTATCTAGAATTAAGCCAGAGAGTATCTATCAGTACTTAGCCATCCAGGGGAAGGAAGCAGTGATGTCAATGGAAATAATTAGTATACACACAGGGCAGTCCTGGATGAGGTTTGAACATGCATACTTTAAGCTCCAAGGTTCTACACTATTATTTAGGATTTGCTTCTTTGTTCCCTACACAACCTAGCTATGGCATCAGAGTTTAGTGTCATCAATTCACGGTCAGATCAGTAAATTCCATATGTATATAGTTCTCAGCACTATAAGCCTCACCTTGCCATAGGACCTAAGGGTCTGCCTTAGTTTCAGTAGAAGTGCTGGTAAGAGGCCATCCTACCTTTCTTGGGCTTCCGTGTAGGAGTTTAGGATAAGCAATGATCACAATTCTAAATATCAGGCACAGAAAGGCCACCATTGTGGTAGGCATGCTCCCATGTTCCTTAACATGTCACTTTGTAACCTTGGCAGGAGTACCCATTTTGTGGTGGAGGGTAAGTGCCTTGCCCAAGCACATACAGTGGAGAAGCTCAAATTCTCTAGTCCTTTCTAGGATAATACCACACTGGCCAGAGGCTGAAGACAAGAAGGTGGGATATGTTGTAAACGTGCTGTGCACAAATCTCATTTCTGGCCCAGGGTCGTAGAATTCTCAGAGTGATGTGCTGTCTTAGACAGGGTGTGGAATGTAAAACCAATGTGAATTGAAGGCTGCAGCCAAACATGTTCCTGAAGTCAGTAAAATCACCCAGAAAGTACAGTACAGAAGAACCCTCTCCTGCGAGCCCAACACAGCCATGTTTTCCTCTATTGTTGGAACAGATGGCTGACCTTTAGCAGAGCCCCAGATGAAATTGTGGGCTTCTCTTTATAGGGTGTCGATGAGAAAAAAACAAACAAACCACACAGCATCTCTTAGATGTTAGAATCACACTGAGCTTGTGCAGATACTCTCACTCTGAAGCCAGAGCCATTGTGTAGAATGCTTCTCCTCTCACTAAGGGCAGATGCTTCCTGAGTGCAGTGGGAGAAGAGTCATCACACTATGTAAATGGTTCTCTCTCTCCCTTTCTCTGAGCAAAATATTTGCCTTTGCATAAATTCATCATAACTATGATCTAACTAGTGTTTTGGGGACTTGGGTTTCCTGCCTGTAATGAAGGATAGATGACATCTAGGTAAAGGTGGGGGCTATCCATGGTTCTTTCTACCTATTTATGGGCAGCCACATGTGATCTGAGCAATGCAAATGATGTCAACAAACTACACAACAGAACACACTGACATGAAGTCTCAGGGAATGTTTTGCCCATCATGGGGCAGATTGATCATATTTAACAATCCAGTCAGGCTCCCCAAACCCAAGAGAGGGCTCTACCCTAGAAGCCAGCTGATCTAACTTTACATATTGACCCAGTCACCTCAGTTTAGAAAACTACTTGTCTTATTAATTATCAGTCTCATTTTTAATACCAGATCATTTGGATAGTTCTCCTGTACCTTTCCCTACTCAGCTACTACTCAGACGTTTGAAAGAACAAAAATATTCACATTTTTACAAATCATGACTCCACCTGGGAGAATAACTGGTTAAAGAAGAACACAGAAAATATTATAGATTGTCAGTCTCCCAAGGTGTGGTGGGGGTGAACAAAAGTTTATTAAAAATAACTAATACTAGACACAACATGCATAGCTCATTACACTCAGGCATATTTTTGATTAGGGCAATGCTAGACAACAGCTCTTCAAATGAGATTTGACAGCAGGTAAATTACACAGTGTAAGGGCTTAAGGTGATCTACAGAACAACAATGTCTTGATCATAAATAGGATTTGTGTGCTGGAAAATACATTCTATCATTAATGAAACAGACAAATGAACTGAAAAACATCATACTGCACCATAGTTTTAAGTAGCTTACCTTAGCAGTGTAATATGGATAGTAAGTCATGCATAAAACCCTGTAAAAGCTCATTAAGTCAGGATCAGTTTATTCAAAACAGCACATATTTCAAATAACTGTTCTTCCTTAGCCAATTCCAGACTCTATTGTTTAAAAACATCAACTACAATAATGGAAAATGAGGCAATTGTAATTCATTATAAGTTGTGTCTCTTTCTAAAACTCTTGCTATTTTATTATATTTTATTTTATTATTTTATTTTATTTTATTATTTTATTAAGTAGGCTCCACCCAGGGTGGAGCCCAATGTAGGGTTTGAACTCACAACCTTAAAATCAAAAGCTGAACTGAGATCAAGGGTTAGACACTGAACTAACTGAGCTACCCAGGTGCCTCCAAAAACTCTTACATTTTAAATTGGTAATCCCAGGGACCTCAAATGATTTAAGCTGCTAAAAATCCTTGGGGGTCATATCCTGGCCCAGCCCATCCTATACCCTATGGCAACATTTCCTCTAAAAATCTTCCACGCCCTGGAACCCTTCAACTTTGGGCTAAGAATTTCTACAAATATCAGTCTCACATTTTTTTTTTTTTTTTTTTAGGACTTTTGTTGCTTTATTGGAGCAACTTTCCTGAAAAGGAAGTTGTTAGAGTTCCAGCCAACTGAAAGTTTAGTGGCAACATGCTTCTGAAAGATGCCATGAGATATTGAGTGGTCCATAGAGGAAGTTACAAATATTGAATTGGACAGCAATATCTACACTTGCAGCACTATGATTTCAAAGATAATTGCTCTCAAAGATCTTAAGTCACCAATGCATCTGTCAAAACATCAATTGCTGAGAAGTCTGCAAGTCCTTCAGAATTCAAAGACACCCCTTTAGAAAAAAAAAAAAAAAAGACTTTATTTATTCAATGTTCCCAACCAGACAAAAGTAAATGGCCCAGGAGAGATATTTACAAGAGTTTAAAATCGTTTGTAAACCCACGAACGTGTGCATGGGCTTTGCTTGCTGGCCATGACCCTAATCCTCTCTACATGAGACCCAGGTGGGGTGAGTACTGACTTCCCAGGCACTTCTAGAAGCTGCATCACCTGAGAGCAGTACTGGGACAACCTACCCTTTATAGCTGGCTCTGGCATAGTGCGCTCTAAGACCAAGGTAGTAGAGCTATGGGTGCCAAAATGGGATCTGAGTACAGATTGTCTGAGTTGAACTCCTGGCTTTTGTCGCCTACAAGCTGCTACCTTTACCACTGCCAAAGTTTGCATGCAGATTCAGTTTCAGTTTGGAAGCAACAGAGACATAATTTGGCTTTTCTGGTTTTGTTTCATGATATGATATGGGAAATATCTGTAAGTTTTGACTTCTTGTAACCCTGGCTCTTTTTTTTACAAATAACAGTGCCCTGCCTTTTGGGCCATTCCCTTTCCCCAATTCCCTGTGGTTCCAGTAGGCCTGTCAATCATAGTCTTATTTCCTCCAGCCATGCCCAAGAGAGGTGGGCCCATGACCCAACCTAAGATGAGTAGAAGCTCTCTTGGGAATGGGGACCATAATGTGAAGGATAGATGGAACATGGGTGCAGAGGATGTATTCCATTAATTCTATAAAAGAGTCTTCAAGAGTTCCTGGATGGGATCCCCAGAACTGAACCTCCTTCTGTCCTGAGAGCCAGCTGTCAGATGTTAAATCTGTAGAGCACAGCCAGCAGTCACCCAGTGATTCCCCTACCGTCTAAGATGGCTGGTGCTTGTCTGTCCTTCAATCATAGAACCCTGGGCGGTTCACATGAGAACATTATTCTGAGCTGGTCCGCATCTGCATCTGCCTGTATTGAGCTGACCAGGGGAGAAATGGATCATGCAATCAAGGGCAGAAAACACTAAAAGGAACGGGGAATAAAAATGCATCCATTAGCCAATTGGAAAAAAAAAATCAGGGCAATATTATTCCCCAAGTTTCTTCCTTCTCTAAGAAGAGGTTAGATTTGTCTCAGCTAAAGAAGGTGGCTTTGAAAAAAAATAGAGCCTTCTGGGCATCCCAGAGGGTAGCAGGGTTTGGAGTGACACTGATTTGGTTCAACTCTGAGTGTCATTCCTGACTATGTGGGCTTGTACTCCAACTGCCTGAGACTCAGTTTCTAACTCTACAAATGGGGATCTATGACCAAAAAGACAATGTTTGTGTCTGCATGTGTGAGTATATGTGAACACACACGGTTCACACACAGATTCAGTCCATATGCCTTCAGAAATTCCCTGACAAAGGGAAGGCTTAAGGAAATAGTCTAGGGGAAGGAACAGGATTTGACACAAAGTATTTACTTCACATTCCTATGTATGTCTGCATATACATATGTGTGTTTACACATACATATGTAACAAGTTAAAAAAATTCAAAAATATCTTCTTGCTGCAAAGCCGTCTCATCTCACACACAGAGAGCACATATTCTGATTTGAGAGTTGACTTGCTGCAAGTCTCACTGATGGTCATGGAGGAATGGGGACAGGTGGCCGAGACTCCAGAAGAGTTTTAAGTGCTACTGATTCACTTGACAAATAGGAACCTGAGACCCAGTCAAGGATCTAAGGGACATAACAGGACATAATGGACAAAGTTCTGAAGACTGGAATGAAGACAAAGGAGGAGGCAATGGAGGAGAGAGGATCCGGGAGGAAGGAGGGGATGTGACCACTGCAGCATCTGCCCTGGCCCAGGATGGCCCATCCCTCAAGGTGCTGCATCTGAGTTGTGTGGTTCTGGAACCACCTGGATGGCGGACTGGGCTGAATCAGATCACTGGTGCCTGTTCAGTCTCCACACAGGCTTCCACTGGGTCTGTTTCTCTGTGCTCTCATAGCCTTGAAGCAGGTGGTGTTCAAGAAAGGAGCCAGGGCCTCAGTGACGGACCACAGAATCTCCTCCCTAGGGATGTTAGCTCCATGAGGGCGGGGCCCATCCAGTCTCCACAGTACCACCCAACTTACAGTGCACACTCCAGGGTTGATTTGGGAGGACTGGAGGAAACAGGCAGGAATGGCTGAAAGCAGAGCTGAGTGAGCAGATTGAGAGGTGGGAGCTGGCCAGGTAGAAGGCTCCTGAAGGAATAAGGCCTTGGAGGGGCCGTGGGCACAGGCTTGGCTAAGGAGTCTGTGCCCATCATGCTTTTAGTGTGAAACTTCGCGTGACCTTCCTCTCTGCCTCTGTGACATATGCTTACACACGTGCACACATATACACATTCATGCAGCTTTAATGTTCTCGGCACTTCCACTATCATTTCCTGTTTCTCAACCAACAATCACAGAAACTAATTTACCTTATCAAAAATGCAATTACTCAGTATCTTAGACTTCTATTTATTTGACAGCCTTCTAATTTTCTCACTTTTACCTAATTTGACAGGGAATATTATAGACATAACTAGTCTTTCAAAATGACTTTCACAAGGTTAGTTCACTTGTTAATTGACCCTCCGTGATGGCAATTTATGAAGCATATTAATTTCATCTGTCACTTCCAACACAAAGTAAATGTGGAAAATAGTCTATCTTTCATAAGGGACCTTGTAAAAGAAGTATGTCGGAATTCTTAATTAATATATGCATATCCTTTCAACCATTGATATTGTGCAGAACTTTTATACCCACTCATCTGAAGCTCTGTCTCCCTTTTATAAATGTTTTGTTATTCCTTTATGATGAAGGAGAGACACCTTCCCTGAGGATTAGTCTGCCAGGGATATAAATCACCACCTCAAAAATGAAGCAGCCATTTGTCTGGAAGGATTTCTGGAGCCCACAAAGGCAAAGTTTAAAGAAAAAAATCCCATGAGAGCTGTAGCACGAGGAAAGACCTCCTTTCTGGAAGGCAGAAGCTAATGCCCTTTCATACCCACTGTAAGGGTACTCTAAGGAATGAAATCAGACACCCCACTTGCCCACTTGAGGAAAGGAAGGTGGGGCCTCCAGAGGCTATGTTGGACCTTCAAAGGACACCTGTCAAAGAGAGACCTCACCACATGGATTTGATTTGATATAGAACTTCCTGAAGTTCCTGGTAGTCCCCAGTTTGACTTCAACCTTAGTCATTCCCAAATCACTTTGGAGCCTACCAATGGGCAAGCACTTGGTATAAAGCCATAAACTAAACCGCCACAAGCTTAATGCTCACGGGGCTCACACTCATGCAGAAAAATAGCCAAGTCAATGGAAAACCAGACAGAATTCCAAATATGGAGTGATAAAGCACCAGGACAGAGTGAGGAGGGATTCCGATGCCTGGGGCACAGGGGGCTGATGGGATAGAATGGGTCCAGGACACAGAGGAAGGCAATTCTCTCAGCAACCAACACAGAGTGACTGGGGCTTTCCCTCTTTTCCCTGGCTGTCTGAACATTCTTGCTGTGGATTCCCTGGAGCCCTCCCAAATTCTGGACTCCTCCATGCTCCTGGCTTATGGAGCTCCAACATCTTAGCAAGCATCAGCTTTAGTTCCAGCAAGGATGCCTGGGCTCCTTCATAGGTACGTGTGTTGAGTCTTGGCTCTTCCACCTGTTTTTTGTTTGTTATTTATTTTTAGAGAGAGAGCACATATGAGCAGGGTGGGAGGGGCAGAGGAAGAGGGAGAAAGAGAATCCCAAGCAGGCTTCATGCTCAGCATGAAGCCCAACCTGGGGCTGGATCACATGACCCTGAGATTTTGACCTGAGCCGAAATCAAGAGTTGGACAATCAACTGACTGAGACCTCCCAGGCACCTTTCCCCCTGGTTTTTTACCTGGATCTGAACTGTCAACACACCAGCAAGGAGCCTCTATGAACAAGGGCTCCATTTCTTCCCCCATCCAATGCTCAAGCTAAAATGTTGGCTCGGGAAGGGGCCTTTACATGGCTGTCCATCATAAATCATCCAGGTTCAGCATTAACATTCTTTTAAAGCCTTTTAAAAGTAATAGTGTCTTTGCCTTTGTGATCTCGAATGTCCTCTTCCTGCCATTTGCTCCACACTGAAAAGCTCCTACTCCCTTTATGAGATGAAATGCAATTTTCAAGTTTGAAGGTCTTCATGTAAGAGATCTCCAGAAAAGACTAGAATTCCCTGTTGAGGTTTGAAATCATACACACACACACACACCTACACACACACACACACACACACACACACACACACACACACCCCAGGAATTATTAAAGCTGTGTTTAGCCTAATCATTTATGTTTTCTTTGATCAAATAGAGAACTTTATTTTCCCTCAAGTATCTTGCCAATAAATCTCCTAAAAGGTCATTCCTGGCTTTGAGCTAAGTACAAAACATATGTTTGGGAAGCAAAAGCCTAATCTTTAATTTGACAGTAATGGTATTATAAGAGCTGAGGGTTTTCTTTGCTAAAGTAGCAAAATGTATATATACACATATACCTGTAATAAAATATAAAAAAAGTATGCTCAGGCATATGTATCCCAGATTTTTTTCTACAATATATTTAATAAAAGCACATTTTAGAGCACTTACAATGAGAACTGTTTGACTTCTGATTGAGATAGTCCATGCTAATGATTTACACACAGAACCATTTTATAAAAATGCAAATTATAAAGGTGGCATGCTGTAATGTCCTCATCAATCATAAAAAGTACATATTTTGAATAAGTGTTGAGAAATATAATCTATACTTCATAGATCTCAGCATGGAAGCACTGCCATAACCAGATGAAGTGCACCACATGTATTATCGGAAAATAATTACTCCCCTGCTCTAATGTTATCACACGATAATAGTGGTAAAATGCTGTTCTGAGTGATAACATTTCTAAGGAGAAGAAAATTTCTTCATTTAATCTTGTAGCAAAAAAAAAAAAGTTGGGGGGGAGTGTGTGTGTGCGCACGTGCACATGCATAAGTGTGAGGTGGGGTACTTTCCCTTTCTCTTCAAGGTTAACAAAAATATCTTTTATAATACTTTTCCATTTTTATTAACAAAGTGTCTGAATCAAGCCCCAATACCTTCCAGACACTGCATAATTTTTTTTATCTTTTACCAAACATAATGAAACCTCGAGGGAGGAAATTCATGGTTAAATAAAGTTTTCATGGCTCAAAGGATTGGATGTTCCTATTAGTAAAATTGCCTTAAAATGTACAATCAGAGCTCCTTCAAAACTACCTACACATCTGTGGACACGTGCAGTTAGCTCTCATGACAAGGTGGAGAAACTCTAGAATATTCCTGTTGCTTTAAGATTCCAACAGTGAATACAGAGAGAGGTAGATCTGAACTGATCATTTTCCTCCCAGGGCAAGAGCTAATAAAATAAAATAAAATAAATAAAATAAAATAAAATAAAATAAAATAAGAAACAGAATGGGAAAAATAATCATACTGGGTAGGACAGGCTATACTGCATCTCAGATGTGTGCTTATTATGGAACTCAACTTGATGGACACAGTCCTTGGAAGTGAATGGGAGCAGGTAGGGGCAGCGTCACCATTTACTCCTGGACCCCTGGGTTTGGGGCAGAAGCGACTGCAAACCCCACACCACAACTTTGCTCTGAGGTGGCTTAGTACCACCCATCTGTGGTTAGTGTCTGGACCTGAACTTGGCAGTGGTCATTCATGCCAAAGTCTTCAATTCCTTGTACCACCCTCATTTGTGGGTTACCATCTAGGGGCTCAGAAAACAAACACAATCTTTTCCTGTTTCTATGTCTTTTCACAGCTTTGTACATAAGTTGGAAATAGTAGCTACCCTGGCTGATGGAACACTTCCTAAGTGCTAGGCACTTTCTTCTATAGTCTACAAAAATCGTTCTTAACCAGAGCTATCTCATTTGGTGTATTTGGAGGTATTTTTGGTTGTTACACTTGGGACTGGTGGGTACTACTGGCATCTAGTGGGTAGAGGCGAGGAATGATGCTAAACGCCCTGCATGCACAGGGCAGCCCCCACAAGGAAGAATCATCCAGCTCCAAATGTTAGTAGTGGTGAGAATATGGTTGAGAAACCCTGTTTTAGGAGGATTACCGTAGTGCTTGTGTCACAAGTGTGAGTTAGATATCTTTATTATTCTGATGCTGCACATCAGGACACAGCATTTAAGAGGTAGCTAATGGCAATAGCTGTAATTTATTGTCTATTGTGTACTTGGCTCTCTACTAACGGCTTTACTATACACTGTCTGCTCATCGACACTATGAATTCAGTCTTATTAACCCCATTTTACAGATAAAAGAAAGTGGAACATCAATTGCCCAGGGTCACATAGACACAAACAGGCAGAACTAAGATATACACTCCCTTCTGCTGACACTAAATCCTGTATCCGTATATCCTGTATGTCTCCCCGAGTCAAGGTCATTGCTACTCAGGAGGTAGGCTCAGGGATTCAAACTCAGAAGGTGGAATTCCAACTTTTAAATTCTTTCCACGATACCTTGTTGCCACGCAAAGGAAGACAAAACCTCCAGAAGCACACGACATGTAAATGTTCTGGGATTAGGTTGAAAATGTGAAGGGATCCAAGCCACTGGGCACTTAGGCAGATTAAAAGGTCCTTCCAGAGAAGAGACCTGGGATACAAATGCCTAAGCAGAAGGCTGTCTGTGGTCAGTGGTCCCCTCCTATGCATAGCTGGAGGCCAAGAAACAAATGATGATAAATATGTCAAGGGATCAGTTCACTCCCCTGCTCCCATTTAAGCAATATTTATGTTGTGGGGAGTCATCAAAATAGGGCAGTCCTTTGGATATCGGGACAGGGATGCCTTCAAATGAGTCAGCTTTGGTTTTACAAACTGACCTTATGTTGAGCACCTTCTATTTTAGATGGCAAATGCATAGTTTATTTCAATTACAATACTTGAAGCTCAAAGAGAAAGCTTCTTCATAAAACATGTGGAGACAGAGATTGCTACTGAAGCCTCTCACCCTTATTAGCAGTTTCCAGATGATTAAGAAATGTGAAATTAATGATTAGCCTATTAATCCATAGAATATCTGCTCAATGCCTTGCTTATAAATATCACACCCATTACCTCCCTTATACAACAAAAGTTATTATTCCTTATTTCAGTTAATAACTTGTACCAATGGGCATTTATAAAAGGTTTTCATTTATTTGTCTAGCTGCCTGATATCCCATATGTACTGAGAACCAATATCTACTATTTGATGTTAGCTCTACATTGGCCACATCAGATCTGAGTGGCTAAGATTCTGATTTTCCTAGAGGTGTTACCAATTTTGTCTAGATCTCTAGGGAACCTTGAAAACCCCAGCAAAATTTGGAAGCACCACCTCAAGCTCCCTCCCTCCTCTTCAACTCAACCACTTAACCAGTCTCTTGAATCATCATCAATCACCTGGTTCCATTCTGACTCTGTCTAGAATTCTCAACACAAATTTCTTCCCCAAGACTCTGGTCTTGTTCTACTTTCCATTCCATTCAGTGAACTGTTCCAGCTCAGACCCACACATCCATTCTCATGTACTCTTCTGCTTCAAATCTTTCAGTGGGTTGCCAGTTCCTTCAAGATAGAACCCACATTTCTTAGCTTATAAAAGCCTTCATAATCCAACCCCTATCTTATCCTCCTGCCTAATCTCCTATAAATTCCTCTGGTCTCTGTGCTGTCCACTTAAATAAGAGCCCTTGGAGTTCCCTGAATAATTGTGATCTTCCATGCTTATTGCTTCTGCACATCCTGGGATGGTTTTTCTCTCCACCTTTAATGCTTACAGACTAGAAAATGTCCTCTTCACCCTACAAGATAGGCCAGATCTGAAGTCCTGGAGAAAACCTCCCCTGCCCCCCCTACCCCTCCCATCCAAGATGCCCATCTAAGCCTGTCATGAGAATCCTGTGACCTTGCCAGGGTCTAGGCTCAGGGTGGATAGGTGACTTAATTCTTGCTTATGTTGAAAAGTATGTGTGTGTGTGTGTTGAGGGGGGGTTCCCTTCTGATACCCCTCCTCCCCCAAAAGAGATAGTCTCTCTTTGGTTTTCTGAGGTCATAATGTTGGCAATTTCTGGAGCCATCTTGTACCAACCAAGAGCTAGCGTTCCACTGGAAATGACAGTGGCCAGGACAGATCAGAGAGATTGAGAGAACTCGAGACCTTGATGAGATTTTTGGGCCATTGTACTGCCCCTGGGAGTTTGCCCTTATTCTGACCTTCCACTTTGATGAAATTTATTTTCTCACTTAAGTTTAGATCAGTTTGAGTTAGACATTTCTATTATTTGAAGTTAAAAGCATCCTTACTTCACTGCCTTCTCTGACATCCCTGCTCTTAGCTCTTGGCTTGGTCTTCCTCCTTGGTCTTCGCCTACCTTGCCTCTCATTACCGTTATTTGTAATTCTCCTTTGACCTGTCTGACTTCACTTATTAGACTGTGAATCCTCCTAACAGCAGGGACTATGATCTTATTAGTCTTTTATCTCCTGGTTCTTGGTAAATAGCAGATGTTTATAACATTTTGCAAAATTGACTTTGCTGAGAAGTTACAGGTTAAGGGACAAGGAGTTGGGAGAAAATTTATGCTGTGTCTTCTCTTATACTTACTTATTTTCTGCTTGTGCAGTGTGAAAAATGACTTCTTGACTTAAATGTTGAGTCCTGCCAACGTTACGAGTCAAATTCAAGTAACATTTCCTGAACATCTACTCTGTGTCAAGAACTTGTACACATTTTGCCTGACTTGGTTATCATGGTATTACCTATAATGTCAGTGTTACGTCTCCCTTTTACAGATGTGGAAAAATAAGGCAGGAGGCAAAAGTAACCGATAAAGGATGCATATTGAGTGAATAGAAGCTGGGTGTAAAATTAGGACTTTGACCTTAAGCCAAGGGCATTTCCTATGATGTCATGCAGTCAATAGCATAGCAGCACTCTGAATGCTTACTCTGCACTGGGAAATGCACTAAGTATTTTTCTGACCTATGCCCCATAGTACTTTTAACAACAACATGAAGTAGAAACTGTGATTACCTTCACTTTTCAGATAAGGAATGTCAGCTAGGACTAGCATAAGCCTGAAGCCTTAACACCACAGATGGCAGAGGGCAGCATGGCCTCTACAGAAGTGAACTTCCAGGCTGGAAGTGTCAAGAGTTACTCATAAAGTCCCCCAGTTTCATGCAGCTGGCTTCCCTGAAGTGACTCCTCCTAAGTAGAGGGAAAAGGTCCCTAAGTTACATATATCAGTTCACCATGTGCAGTAAAATGCCAGCAGCTCAACACTTACAGCACCCCCATCACAGGGGAACTTACTACCCATTCCCTTGCTTTCAGCCACATCTTTGCTTGTTTACTGTTGTAAGTACTCTTTTCTTTATTATTTTTGAAAATATTATAAAAGTACAGGTTTATAGAATGTTATGAAAATGTACATAATTTTATAATTGAGATTTATATTGTGAAATTCGATGAAAAAAATTCGTTATATGTTAAAAATGAACCTTGAGCCATTTTGAGGTAGAAAAACATTGTACATGTTTTTTATCCTTCAAATCTCTAAATAAATCAGAGTATAAAGGGTATATAATCTCAATTATAAGAGACTGTACTGTAAATGAACTAAAAACGAGCTTTTGAAATTATAGTTTAAAATTAATTTGAGATTTGAAAGTATGATTTAATCTACGGACATGTGACTTACAGTTGTTTTATTGTTCTTTTAGAATGACTTCATTGAGTTATGATTGACTTACAAAAAGCTGCATATATTTAATGTCTATAAGTTGGTGAGTTCAGAGGTAAGTACATATCCATGAAACCACCACACGATCTATGCTTCATGCATATCTATCACCTCCAAAATCAGAATCATAGCAATAACAGTAATAATAATAAATAAAGAGGGCAGCAGGCATGTCTTGTTCAACAAACTTTCTTAGTACTATGTGCCTTTCCTTCCTTGGATGTTTTAAAACCATCACACATTCAGGCAAGTGTACAAATCCTTAAAGATGCTGTTGGATAATTTTAAAATAAGTAAACACCTAACAAATCATGATCTATAACCTTTCCATCCATTAGAGAATTTTAAAAGTTTGCATTCATAGTTTTTTTGTGAGATTATTTAATTAAAACCTCATCCTGACCAGGTATGAGATTCATTCAGGAAAGAGCCACATTGCTTTTCCTCAGGACTGTGTCTCCTCTGCTAGCTGGTGTGGTGCTGAGCACATAATACTGGCTCATACGTGTTTGTCAAACCAACAAATGAACTGGGAATAAGATGTAGCCGACTCAGCTGAACTTGCCAGAGCTCAGTTCATCCGAGTTTAAATTTGCAGTACCTTCCCTTCCTACTTTCCAGGTTTGAGAAAATCAAATGAAAATATTGACAAAGAAGTAGGTGTAGTAAGCTGCAAACTCTCATATAAATAACATTATGTGTACCTCCTAGCAAATGTAAATATGTTGACCATTTCTCTGTGTCTCTAAACTTAAAAGCAAGTCTACATGTGAAATTCCATAAATTTCCAGTACTTTAGACTACAGAGCAACATTTTCTGAGTTAACCTTTTATATTACATAGCTTGTTTTGATCACTATCTGTAAGATCTGTGACAGCAGCTCCGATTTCAAAGATGGTCTTTAATGATTCTTGTGTCTTGGTATTTACACCATTGGGTAATCCCCTGTCCTTGAGTGGGGGCTGAGCCTAGAGATTTGCTGCTAATGAACAGAATGTGGCAAAAGTGATGGGCTTTCTCTCCTGTAATTAGGTGACAAAAGACTGTGACTTCCATTTCTCTGGCATTCTCTTTGTTGCCCTCTTGGCTTGTGCACTGTGATGAAGTAAGCTGCTGTGTGGAAGAGGCCCACATGGCAAGAAGCAGCAGGCGACCTCCAGCTGATCACCAGCAAGAAACTGAGGCCCTCAATCTGACAATCCACAGGAAACCAAGTTCTGCCAACAATAATGTGAGCTTGGGCATGGGTTCTTCTTCAGTTGGGCCTAGCTGTGACTGAAGCCCTGGCTGACACTTTGATTGCAACCTGTCTGCGACTCTGAAGCAGAGATGAGTCACGCCCAGATTCCTGACCTAAAGAAGCTGTAAATTAATAATTGTGTGTGGTTTTAAGTCACTAAGTGTTGGGATAATTTGTTTTGCAGTGATAGCTAACTAATAGAAGTTCCATGAAGTTCCAGTTCCTCCGGTACTGTTATCTCATCTAGGTCTACGGCTCTGGCTTTATCATTAGTCCGTGACCTTAATGAGAGCAGGATAGTAGATGTTGTAGTCTACACTAAATAAAGTTTTTGCAAAGTGCTGACATACAAGAGGTGCTCAATAAATATTCGTGCAATGACTGATAAATAGTTAAGTGAAGCAAGATGATCTCTAGTGAACCTAGATGAGGCATGAGGTGAGTGACGCAAAAAGCAGTGAGCAATGGGGATCTGGGAGGAAGATGGCAGATGGCAGATTCTCCTACAGACGATACAGTTGGCAAGAGTGTATATCCTGCAACCCCAGGAAGTCTATGTCTATGTCTTCTGAGCTATGACAAGAGCCAGGAAGTGTATGCTAGGGCAGGGCCATCTTTATGGAGCCTCCTGTATGATTCTTTTGCAACTGCATCTTACTTTTCATGACCTTAAGTAGTAACTTGAGCAACCTAAATATCAAAAATAAGAAAATAAAGAGGAATATCTATACTGTGTATGTTCTGCAGTCATTAAAAATGACAATATATATGACTTAGAAAGATATTACCTTCATCCAGGTTGGATAAAACAGGTAGCAAAACAGCATCGTTTGCATGATTCCATTTTGATAAAATTATGTGTGTATTTATATAGTAAAAAGTCTGGAAGGAGATATATGGACAGTGCTTATCTTTCGGTGGTAGGACTATGGGTGATTTTTACTCTTGTTATGCTTTTTCGTATATCCTAATTTTTTTTAACAACAAACATGTATTACTTTTATACTCAGAAACAGTAAAAGCTATATAAATTTATTGCTAAATAATAAAACAAGGAAGATACCCTAAAGATAACACTTTCCTGTTAATGTTATTATTGGAAAAGACATCACATTGCCTAGAGTGAAAATTCCCTCAGCTCTTGTTGCTTAAGGGTCCCGGAGCTGGAACATTCTCATGCAATTCTTGGTGAGGCTGGTGTGCTAAGGGGTTTCATGCTGGGACCATCTGAGCCCTGAATCTTTCGTCCTCCCAGGTTGAAAGGTTAATCAAGAGAGACTGGTGCCCCAGCTGATTTGAAAGACATAGCCCATATTAGATGTTTCTGTAAAAGATCCTTACATCTTGGGGTTTTTAAGTCCTTGAGAAGCATGGTTTTAACTCTAAACCAGTGGCTCTCGCATTTTTTTCAGCCCAGTGGAATGAGCTGAGGAGTTTGTTTGAAGTTCTCTTTCTCTTTGTGAGGGATTAATTTTGTTAGGTTTGGGAAGGGCCCAAGAATCTACACTTTTACCCATGCATTTGAAAAATTTCTATGCTATTGTCTAAGGGCTATGTAAGGGAAATTACTATTTGCAAAAACAATCATTCCTACAGCTTGGTTCCATTCTAAGATAAATAATATTTTTATGTGTGTGTTGATATCTTCCATCTTTTTAAGGAAAATTTCACCAACTATATGGGGTCAGAATATAGACACATGCTTCCTTAAGAAGAGTCTGGATCTCATTTTGAAACAGTTGCAGGCATTTAAAAATCTAACTTGAATGTCCTTCAATTAGTGTTTTTTTTCTCCATCTCTTTGGTCAAGTGTCTATTTATTCACCCATGGGCTACTTTTATGTATGTATGTGCTAGGCATTGTTCAGGAGGCCAGGCGTACAAGGAGGATACACACCCAAGTCTTATTTGACATTGAAATCCCCTTGACTGGTTGAAGTGTGTCTGGTTCTATTTAACTGGAAACCTGCATATACTATATACCAAGAGCTCTCTCCAACACCTTGGCAAAGGCATCTGACTTAAAAAACCACTGCCAATGGTGCCTGGCATACAGTAGGCACTCACGAAGTGTTCAGTGAAAGCCAATGTGCTGGTGCTGGGAGAGGAGTTTCAACTATTTGGAACAGTGTTTCTGGCATCCATCCCCTCGGAGCACCCTGCCCTGACTCACACCTTCTTTACCCATATTACTGCTATTCTGAAAATAGACCCACAGTCTTCTGGGCATCCCTCTCTCCTCCATTCCCTCTTCCACAGAGCTATTTCCAAAACACATATCTGATTTCATCATTTCTTTATTTAGAAAGCCTCTCACAGCTCCTCACTTTCTCCAGTAATTGTTCTCAATCTGTGGAATATTCCAACACATCACAAAGCTAGGTTCATCATAGTTCACCCTCCCCCCACCCCAGGAGGCCGTGCATTTACATGTTATCCAGTCTGCATTGCAATCTGCTACTGTATTTAACAGTTGGAGTACAGTTGCAGAATGTTCAAATGATAGTACAATTGGTTAGAGTGTATTTCATTCTGAAACAATTACCTCTGTCATGAAAACTATGTGTCCTACCGGGATGACTGGGATCCCATTGAGGATGTGTGTGTACTACCAATTGAGAACTTGCTTGCAGCCTGGAGGCCAAATTCCTGATCTTCCTTTACCAAGGCATCTCCCACTTAGGCAGACATCACTAGCAGATCACGACCTCCTTCATTTCCTCACTGTCCTATCTTATGCCCTGCCCCTTGCTAAACACATCTGACCTTAAATCATTCTCATTACTCTTCACACTTATGCTTCCCCGCCTCGAACTTGAACTTCCATGATTGATGTCATGTCTTGGCAGTGATCTTTCAGGAAGTGACACAGAACACACCTCCCGATTGTGGCACTGACCCAGGGCAGGTTACCGACTCTTAGTACAAATGGGTTTTCTTATCTGTAAAATGGGGATGTAACATAAGTCACAAGGAAATTATAAAGGTTAAAAGAGAAAATGCAAATGAAATGCTTGGCAAGGTTAGTCGATGTGGTGAAGGGTGGAGAGAGAGAGAGAGAGAGAGAGAGAGAATGACGGGCAGGAGGGGACACTGTCTCACAAGGATGGACATTGGCCAGGACTGCAAGCATTGGCACTGAGAAAAGAATGCAGTGAACATGGGAAGCTGTTGGTCAGACAAATTCACCCCATGAGGTCCTTCACAAATGGAAGGTTACAGAAGCTTCCTCAACAGAGAGATTTCATGCAGTGACCAGACTTCAGTTTTCTGAAAGATTGTCCAGACACAACTTTAATTCTGTCAACTGACAATTGTCTACCAACAGAAGTCAGGAGATCCTTGGTTTCTCCCTACAAATTAATAAGTCTGCATTCTGGTTTACATACTCATCCTTCATGAATTTGATGAGTAAAAGTCCATAACCAAGACCCAAGTCAGCTTTGGACACAGAATCAGGCTTCTGATCTATGAAGAAGGCAGCTATGCCCTGCCTTGTTGGCACAGGTCTTATCCCAGGTGCCTTGTCCTGAAAAATGACTCCTTATCCCCGGATGATAACTGACCACATCCAGCAATGACTGGGACTTTGAACTCTCTTTTGTATCAGAGGCAAGGCTGCCACACCTACTTTTTTCTGCACATGCTGTAGGTCCCACATTAGAGCAAGAGCCCCAGGAGACATGGGTCAGGTCAGGTGCCTTGGTCTCTTCAGCCCCGACTCAGTAAGCATTCAATGTTTGGTGTTAAAAAGAACTTAATGAAGGCCCTTTTTCCACAACAAGGTAGGTCTCTGACCTCTTAGCAAAGGATTTGATATCCATCCTTAATCAAGATCCTTATCAGATATGTGTAGTGCCAAAATCTGTCAGAAAAATTCAATGCATGTTCTGCTGTGGATAACCTATCCTTTAAGAAAGAGCACCTTAACATAAAAAACAATGTTGCATAATAATTATTTGTGTGAGAACATGGAATGCAGTGTTCCTTGCTGCTGTGTAATTGACCAAACTACATGCTTAGTCACTTCATCGAAGGGACATGTTTAATTATAGATTCAATCATTTATCCAATACCAGAAACCATGGCATCAAGGATTAGGAGCTAACTACCTGACAGAAATTATAAAACCATTTTCCCAAAGCAAGCTCATTTGTTTCATTAAAAAAAAAAAATTACTCAAAAAAATTACTTAATTCTGATTAATATATTATTCCATGTAAGTATAAACAAAGAAAAAGGAATCAGTGTACAATCAAGCTAAACTAATACAACTGTTCAAGCTTTTACGGTACTGATTTTCTGAATATGCCCCAAAGAAATTCATGGAAATAGAGTGCTGATTGGACTTAAAAAAAAAAAAATTGAACATCCCAGTGATTTCAATTCAAATATTTATAATCAGTTTTATCATCCAAAAGAAATGGCCAGCGTGGTGAGAGTATTTGGTAGCCTTACCCAGGAGAGGTAATGTAGCTCTTGCTTTTTGAATTGGGCAGGCTTGTTCAAAACACAAATAGAGATTGCAAGACACAGATCTGAACTTCGTGTCCACGTGGCTTAAAGCTGCTTGCTTTAACAACCACTCCACACCACTGTGGGGAGAGACAGAGAGTTCTCAAATAGCAGGAAGGCAGAAATAGTGAAAAGGCATCAGGCCCCCAGAAAGCTCCACATGAAAGAGTGACCCCAGGACAGTGGACAGAAATAGGTATGAGTGGGTAAAATGAAAGGAAAATCAGAACAAAACCAGAAACGTGATGTTAATGAAGCCACATCTAAGAGCTTCATTGTGTGGGAGAGAAAATATCACCAAGTCCCATCGTGATTACAACTGTATATTAATTGAGATTTACCGCTGTCTGCATTCACGTTTCAGCTGACAGCTACCAAGTTGTTAAAGCTTAAACAGAAACTAACTGCATTGATCTTATGTCTAGTTACAGCCTGTCACTTCTTAAATTTGTACTTTCTGAACTAAATGTAAACAAAGGTGGTAACATAAGCCAGCTGGAAAAATACCTGGAGGACATTAGAAGTTAACTCTGTTATATAGATGAATTCAATCACTCATATCCACTGGGAGCCTCTGAGGAAAAGTGATGTAATAAATCTGTATACCACAAAGTAACTTTGGGGAACTTTGATCTGGTCAAGGTGACGTTAGCTACATGGAAAATAATCACAGAAAACACTTCTGGAATATTCATAGGACCAGCTGTGTAAGATGTAAGAAGGGGCAAGTCAGGGCGTTTTTCTGAATAATTCAGGCAGAAGTCCCACTTGGCCTAAATTCAGGACAAAGTAAATTGGAGTTGAATTATCTAACTTTCCCTTGCTGTAACCTCCACTGGTTTTGAGTTATGAGTAGTCAGGGCCAGTTATATTTTTAGTTACATCAAACAATGTGAGGGCCACCAGGCAACCTTTCTTTGGCTCTCTGGAAATGAATCTACTTAAAGTCTACCTTGGATCGTCTTTCCACTGGGTTAACAAAGCAAACTTTGAAATGCACCCATAGTTGCTAGTCATTGCTCTAAATAGAAACCCAAGGAGAAGCTGTTAGCTGACGCCAAAACATAATATGATTAACATAATCGGATCTGGAAGTTGATGCCATGATTTCTAGCAGTAGAGGCCCAAAGTGTCCAAGGCTGAGTTATGTACTGTTCATTTCCTGACAACCAAACTAATGTCCATTCATAGCCAGAGAGTAGGTTCTTTCTGGTCTTGGCTTTCAGCAGGAATATATCTTCTTGGTTCCTGCAGAGGAGTGGCGGTGGGGAAGGGCAGCCACCAGCTCATGAAGGGCCTCACTCCTCCCTCTTTCACCGAAGACTCAATTGATAACTGCAGGAGTTTCACATTTTTCTCTTCCAAAAGGGCAAGGCATGGTGGTGTTCCAACCTTCCCAAGGGACCTGCAGTAAGCAGCAGAATTAATGTGAACCTGAGTAGTTTGGTTTTCTCCTGCAATACCCCTGACATCTCTGTTATGCAAATCTAGGCGCATGCTCAAAAAGATGCAAATACCATTGTCTTTCAGTCCAATATCCTTAACACTTCAGACCACTGATTTCATCACCAGCAGGAATTTCCATCCAGACCCTGCATTTCAAATGACTGCACTGAAGCTGCTCTTTTTGCAGAGAAATGGAGAGGTGTCCACTTGAGTTTTACAAAAGGAAAAAGAATTCATTCTGGCGGTATGTGATATTTGTTGAAGACTCTTTGGGAAAAGACTAAACAATCAGCTTCTAAATGCAAATCTTAGATGCATGCTTTCTTCTTGGTAACTCTCTGCCATGTGAAATGTCACCACTGAGAGGCCCTGGGTGGGCAGCTGGCTCAGCTGTGGGCACAGCTTTCACAAAGCTCAGGGAGCTGCCTTATGCTTGCTCCTGCACCTTTGCTCTCACCATGCCTTCCTTTTCCTGGTTACTGAGCCTAGTTAGAGGGATAGGCTTTAGTTAGACTCCATTTGGGTCCCTCCCCCTCCACCTAGTGTGGACCTTGAGCAAATTATTCAAACTTCCTGCTCTTCTGTTAATAAGAGACCCAACTGCAAAGGTTGTTTGGAATTTAAATGAGCTGGTGCAATGTCAAATCCTAGCACAATGTTTCTCCAGTCATCCGTGATGGGGACTAAATAGTGAGGCAGCAATTGGGGCTGGACCATGGTGAGGAGAATGAGGCACTTGCTGTCTACGCCAAGTTAAAGGAGGTAGCAAAAGACTCAGTCATCATCAAGGTAAATGATATTTTAATATAATATTTTAGAAGTTCAAAATTAATGCAGAAAACCCATGATGAAAAGACCTTCAACTTTTTAAATAAAGGCAGGAGCAGTCATGGTGCTGAGGCAAGCCACATTGGAGCCAGAGGCAAAAGGAAAAATCATCAATATTGATGCTGTCTTTATTTAAAATTCTGATATTTTGTTCATTATGGACTTTCTGCATTACTTTTATCCATGTCTTAATTTAAATTTTTGATATTTTGTTCATCTTGGAGTTTCTATATTCATTTTGAATTTTTAAAATGTTGAATTAAAATGGTATTTCTCGGGGCGCCTGGGTGGCTCAGTCGGGTAAGCATCTGTCTTCGGCTCAGGTCATAATCTCAGGGTCCTGGGATCGAGCCCTGCATTGGGCTCCCTGTTCAGCGGGGAGCCAGCTTTTTCTTTTCATCTTCCCCACCCCTCCACTTGTGTTCTCTCTCTCTAGCTCTCAAATCTTTAGGGAAAAAATGTTATTTCTCTTGACGAGTGAGGTTTTTGGCCTCCAAGACAAGTCTCTCAATGGTCTCATTCACTTCACCTTAGTCTGGGCTGGGCTGGGCTGGAAATGACCATGTGCCGTGAAAATCTATGACTCTACCTCAGCCATTCTGGGGCCCTTCTCTTGCTGGGCTTCCTGAGCACTCTCCTGATTTTGGCTGAATGAGCATGGCCTCTAAAGCAATTTGTGGCTTTGCAAGCATTTATGGCTTTTTCACACGTGCACCTTACTCTCCCAGGAAAATCTGCATGCTCTGTCTCAAGTAGGTGACTATAAAATAAAAGGAAAGGATGTTCCAGGTGAAGGGAAAAAGGGGTATGATCCATAGTACCACCTCTGGTTTTAAAAGTCATAATGTGCACGAGAGGGTGGATGTTATGCTAAGGGGCCTGATCGACCCACAAACACAGAATATAGTTTTAAATTTGGCAGTGGCACCTTCTTATCTCTTTGGTATACCTGCGAGGCTGCGTATGACCAGAGGGGGCGCCTTTTTACATTTGCACGAAGACACCATATGGTCGGGCATTAGCTCTGGGGCTTAAAATACGGAAAAAGTATTTGTCGAGGTAAAACCTACACTAATATGGCAGGTAACTGCCAGCACGCAGAGAGGGTCGCTGAGGCCGATGTGGGAAGAATGAAGGCTCACCCAGGTCCTGACCTGTGGGGGAGTTGCCGGAAGTGTTTGGGTGAGTTGTCCCCTGGAATGCAGTTCATGCTTCCAACACTGGGAATAAGAAGGGGCAAGGAGCTCAGAAAGACTTGCTAGGCAAGTGGATTTGGGCATGGGTCATGGTGAAGACGGCTGAGCTAGAGATTGCTTGGGCAACAGTGCTTGGATCCTTTGAAGCCTAGGGTGGAAAGGGGGCACAAAGCAGGCAGGGACCATCCAGCCCTCTCCCCTTCTTGGTCTGAATCTTTGCCTCCCCCGTCCCACTGCCCTCTGATGTCTGGTCTGGTAACAACGAAAGGTGGGCTTTTTTCTTAACAGTTCATTGGATATTTTAATGCAGATCTGGCCATTAAATTTGCCAAAAAACCCAAACGTGATCTTAGAATCCAGTGATTTCAGTTGCTTAGCAAAGCACTGAGGTGGACCCCATCCCCAGAGGTACCACATAAGGGTCAGGTCAGTTATGGCATGAAGATGCCACTTGAGTCTTGAAAACAACCATATAATTACTTTTTCAAGATTTCGCTTCGAACAGACAAAAATAATTAAGAGCACCAACGAGAAATTAACTGGGATCAGGTCACTTCAGGGAAGGATGAGCACAAATAAAACCACGTAATGACTTTTTGTCACAAGACCTTGTCTCTGCTTTGTGTAGGACATTATGCATTAATATGGACATGTTTCCTCTTGCTGACAGTCTACAGATGGGATCACGTGGACGTGCTGGGCTTCCAGACAAAATGTACTTCCTCTAAAGGTTGACGAGCCACTCCAAAGTAAAACAAAAACCAAAGGGGAGTGGGGGGGGAGTCATGTGTGAGTATAGCTGGATGTGGAAGAAGGGCTCACGGGTGTGCCTGGAGCCTGTGGGAAAGCCTGTCAGGTCCTTCGTAGCTAAGATCTAGTACCTAAAGAGCTGAGGCCAGCTCCACAGAACCTGGTTTCCTTAAGGTCTTACCAGAATAATTTCACTATCAACCTCAGGGCTTTGTTTCCTTCCACTTACTCTTAAAAGAGTTAGAAAGAGGCGTATACATACTATATTATGTAACATGATGCTGTACTATCTTACATTATGTTAGTGATATATTAGTTATATCCATTATATATTAAGTATGCTATTTATTATGTTAATCATACCAATTATATTTATTATGTTAATCATAGTAATTATATATCATGTTAATCATACTAATTATATTTATTATACTCAGTTGATGATATTGTGTTATGTTATATTATGCTCTGGAATATTATGATATATTACATATTTAAATAATTTGCTATTTTCCCTGCACTGAATTAACCAGAAAAGTCCTTAGCCTGAAAGGTGTCTGGCAGTTAGGGATATGAGTTTCCTCTCTCCTTCCCCGGAAAAATACTCCAGTTCTCTTCAGAGTGGCCTATCCTCCTTCATCTGAATCCCGTTTTCACTTCCTGTAGGCTGTCACTTTCTGAGTGTTCACGATGGGCCTGGGGTGGTGATAAGTACATTCAAGCGAGTGACCTCATTTTACTCTGACCTACGAGGTCGGCGGGAGTCCTAGCATCCGTATTGCAGGTGAGAAGTCTGGCTCGCCCAAGGTCAAATATCCCCACTCCTCCAGCACCATCTGGTACCCACTCCCTGCTTTTGACTACTTGGAGTCTTCTCCCAGGTGGTCACTGTGCTCAGGACTAAAAATTCAAACTGAGAAGCCACAAGCAAGGGTTTTATAAAAGCTCAAGAACTATGGTGAACCTGACTCAATTTCCCTGCTGCTAAACACACAGTGTCTCACTTAAGTCTCTCCATATATCGTATGAATAGGGGTGAAGTATTTGAATTCACTGGGAGCTTACCGAAGCTAAAACTCAGTTAGGAGCATTAATTATCTCATTTTAGTTGAATATAAAGCATATGAAGTCTCATGTTAGCCTGCCAAACATAGACACACACAGAGGCCATTTGGGCAAAAGAATGACAGGACAAAAATATGCTTTGATGAAAACCCATCTGTCAGTAGCCCTGGCTGAAGGGCAAAAAGAAGCACTTTGAAGCCCCCTGGTCCAGATCAGCGGCAGGAAAGATACCGTCTCAGATGTAGGGAAATTTATTTCTCTTCTAACTTTTCTTCAATGTTATTTTGTCTCTTATTGATTTACAGAGGCTCTTTTTATATTAAGGACAGGAGCTGTCAGTTATATATGTTGCAAGATTTTTCTGCCCTCTTGACACTTTGTTTTGTAGCCTTATGGTCTCCCAAATGTATGGGAGTTTTAGTTGCTTACATATTTTCACTTAGAGTTTGGGGTTGGAGCCTTGCTTAGGGAGGCCTTCTTTAAGCCAAAATTATATTTTAGCATGTCTTCTATCATCTTTTTGGTATATTTTATGGTTTGTTTTTTGTTTTTAGATCCCACACATCCATCTAAAAGTATGCATTGCTATATATTATGAGGGAGGAAGCTAATAATGTCCAAACCCCATGTATTTGAATAGCCAGCTCCACTCCCTCTAAAGTAATTTAGATCCATTAATAAGGATGCGTAAAGTGCCCCTGACCTTTAAGGTTGAGATTTATTACCTGTTTTTAGCAATGATCTCCAGAATGTGGCAAAAGTGGGTGGTATCTGAGTGATGTTAACGTTCTCCCCAACCTCTGGCATTTGCAGTTCAGCTATTGTGCTGTGGCTTTCCCTAATAGAATTTTAAAACAATTATTTTGTATGTGCATCCAGGAGCCCCTTGGCATTGGGAATATTTTAACTCAGGAGTGGAAAGGAGGCATGTAAATCTCCACTAACAAATCCTCAGGGATGGTTGTATTTACTTTCTCTTCTACCTCAGATCTATAAAAATATGTGGCTTACAATGACTTAATTAGAATAAATCTAGCCCTGACATTAGCCCTGCTTGTATCTATTATATAGAATTCCTACCTTTGGACTCCCAGAGAACCTAGAGCAATTTCCTGTGGCTGAATGTTCAATTCAAATCTAATGATGTGAAGAAAAAAATGCTAAAACAAGATGAAGCTACACCAAAGTAGTCAGAACCTGAATTCAGATTTAGTTGATTCATTCTTTCAAGAAGAGCATCCATGACAATAACAAAGAAAAAGAAAAAAGGATGACCCTCCTCTGAGCCAGGCTTAGGGCTTGTGGGCTTCTACACTTCTATCTGGTGTGCACAGTCATAGCTGGCATGCTGGTTGTGCTTCTGATGGGGCTCAGCAACTGGTCTGGGCCCCTCAACAGGTAAGATCATCCCAGGTCCCCTACTTAGCTGGCTCACCCTCCCTCCTCAGCCCCATCTCTTGCTCCAGGTGTGAGTTTGACAGAGGCTGAAACAGACATTTCTGAGGACAAGCTTCCTTTGACCTCTAATGTGTTCTGCTACACTGTCCTCTCCTCCTTTCTACCCTGGTGCCACATGTAGAAGAATACTCCGGAACAATGCAGGTCTTTGGTGGGCAGGGCGAAGGCATTAAAAGCCTTCCTGCTACCCCCTCCAGTGCCTGTCCTGCTTCCCTCCCCAGCATGATGCTCAGTGATGCCAGGCCAGTAGCTTAAAACCAGGCATGGTGAGAATATTTACACCATGGAAACTGGCAAATGCTACAAATCAGGCTTTTGCTCTCCACCTCCTCCAAGCCAGTTATTAAACATTTATCGCTGCACCACTGCTTGCCTGCTTTGGAAGCATTATATCAGGTGGCTAAGCCTTGGAGCAGCCTTTTGCTTAGAAGATAGCTTTGGTGAAGGACAAGAAGGAAATTGCGGACGGCGTCAAGCTGGCTCTGGTTTAGCCTTGAGGAGTGAGAGAAAAAGGAAGCCAGATAGATCTGTTGTCACATAAAGTCTCACAGTGAAATCCCCAATGTTCTGCACACTTTCATTGACCTGGGTTTCATCTCCCATACACACAACACAAAATGGATAACTTCAAATTCACTAAAGTTTTGGGAAATCTGGGGGATATTATGAAATATTTTTTCTAAGCAAGGACAACAAATATTTGGTAACTGGTCCCTTCCTATGCTATAGTGCTGCAAAAACACCTTGCCCTCCTTGGAGGAGAGAGGCTATCTATCAGAACTCAATAGAATAGAATCAATAGAATCATAATTTTATATACATTTAATAGATATAGATATAGCATTTAACTGAATAAAGGTAGAGAAATTACCTTTTAAACAAATTTAAGGTGTCGCTTGATAGTCAAACTTTCTGGTCTCCAGATCTCTGATGCTCTTAGAGACATTGGTGGACTCCAGAGACCTTTCGCTTGTGGTGGCTATATTTACATACAGTAATTTATCAACATTTATCAATAGTTACATATAGAAATGAAAACTGTGAACCTAAAAAATACTTATTTGTTAATCCCTTAAAAATAATAAATCCATAACTTATTAATATAAATAACACATTTTAAATAAGCAAGTAACTATATTCTTAGAAACAAAAAATTTGTGAGAGGAGTGGCACTCCGCTTGGTTTTAATGTCTGGGTTAATGGAAGACAGCTGGATTCTCTCATCAACTTCTCCATTCAGTTTGTTGTAATAGCACCCACCAGGTAACCTCTGGAAAACTCTACAGTGCATTTGTGAAAGATGAGGGGGGAAAAGGCGCAAAGCACCTCAGTGTTATTATGAAGATAGTTCTGACTTCAGGAACCCCTTGAAAAGGTTTCAGGGATTCTCAGGGACCAGATTTTAAGAAACCTTTGACTTTTTTAAAGCCTGTAAAAAGATTTCCAAACTGTTCTCTACAGGAGAGCTTGTTAAAATAAAGATTCACTGGGCCCCACAGACAGAATTCCTTTTTCAGTAGATTGGCTTCAGTATCTGCATTTTTAACAAGCTCCCCATACTTTGAGGAGGACCTTCATCTTGCAATCATCAGTAGGCTTTGTTTGGTCTTCCCTGTGAGAGCTGAAATCTATCTGTGAGTTAGCTGAGTTCCCATTTACCAGCAAGGTCAAAGCCATGAACGAGATCACCTCCACCTGAAAACCACACACTTCCTCTGTATGACAAGAGGAATTTCCCGGAAGAGGAAGGCATCCATCTAGCAATGTTTATCAACCACCTACTATGCATTGTGACTCAAAAGTGTCTGAGAGACAGTCGCTGGCTCAAGATGCTGGCAAGTCATATGAGGAAACAGCAAAGTCACTGGTGGGGAGAATGCAGTGGGGAATGGGGGCGCCTTCAAAGAGCTCACTGATGGACCATCCTGCAGGGTAGGTTGTTTCCAGGGTGGCTCCCAAGGGGGAGGGTTAGGACCATTTTGTGGAGAACAGATCTCAGCTTGCCAATGAAATATTTCAAACTAGAGCTACTAAGAGCAGGCATGGCTGGGATGAAAAGGGCTACCCCCCAAAGGGGTTCAGGCAACAGACTGAAAGGCTGGGAAAGACTTTGAAGTGAGGGCTCATTATCAGCCTGTTCAACCCTGACATTTTATGATGCTGTAAACTGTCTTGCCCTGGGTGTTCAGGGTCTATTAGCTCCTTTCCTTATACACGTATTCTTCTATTATGATGATTTAAATGGTCATAATGAACTTGTGGTTTTCATTATGAGCCACCTCAACTTTTTTTTTTCCCAATATAGGACATAAACCATAAAATTGAAAATGCTTCTTCCATTGTGAATTCTTGAGGGCAGTGCTATGTCTTGTTCGTGACTGTCCTCCCACCTCTCTGCACCCCCACCCCTGTGCGTGGCTCCCAGTCCACGCACAGGGCTTGATGGCTCTGAATGGGAAGACCTAATTCACAGGAAGTAGGCAGTAGGCACTACGGAGCTGACATGGAATCAAGGCTTTCCACGGTTACAGTCAACAAGGTGGATAGGCTCTATCCTCCAACCTAGAGCAATGAAGCTCCTCCCTGAATCTTCACTAATGCCAGTGAAGAAATGGTCCCCCATCATCTTGAGACCCTCACACATACTTTGTTGGTCCTCCCCATTTCTTCATTCATCCAGCAACTCAATATATCAGAACAATAAATACAGCTCTTCATCAGATGAAAGTAAAGAAGCCTAGTTAAATCTCAGCGTTGCTTGTTGATTCTAAAGGGGGCACTTTGCACTCACCATCTGAATTCAATTAATCTGATCAGACAGGAAGTGAGCAGCTGAAATTGCCTTTGTGTTAGGTGGACATGACCCAACGACACTTGTAGAGAAAGCGTGATGGCTGCCCTAATTTCTCAAGTGTCATCTAATCAGAAGGAAAAAAAGAAAGTCAATATTATCTCAGGCAACAGGGGCCCAATATTAAGCAATTTAAATGTTCTATGGGGCAAGTTGTTTATTTACTCAAATATTTGTGGGGTGCCTACTATGTGCCGGGCAGGCTCTGTTTAGGGAACAGAGATGTGGTAGGAGCAACCCAGACAAAACCCCCTGCGCTCTTGAGTTTATATGCTAGTTTTCTTGAGTTTATATACTATATACCGCTTTTACCCAGACAAGCTCTCTGGATGAAAACATGGAGTGATGGGTGGGGTGGGTGGTGAACCAAAGACTGGAATTTTATTGTATCTTTTTAAAAAGTTTTATTTATTTATTTGTTTGTTTGTTTGTTTAAAACACATAGGGAGAGAGAGAGGCAGAGACATGGGCAGAGGGAGAAGGCTCCTTGCTGGTAGTCTGATGCAGGGCCCTGGGGATCAGGATCTGAGCTGAAGGCAGACACTCAACCACTGAGCCACTCAGGTGTCACCAAAGGCTGGAATTTTAAACAGAGGTTCAAGGAAAGACTCACTGAGATTACAGCATTTGAACACACCTGAATGGAAAAAAGGTGTGCATAGACTAGATTTTATCCACCAAAAAGGCAGTCCCCAGACTGATCCCCATCAGATTTATCCCAGGAGTGTGCTTACAAACACTTTACAGCCCACCCTTTAAGAGTTTCTAATTAGGAGATCCTGGGTGGGGCCTGAGACTATGCATACTTAACAAACACTCCCTGCCTAAATTTGCATCATTATTAACTAATCCTCTCTCCCATCCCTATCCCCAGGTATTTAGCTAATTCCGCAGATTAGGCTCTTTGCTGTGAATGAGGATTTCTCTGGGGAGAAAGACAATCTCTTTCTTGTGGAAATACACTATTTAGGAGGATTTATAGAAATTAATCAAACAGCCACACAAACATAAGTTCAAACAGCATTAAAGCTTTAAGAAGAGCTCAAGTAAGGGACTGTAGACAGTGACAGAATGTCCTGAGCAGGGGTGTCAGGAATGGCCTCCTTTGGGGTAGGAGTCAAATAATGAGTGAGTGCAAGAACATTCTAGAAAGAGGGCAAAGCATGCACCAAAGGGTCTGAGATAGATAAGAGGTTCCTGACAGGTCCACAAACCCCTCCATCTAGGCTTTCTAGAATATTCTCTCCACTTGCAGCCTTGGTTGAAACCAGCTTTTCCCCTGAGGTCACCTTTCTGTCCACTGGCCAGCCCAGTAGAACTGTTGTCAGAGGAAGGACTGTGGTGTTGGCCATGCAGAGGGGGGAGGCTGGAGGCTGTGAGACTGGCTTTAAGAGACTAAAAGTCTAAGCTAGAGAAAGGAGGACTTTCTGAGCCCAGGTAAGGGATGCAGAGGGAGAGAAGAAAATGTGAGCAAAGTTGTCAGAGGTGACATCTGCAGCTCAGCATGTGAAGGCCGATATGGGTCAGCGGTTAAGAGCTGGGGTTACACTCCAGGTTATGTACTAACTGTTGGACAGAGGGCAGCTTTCACCTCTGAGGTGCAAGTTCTTATCTGTTGAATGTGGAGATAATTAAATCTGCCTCGTTGGGTTGTTTGAACATGGAAACCGATGACTGCTACAGAGTACTCCTCCCGGGGGAACCACAAGAGATGCACAAATGGTGGGTTAATTTGAAACCATATCTTTAAAGCATGTCTTTGTTTTTACAAAGCCCTGTGTGGTTGCTTTCAAATGGGCTGCCCTGTGGGCTTCTTAAGAATTGATATTGTTTCGGAGCCATTTCGCTTGATTAAAGAAGTGATATACACCATAACCAGGGTGAAAGAATGCTCAGGAAATATCATCCTTTGGTTCCCTGATAAAACAAGCATTGAAGTTATAAGGCAAGAGCCTAAATAATAAGCCCAATATATAATATATAAGAGCCCAATATATAAGAGCCCAATAATAAGCACAGAGCACAAGAATGACATCGGAGGTTGGGTTGTCCAAGTGACTGACTGACTATCTATCTATCTATCTATCTATCTATCTATCCATCCATCCTGTCATATATTAACAACAGGGCCTGGAAATGGAAGAGTTCCTCAGAGCAAACTCATCATTTAGCTCCAATGGCAAAATTCACTTCTGCAACCCCCACGGGGTTGACTGACCCACACGGGATGGTGGTGCCAGAAACTCCAGGCCTGGTCAACAGGTTGAATTCCTCACACTGACTCCTCCACAGCCCACCCTTCTGTTTCAATGTTTGAGAAAAGCTACCTAAATGTGTCCAGCCCAATCCGTTTCCTTGAACAGGGGTAATTTCTCTAGCTTAGCACAGCTTTCAGGACCACACAGGCCTATTAACCCAAATGATTGTGATTTGGTGCTTATTTCTGTGAAGCCTGGTGGGCCTGAGGCCCAGGAAGGTGTGGAGAAATTTGGTGAGCTCTGGACCATGACAAATTTTGGACATCTCTAAAACCTATAAGGACATCATAAAACAATATTTTCCAGCCTTTAAAAACTCAAATTTTGGGTATCTGGGTGCTTAGTCAGTTAAGTGTCTGTGTTTGGCTCTGGTCATGATCCCAGGGTCCTGGGATCAAGTCCCACATCAGGCTCCCTGCTCAGTGGGGAGTCTGCCTTTTCCTTTCCCTCTGCCCCTCAGGCTCTCTCTCTTTCGCAAAAATAAATAAAATCTTTAAAATAAAAAACCTTAAATTTTAACAACACGGAAGCATTAAATTGTAAGTGGAGAATGCGTACATGTGAGGCATGTACGCTACCCTTCCAACTCATGTTTTCCTGTCGTTCAGGGATGCTCACCCTGTGGAGGGAACAAGTGTTCCTTGTCCATCTTTGTCTTCGGACCTCTCAATCCTTCACAGGCCTTATCGCTCCCCAACAGTGGGCCACACAATCATGTAAAATTTTAAATGTATCATCTGTCTCCCTCACTAGAATATAGTTTTTGTAATTGGAAATTCGGTCTATTGACTGGGCCTGGGAGTTTTAGGCACAACCATTCTGTGCAGATCAGTCAACCATGTGGGGATTTCAGAAGTGGATTTTGCTGTCAGAGCTAACTGATGAGGCTGGGGACCTTGTCTTATTTGCCCTGCATCCCCAGTGGGTAACATCATGCTTAACACACAGAGGTCCTCCATAAATTTCTGTTGAATGAATAAAGAAGAAGTACTCAAATATGGGTTAAATGAATTAACTATATAAAAATCATTACGAAAATTAAGAGATAATGGATGGGAAAGTATTTTGTAAACTCTAAGGCATAACACAAATGTTTACTTACTATCACTATGATATGTGGGATGAATCAAATAAAAAAATAATTTGCAGTGATAAGATCTTCATATGGATCACTGAGGTTTGAAGAGATTAATCCAGCTAACAAAGATTGACTATAAATGATTACTTCCCAATTGCAGTGGCAGAGATGATTGGACAGTAGCATTTTCATTGGAACTGATTTGTAGTCAATGTGCACATAGAATTTATTAAGAAATTTTTCTCTAATAATTCAAAGTGAACAATTATGGTCAAAGACTTTGCAGGGAAAGATAAAAGAAGGACTTCTATAAATAAGAGTGGCTCATAAGCACTACATTCTACACAAGTATCATGAATTATTTCCTTATTTTCATTGAGAAATGAGCAATATTATGATTTGAAGCATTTTATGGTCTTGGGTATGCAGTATGTCTTCCTTTTCCTCACTACTACTTCCAGGTACCATCTTTTTTTTAAATAGAAACCCATTATCCAGAATTGGAGTTCGAACAACAGCTGTAATTTTGGTCAACTTTGCCTCATTGCGGGCAGAGTTGTTGAGTAGGTTGATTTAAGAACATGAGTTAGGAGAAGCCCAGCTTGGGAACTGATTTGAGCCTACATCTATAAGATTTACCAAAATATCACTGGAAATACAATGAATAAAGTTTTAGCTTATAGACTCTATCCGAGGAAAATATGTATATGATTTAGCCATACTATGTTTTCTTTGAAAGACTGTTGGGGATGGGACCTAAGCCCTCAAAGAAATATGTATCATTGGTAACAATCAACAACTGCTGTCCAAGAAGTAACTGTAGGATTTTATTTACTAAGTGGGACACAATGTTCGCTCCCTGAGGGCAGGGACCCGGTGTTGCTTGTGGCTGTATCCCTAGCACCTAGAGCAGGGCCTGATCACTGTAGGCAGGGGAGGAATGAGGAGGTCACCACAAAATAGTTCTTTTCCTTTCTCACAGGGAGGGCTCCCTCTTTCCTTCTTCTTCTTCTTCTTTTTTTTTTTTCCTTAAATTTATTTATTTATTTGAGAGAAAGAGAGAGAGAGGGGGGAGAGGGGCAGAGGGAGTGAGTCTCAAGTAGACTCCCTGCTGAGTGCAGAGCCTGATGCAGAGCTCCATCCCAGAACCCCAAGATCACAATGTGAGCCAAAATCAAAGAGTCAGACACTTAGCCAACTCAGCCACCCAGGCAACCCTTACTTTTTCCTTCCTAATAAATATTCAACATTACTAAAGAACATCAGTTTGGAATGACACAGAATTATTAGCCTGTCCAAGGTACTTATGGCCTTTTAATCCATTTGCCCAACTCAAGCTTGTCAGTAGCTGCAACCATCTGTTCCTCTATCAACTCCTATTTGAATTGGATAGGCCAAGAGCTGCTTTTTCTCCCCTGCATAAGTAAAAACTGAATCATTTGAAAATGCAAGAATCTCCCATTTCAAGGCACGTTTTCAGATATGTGGTTCATTGATTCATTGCTGTGTCTTTGTGCTTTAGTTTGTCAGTTAGCAAAGAGGCATCACTCCCTCTTCCATCTCGTCTTGGAGCCCTCTGGAGGCTCACTGTGTTACATGTTAGTCTGATTTTCAGACAGAAACACAAACAGAGAGAGAATGGGTCTATGACTTGATGCTGGTCCTTGGCAGAATTTTAAAACCCATCAGTAAACACTTAGCCCTAAAGGAAAGTAGTAGATGTGCGTGGATGACAAGAAAATGCTTTTTCTCAGCGGTATGCGAGATGGTTGTTGATGATGTATAAGGGTGAAAATGTGATTTTATTGTTTATGTTGACATGGGATCAGCCAACAATAAGTAGTACTTAAAATCTTTGTTGATATAGGTATTACAGAATTAGGAGCAAGGAACACTGGCACCGAAATGGAGGAAAAACCACGAACCATGAAGTTGAGAAGTCCATGACTGATGTTGGGGACACTCGGCCTGAATGCTTACAGCAAGCCTGCCTCCCAGACCTCTGGCATCCCCGAAACACGCAGCCCTGAGGGATTTGGGTTAGAGGCTCCAAGAGCCTGAGCTGGTTCAGTGTGAGAGAGCCCTGGGCATTTCCGCTGAGGGCACGTCCCCAGCCCCTGAGAAGTACAGTCTGCTTCATCTAGTCGTGGTGCCAATGTTAGGAATTCTATTTTGCATATGTAAAAGAAAATTAGAGGAGATGAATCTGGAGCTGCTTCTGAATAAAAAGGCTTTGTTTGCAGAAAGTTTATAGACAGTGTGACTCACAAGGTAGTGGAAAAGTGGAGGAGGAAAGAGGTAAAGGGAAAATGTAATCCTAAGTTACGTTCTTATAAGAGGAAGGGGGAAGGGAAGAGGAGGGAGTGGAGGGGTAGGGAAACACAGAATCTTTAAAAATGTCTTTGGCACTAGGAAAAGAAGCAAATCTATAAATGTAAATGATGTGTAAATAATTCTTATCATGAGAAAACATGCCTGGGAGGATAGAAGATGATAGATAGGAACGTGCCTTGAAAAATACAAAGCATCCTCTGAACAGGAGGGAGGGTGATTAAGTGCTACATCTGCATAAACGAATGCCTTCATGCACACAGACGGGATCTGCATTCATACATGGATTCACACCCACACATATGTGCTGCGTACATGCCCAAGGATTTATACACATCTTTTCCATGGATACCGACATCCATAATTCATGATTTCTACTTCGTGATTTAAATATTTTAAATTTCACAATGGGGGTGGCTCAGTAATGAAAGCTTCCCGTTATACAACAATGGCTGTAATTCTCAGAGGCCCGAAACAAACCATATTTCCTTTTGGGCATATTATTGTAGTGAAACACAGCCACATCCCAAACGGAAAAACCTAAGCTTGTCGACTTTTCTGTATAGAGCTGCTTCCTAAATATACATTTTATTCCACCCAAACACAGCATGACAGGGCCATCCTAGCACTAAAAGAGTCATTAAATACTCGTGTTATACTGTTTTAATTACAAGCTGCCCCCTTTTCAGGCTTATTTCAATAGATTATTGCCCTGCTGTGTAACAGTGTATAAAGAAACAGCAGTATCTCTTGCTGGTATATTGTGGAAATTAAAATTCTCAATACTACTTCAGTAATTAATTTCCAAAGAGAAACCAGTTTAGTTTAATAAAGAGATTAATGAAAATGTTGCAGAAGATATATTTCTCAGGAGGCATAGTGCATTATTTTCTTGCATTCAAAATAACAGAACCATTTCAAAGGACTTAGTAAATCTAGCCTCAATCAATTCTGTTTAACTTAGCATAGAAATGCTTTTTAGGGGTTTTAAAGAAGCAGGGCAGACAAACCGGATCAGACTGTCCCCAAAGTACAGAGGGATCGAGGGGTTCCCCAGCAGCCAAGTTGTCTGGACGGTGAGCTGTCATGTATCGAGGGCTCCTTGAGGAAGAGTGCATACAGGATAAAGTTGGTCACAAGGTCAGAGGTGAGGTCAAGTCTTGGGTACAGGCGGGCAGTGTAGGAAGCAATGTAACCCAATCCACTACTACCACCACTACCCACTACAGCCAACATACCCTTTTTCTTTTACTGACTGTTTTTTACCTATATTATCACACGTATTTTTTACACCTCTAGGAAGTGTGTACTGTCATCAAGCTCATTTCATACATGAGGAAGTAAAGGCATAGAGAAATGAGGTGATTTCCCAGCATCGCAACAAGTGAATTAAAGAGCTGGAACTGAAAATCAAAACTTATTCCAGATCCCAGGTTGTTAAAACATACCCCTCACTGTGTCAGATGCCCATTTAGTGATTTCTGGGGTAGTCTCATACTACATCCACTCTGCAACAGGGCCCTGGAGTAAGGATTTACCATGACTGAGGTGGGCTTGAGGACTCAGTGGGCTGAGAAAGTGTTCTTTGGCACGAATAGTGAAAAAATAAAGATGGTGTACCAAAGACAGAAGAGTTATGGTCTCTTCCATCCTTTCCATGCAGTCATAAAAGGTGTAGAGACACAGAGGCATGGTGTGTTGTGAAGGAAAGACACACCATTTAAACTATGCACATGGTGGCAGATGAAATGAAGGCAGCAACTTTTATAACAACATGAAGTTCCAAGTCTTCCTGGTTTCACAGAATTGGCCCATTTTACAGCTGGGACCAGGCATGCACACTCAGTGCAGATCTGTGGACGGGAGCAGATGCCAGACCCCCAAGTGCTCACACTACCATATTTTCTCCACAGGCTTTTGGGACTTGAGTTGGCCTCAGAGCCATGCCTGGGCTGGGGAATCACCCCTCTGAGGTCCTGCAGCCCTCCGAACCCCACTGTAACCCTTCTTATACCTGTCTAACAACTGTGCATGAATTTAATTTTCTTACAGGACTGCATCTTCATACCTTCCAGCTCCAGGTCCAACTGGATGACCTGGCACAGCTTACGTGATTGATATGTGAGACAGAGGCCAGTGTCTCTGTGTATCATGGTTACAGAAGTAATATGTTACATAATATTTTGATGAAATATCATAATCTAAATCTGTGGTGACAGGCTTTGTCCTGAACTTTAGATATTCTCTGGGGTCCTGGGAAGGAGGAAGGTGACACAGGGGCATGCCATCCAGCAAGTTCTCTGCCATGATGTAAATTATGTTATGCTACCACACAACAGCTAAATTCTTAAGCCTTATGTTTTCAAAATGTGGGACAGTAAAGCAATCACTTCTCTAATAGAAAAGAAGAGGCTTGAAAGTTCCGGACTCACTAAGTCATCTTCTGTCTGCTTAAAACATCAACAATAAAGGCATCTTTAGAGATAAAAGTGGATTTGATTACTGGCAGATGAAGCTGAGGAAGCTGGCTGGTCAGAATGGAATAAAAGACCTTGGTGCTTCATTGACGACCCTCCAGTTTTTCCGCTTTGGCCTTGTTCTGGCACTCAGCTGTGGCCCAGCTCACCTCCAACAATGAGAACCAAAGAATGCTGGGCACAACTCAAGAATGGGACAGGCAAGCAAAGCAGCTGTAGGCCTTTCTGTTGCATTCTCAGCTACTAATTTCTGTAGAGCCTGTGCCCAGCTTCCATTTTATACCCAATAGCAGATGATGGAATATAAATCATATGCCTTAATTAGTCAGTCACACTCTGTTCAATTCAAATTTTGACAACTCTTCGGTGTAGGAGGAATGCCTTCACCCAGGAAAATGACTGAGACCAGGATGTTACACACACACACACTGACATGTGTATTTCATTTCCTGCCATTAACACTCTCCAAAAAAAGTCCTATAGAAAGTTTATATTTAATTATATGCAACCTGAAATGTTTCTATAGTTTGTATCACATACATGAATTCACAACTCAGAAAAAGTATCAGGTTGTGTACCCTGACTGCTGGTTTGGCTGGAGGAACTGCTGCCCTGTCGGCCTCCGCATGCTTGAGCCAACTCGCAGCAGAATTTCTGTGAACAGAAATAAGACGTGTCAGACACGTCAGCAGCACACAGCCCGTGCACAGGGTGTTACCATCCAGTTGGTTTCTTGCTTGTGCTCTCAAGGAACCTTTTCTTTCTTTCTCTTTTTTCTTTCTTTCTTTCTTTCTTTCTTTCTTTCTTTCTTTCTTTCTTTCTTTTCTTTCTTTTCTTTCCTAATAAATATTTTATTTATTTATTTAGAAAGAGAGAGCAGTGTGCACTTGCATATGAGGGGAGTGGCAGAGGGGGACAGACAGAGAATCCCAAGCAGACTCCCCATTGAGCACAGGGCCCAATGCGGGGCTCAATCCCATGACCTGAGCTGAATGATCATGACCTGAGCTGAAATCAAGAGTCAGATGCTAAACTGACTGAGCCCAGGCACCCCCACCTAAATTTCTTTCTCACATATTGTAGAAGGCAACTAGGACATGGATATGGACACACAGGTGTACATGCATATATACATCAACATCATTGGACTGAAGTTAAACTGCAACACAGCTATTTTAATGTCTGTAATTATTATTATATCAATTGCCATTATCAAGGGTTTGCTCCGTTCCTATCACTGTGTGGGTGTGCGTGTGTGCAATATGTTATGGCCACATGTTCTGTACATGTCTATGTGTACTCATCTCTACCTATCTATTTATAAACTTTAATCCTTACCAGAGCCCTTGAAAAGGGATGCTATTGTCATCACTTCATAGATGAGGCAGCTATGGCTCAGAGAGGTGAAGTGAAGTGATGTGCTCAAGGTCACACAGCTGTGGTTTACTGAGGTGGGATTAACGATGAAGGGCCCTCCCCTCCAAAGCCTGGTCTATTGGCCATCATTTTATCCTGCCTCCTTCTCACCATCATCAGGAACCATGTTTTATGATTGCTTTGATACCCAGCATAGTGCCTAGAATAGAAGCCAAACTGATGGGCTATTGAATGTTTGGGCAAACATATTAATGAAAGGAGGAAGGAAATGACGAGATGCAAACAAAGCAGGCATTTATTACTTATTTGAAATCCTTCCTTATTGGCAGAATAATCCATTATATTTGGGTATCTACCATTTTCCATAAAGCCATGTGGCCAAGGAAGGTGTTCCCATCCAAATTCAGGAATCAATGCTAATAATCAACTGTTCGTGGTCACTGTATTTCCCTTGCTAGTGATCAGTTTAGAATGGTCCTTTCCCCTGATCTGGCCATGAGGCATGAGGGCACATGTGCTGGGAATGGGGGCTTCTGGGAGAGTGGTGACAAGAACACACAGAGAAAGAGGTGGTTTCTTCCTTCCCCTGAAGAGGATATGCCTGCCTGTTACATCTGTAGCCACGCAGCTCTCCTGTGCGCAGGGAGGGAGAGTTAGCCTGAGGAGCATCCAGCCGGCTGAGAATGACAAGGCAGAAAGATGAGAAGAACCCTATCCTCGATGCTGGTGAGAGGTTGCATTAGCCATCCCAGGAGCTTCCTGATGCCTTCAGGCTCTGTGGTGTGAGATGATGCATTTTTCTCTTTGCTATAACAGTGGGTTGGTGTTTTCTGTTCCTTGCTCCAACAATAGTCTATTTTTACAAAGAATGTAGGTCCTGGCTGCACTTCTGGGTTTCCCCACAAAATCCCCAATTCCAGGGAGGAAAATGAAGCTGGAAATCCTGGCATGGGGACACTGAAGTAGACAAGGTGACCTGGAGCGATGGCGGTCACCACTTGCTGGCAGCTGCGATCAGAGCAGGTCCAGAGAAGGGGAAATGGACTGAAGGCTCAGCGAGGCACAGAGGTGCCTGGACACCACGGAAGGTTAGGAGGGGATACTGAGTTCCAGGCCAGTGTGGTGGGTATAGAGCAGGCTTCACTGAGGAGTGGTTAGAGGGGGTGAAAGAGAGGCCCCCAGAAGAGAGTGTCCTCACCAGCCACCACGAATGAGGTGAAAGGCAGCCAGTTCATGTTGTTCATGGTGCAGGGAATTTGAACATCCACACAGAGATGCTGGCTTGGTGCTTGCTATGTAATCTCTTTTGTAGGCTTCTTCACCTTGACTTAAGGGGCTTGGTAAAGGGCAAAGTCTGCCTTTCTATTCTTTTAGGTATTTCCAGGAGAATTGAAAGGGGAGACCACTCCCCAGAAGCCAACTTCTGGAAGGGGTTGTCTGTGGACACATGGATGAACACACTGACATGATCATTATAGACTTTGTAGCTGCCATTAAGTGATGCATTTAATTTTAATACTATTATATGTTATGGCCAACTTCTATCCTAATAATCATATTTTTAAGGGGCTATTTTTCCATCCATTGGAGGATGGCTAGGAAGGAGGGAAGACTCCTCATATGAAGAATAGTCAAGGAATCTGCCCTCAAAAATCTGGGATCTGTCATAAAGAATGGCTGGTAGATCTCTGTGTTTCTCAAGAAGGAAGAACTAGGAGGAAATGAATATTTTGTAGAAGGTATATTTGAGGTCTACGCCGTGCAGTTTCCTAATACTCTAATCTGAAGAAGAAAGGTTACTGTATACTCACTGATCACTGGAAATGCTCCAAATGTTTAAGAAAAAGTCCAGATGACCACCCTGAGCAAGAGGATGTCGTGTGCAAAATCTGGAAGAGTTGATTTCTGTAATTCCAACCTGAGACCTTATGAAAAACCTGTATCATTGAAGGGAATGCTATATCTCTTTAGGAGAAATGGCTCCTTTTTTCTGGTATAATCACACTCAGAAAAAACAACAACAACAACAACAAAACATACTCAGCTCATCTGTATTCTACTTCCTTAGTTATTTATATGTATTTCTTATAATATATTCATTAAACAAAATATGGGGTGCCTGGCTGGCTCAGCCGGTGGAGCCTGGGTCTCTTGATCTTGGGGCTGTGAGTTTGAGCCCCACATTGGGCACAGAGATTACTTAAAAACAATAAAATCCTAAAAAAATGTTATTGCATACCAAACAATATGCCAAGGTCAACTTTAAAGGACTATAGCCTTATTTCTTATGAGTCACTTAGTCCTTCTTTGAACAAACAGCATAGTATCCATTTAGCTGGTTGTTTCGAAATATAATTACACTAAAGCCTAATGAATGTAGACTGTTCATTAGCAAAAATCTTACTCAATTGCTAGTCCAAGCAGGCAACATAAAAACATGATGGGAGAAGGCTTTTAAAATAGAAAACCCAGATCATCAAAAACTATCTCAAATATTTTAGAAACATCTGCAAAAGAAAAGCTGTTGATATTTTTGTTTTGATTTACCCCATTCTGCTTATTATAGCCCATCTCATGAATTTTTTAGGAAATCCTTTCACTTGAACGTTACAGATATTTTTGGTTATTTATACTTTCTTCCTACTTCAGATTTCTTTTTTAATTCAGATACTTCTTCCTGAGGTAGAGACGGGGCACTCCAGTGAACATTTCCCAGGGGCCCCAAGGAAATCCAGGTCTCCTAATATGCAAAACAAGATCATACTTCCCAGCGGGCCATGGTATAATTAGAAAAACTCTAGGCTCTTCACTCAGACTATATTGTATTTTAAAGGGAGTGAAACTTCCTCTTTTTTAAACAAAATGCCTTTGCCAAGTCAACTTTTACTGACAAGCATTTCAGGAGAGGGAGCATGGCGAGAAGCTTCCTCCAGCCCCTGGAGTCTCCCTGCACATCTGATTAGAGCACAGCCGTGCAGACGTCATGCTCTCTTCCCCTTGGGTGAACTGGAGAGATGGAGCCCATTACCCACCATGTGGTCTGGGGGAAATGACAGTCAGACGTGGTCACATGAGGCTAAACCTCACGCCCTGGTCTCCAGGGGTGCCTGCTGTTACCCTGTTATATTCAATTTATATGACTGAATATTAAAAGTGAGTAAGGCAGTGGTGTGTCTTCCACCTGGATGTTTCAGGAAACTCTATGGCTATTAATCACTTGGTAACTTCTCACTGTGCCAGCGTGAAGACAGCTGTACCGGGTAACCTCAGACACAAAGCCTTTCCACATGTTACCGTTAAATTAAAACCTGGTAGGTTGGAATGACTCCAGAATAAAACAGAACAAATCTGATTAGCAAAGGGGCAGCTTGCACAGTTGTGATGAGGTTTATAAGATTCCTGTTTGAGTCCCTCTCCCACCCCTACCTTTCTTTGCCAGGCACATGCAAGAGGCTATTTTTCAAAGGTCTGGCAAAGGAGGCAGCATGTTGTAGAACCACACAGGTCTGGGCCCAGCTTCTGGCCCTGCTTCTCATCAGTTTTCCAACCTCATGACTATGACCTTGCTTTTGCTCGTGCATAAATGAGGAAATAGAGAAAACCACCATCTTTCAGGTTCATTGCAGTTTCTCAATGTTAGCACTAGTGACATCTAGGACTGGATAACTTCCTCATGTGGGGGCTGTCCTGTGCTTCGTAGAATGTTGAGCAGCATCTCTGGCTTCTCCCCACTCCCCAGTAACACTGCTAAGCTAGTTGTGACAACTAAAAATGTGTCCAGACACAGGAACTGTCCCTTGGAGGGCAAAATAAGCCCCAGCTGAGAACCCCACTGGCTTCCTGTGAGGATGAAGGTAAGAAGTCTGTCATGTGTTTGGCACAGAGGGTAAACTCAGCAAAAACTGCTTCTTTCCCTGTCACCATCATATAGATCACGACAACTCCATGATCTGTGGCTGCGGCTGCCTGCCCAGCATGCATACTCCTTAGATGGTGAGTAAATCGTGATTGCCCTATTAGAACAGTCTTGGTGGGCCTATCAGTCAAGAAGCTCTGCTCTCCCCTGGTTAAGGAGTACACCTGTCATCCAACCTAGGCCATTTGGGCCCTCTCTCTGGAACTGGAGTGTCCACTGCAAGGACCCGATGGCCTCACCTGACCAGAGCACCACCGGTTACTGTTCCCATAGCCCAGAGCTCTCCCACTCCATGGCCTCCTGAAGGATCTGCGTCATCTGTTTTACTGTCAGTTCTAGGAGCTTTTCAAATACATTCTTTTTTGATTTTTAACTTCATCCAAGTGGTTTTAAAAAACTTTTGGCAAAGGCATATTAAATGACATAAGCAGTCCCTAAATGTCAGTGGTGAGACAAGATGACCTTGAAGTGGTGAGAGAAGGGGTGACAGTGGATGGATGTGTGAGTGTCTGCTTGGAAACAGAAGGCTTCATTTTTGTACCTTCTCTTCCCTCCCCGTTCAGACTGTGGTCCAGGCCCAACAGCATGGGCATCCCCTGGAGCTGAATGGTGACACACAATCCCAAGGCACACCCCAACCCACTAAGATTCCAGGTAATTCAAATGCACATCCATTTGCAGAAGCACCCCCTGAGGGAGCCTATTCACACAGGCTCCCCTTGATGGGATGCTGGGCCATGCACTGCCCAATTTGTGGGGGAGGAGGCCGGGAAAAATAAGAAATAGATATTAATAACATCTTAATTCTTCCCTGAACCCCAGACACCTAGCCTCATTCAGCCCTATCTCTCCATGTAAGCGCTTCTGTAGAAATATGTTCTTACCTAACACCTTGGATCAGTGTTTTTAAAACTGAAAGTCATAACTCATTAACAGATCATGAAATCAATCTATAGGTCACAGCCGTCATTTTAAATAACAAGAGAGAGTAGAATAGAAACTAGAAAGTGAACACAACCTATCGTAAGGATAGTGCGTATTATTTGTGAAACTTTGTTTTGCGCGTGCGTGTGTGTGTGTTGTTTGTGTGCGCGCGCGTTGAGGGTGCTGTTGTGACATAAAATGAATTTTTCTACTGTGGGGCTCTATCAGAAAAGTTTGAAGGTCATCATCTTCGGCTTTCACCAAGAGTTCTTCCAAGAAAGAGCCAAATAGGGATCGTTTTAGCACTTCGTCTTCTAATTGTTAAAATTACTCAGGAACTACGTTCACTGAATTCCATGAGGACCCATCGTGGGTTCTGCTCAGAATTAGGCCCCAGAGAAGTTTGCCTCCTCCCCTGGCAGAGGTGCTCCGGCTCACAGTTCAGGAGGCTCCAGAGCTAAGCAAGCTGCTGTGTTTCTTCTTGACCTCAGCACGGGAAGCTCCAGGGTAAGTTTTAAACCCAACCACAGCGAGTCTCCCTAGCCAGCGTTCCAGAACGAGGCCCTTTCATGATGGACTTTGTCTTGTCTTACGAGAATGATTTTCAGATGCTTCTCTGTCTGTCCTGTGAGTGCAATGATGGGGCGTACATCCCTTTTTTAGATCCCTAAATTGATGAAACAACCCAGCATATAAAAACAAATACATACAGCTCTACCAGCTGCCCAGACAAGGGCAGAAGGCCCAGTTACTGTGCCTGAGGATTTTGTTTTCTCTGTGCACAGAGGACACACTGTCTACTCAGCATCCCCTAACCTGTACCCAAAGCTCACCCCTTACCCATCACCATGTCAATGCCTCAGAGCGATCCCCCCATTTCATCGGGAGAAGCACCCAGTGACATGGGGGCTTGATCCCCTCATTATCTACATTTCACAGTGGAGAAGACACATGTAGAGAGGCTAAGAGGCTTGCCCACCACCCTGACTCAAACGTCATCTTCTTCCCCACTGTCCCATCTAGGCCATCACCCTCATACCATCTCAACAGGCATCTGCATCTCAGGATCCCAGCACAGCCACCCTTGGAGGACACGCTCCTCCCCTTCCCACCAAGACGCTAAGTACATGGCTGGCAATCATGGGTGATATTTTTTTTTTTCATGGGTGATATTTATGACATTGCACACAAGCCTCCTTTTATCTTTCCCAGCTCCCTTTGTTTATATATCAAATGGAACAGCGCTCACCCTCTTCAAAGGAAGGAGAGGCAGCGATGGGGAATGAATCTTTTAGAAGTGGAACTTGACGGTGAGTGAAAGATTTATTCAAATGAGAGGGTACGAGGACCGGTCACATGCCTGTCATTTATAGCATCGTGATGTGCTCTATGCCATTAACTTTTAATTAACTCAATTAGAGCAGAATGTCTGACACCACAATGAGAACATATAAACACCTCTGTTGGTGTCATGTTAAATTACTGTCTCTGAATGGCAGATTCTCTTCTTGCATTAATGGGTTTGCCACTGGTTCTGTTAATTGTCCCTGGCACCGACGTGTTGGTCACATCTGAGATGTGCCAGTGGTCCCCAGTGCACATTCAGCCCCAGAAAGCCACACCTCAGACTGAACGCTACGCACCAAGTCCTTCACAGACGGCCCTTCTCTCATCTTGATGAGCCACAACAATGGTTAAGGCTTTGCTGGCATTTTTTTCCTCTCATGCATCCACTAAAGCTGGCTAGATAAGGTGGAGTCTCATTTTTTAAGCAGTTTCACCTTAATAATCAGGAAACACAACTGTTTAAAATAGGCCATTTTCAATAGGGTGTTGCAATTTCAAATAAGATACACTTTTTTTGGTGCTTCAGCTGAAAATATTAGCAGTCAAAATGTTTTTTTACAGTGAGACTTTAGCTCTGCTGCTGAAAGGCTATGCTTTTCCACTAAATCAATGCCTTTGCTCATCTTAATGAACATTAGTACAATTCGCTGTCTAAATAAAAAATAGCTCAAAACAACTACCCATTTGTGTTTGGTTATAAAGGCCCAGCTTAATCTATCACCTCACACATTTAATCAAGATTATGCAAAAATAAATCTTGAAAATGATCACGATGGCTGGTGTGAGGTCCCACTGGATTCGTCTTCCTAACAGATTCATGGAAGCACCTTCCATTGACAGGTTTCCTTCGAGAACTCCTCAGGTCGTGCACCCAACATCAGAGAACTCGGGCAGATGCGAACAAAGAATGGAGCCTAAATGCTGCAGTGGGTGGAGAGAGGTTGACATTCCTGACCCTTGGCTTTTAGAATTGGCTTGAATGCTCCTTATATTTTTTATCTTCTCATTTTGCCTTTAGCAACAGAGAAAATACAGGTGGATTCCAGTTAAGCTGAAGCTATACGGGGACTTCTTTGAATTTGCCAAGCAAACCACAGCTTTCCCTCCTGTTAACCATTTGCACATTCTGCTCTTTTGTCCACGAAATGCCACTTTGGCTAACTCCTGCTCACCCTCGAATAAGAAGGATCGAGCACTGCTTCTTCAGGGGAGCTTTCCTAAATCCCCCAAATTTGATTAGGATCTCCCATTCTGTGTTCTTCTAAAAGCATTCATCACTTTATTACTCATTCAGTGTTTGCTTCCTGACTACATACTAAGCCCCTGGGGCAACCACCTTTGCCTACTGTCCCTCACAACACACAGTATACAGGCCCCGAGAAATATGTTAACAAGTGAGCAATAAATATTCATAGGAGAGAGGAAAAGTCATGGAGCGCGGCATACATTAGAACCCATCACAGCTTTCAAGGGTCAGGCCAGGCTGCAGGTGTCCAAGTGGCTCAGGCAGGACTGGGAACTGCCTGATGACAGTGACCATTGCTGTTGCTATAAATATATATTTTGTAATGTTTCGAGAGATATTAATATCCTTAGAGCCTGGAAATGCTCTGAGTCGGCAACACTTAGAATGAGAGTGTCCGTGGACCCTTATAACCTCAAAGAATCAATTCCTCATGAATACATACTTAAGAGCTTTTAAAAAGTCACTTATGCTAAGTTAATTTATATACACCTGTTTAATCTTTAGCAGCCATAGGAAGTTGGGTCTATATGAAATCCTTCCAGGTTTGACCACAATCAGGCCACTAGTTTCCCCTTTTCGATGCCTACTGTGTGCAGAGCACATTGCTGAGCATATATTTAACTGACTCTGTCGCATGTAACCTTCAGAATAGTTGTATGAATTAGGAGCCAATCCCACTCTGCAGACAGAAAAAGCCACGTGGCTGGCCCAACCCGGAAGAGGCAGGGCTGGCTGTTGAACCCAGCCCCACTCACACCATAGCACCACTTTATTACAAATATTAAAAATATCACAACCAGGCTTGTCATATTCATCCTGCTATTGAACAAGGAGAGCAATGAATCTAGATGCCAGGAAGGCGATTTACAAGGGTTAGAGAAGTCATTGACATCTGGACCAGCACAGCCTTGCAGAAGGAGCCAAGCCAAGGGCAGTAATCAAGCCTGTAGACGCATGAGCCATTCTTTGCTGAACATGATGGCAGGGACTTTCTCATGTGGAGTAAATGCCAAATCACTGAATATGCTCATGAAGACATTTTCTAACATGCAAAAGCCTCGTTGGTCTTTATCTGTGGGAAAGCCATTTCCTGCACACATTCCTAATTTTCTAATGCAAATACAAATACCCTCCTTGCAACCAACCCTAGTTTCAAGCTGGGGAAGAGTGTGGAGCCCTGGCCATTGGGGCATCTTTCCACTTCTCTTTTTAATTGCAAAGCCCACTGTCATGGCCCCACAGCCTATGCTGAGAAAGTCATAATGTGCCTGGACTTCGTACAATTAGTTTCAAGGACTGAATCCTCAATCTTTTCATTAGTCAATTTCCTCTATAGTCAGTATTTTTTATTAAAAATAATAGCAAGAGGTTTTGTGCATTACTGCTGCTTCATGAGCCATCTGTCACAGACACCTTGGGCAAAGAAGCTACGAAAGGCATGAGGAGCACTTTGATCAGCTGAAAAAAAAAAAAAACCTACCAAGAAAGAGCTGGCCTCTTGCTTTTGGAAAGATGAATTTTAGCATCTCACCCAGCATTTTTCCCTAGTAGTAGGGACATTTTTACAAGGAATTTAATTGATCCTATTAGACTTCGTATAGGAATCAGTTATCTTTAGAGTTACAGTCAGCCAATAAGAGAAGCTGGGTAAGTCACTTTTATCGTTGGTCTCAAATTGGAAGAAACACAAAGATGCTAAGCAAAATCCTTGAGAATTATCGAACAGATTCAAGGTTTGAGTTTTTTAAAAATGTATTTATATCCCATCTCAATCCACACTGGCTCCAAAGTGGCTTGCACAGCTAAGCACAGTAATGTGGAATTACAAGCGGCTGAAAAGAAGGATCAGAGAAAAGGAAAAGGAGAGAAGATCGACATTGCATGCCGTCCTCAGACGTTACGATGCTGGCACCACTGCTCTGACCCTGTGCGTCTTGTCAGCCAAAGCAAAAGGGAGAAATGTAGTCAGTAAATGCTGCAAATTGCTCACGGCGATGGTGGTGAGGGAGAACATGGGGCATGTTATCAGAAGGAGTCCTGATTCTTAGATCACGAGTCTTCCAAGAGGAGCCTGGCACCGTGAACCCACAATTCCACCTCAAACAGCAAGAGGACTGGGTCCAGGCAGTGAGCTGCATGCTGTCTCCTGAATCACACAGCAACTCATGACCTAGTTGCAGCCCCCATCCGCCAGCTGGGGAGGCCAAGACTCAAAGAAGTGACGTAACCTGCACAAGGTGACCTGACTAATAAAACAGCTGCAGAGGGGCTCAGCTCACTCCCACACTTCAGAGTTTTCTCTCTCCTGCCTCCGTCTAGTTAAGGGGACACTGAGGTTCACTTCTTATGTCAGAAACTCAGACCAGACCCAAGGCTACTTGTTCTGTTGGCCTCAGTGGGCTGGTTCCATCCACGGATTGATCTGAGCAGGTTGTTACCAGAAATGTTTGGGAGCATTACAATCTATCATCCGTAGGTGCTATACATGTCTGTGTGTGAGCGTGCAGTGCAGAGTGCCCCTAGTTTTCCGGAGATGTGCACCTGTGTGTGCATAATGGCACGTCTATGTGGAAACAACAGTAATAGCAGTAGCTAATGCTTAGAGCTCTTATTGTGTGCCACGCCCTGTTCTAGAACATCCCGAGGTCTTAGTTAAGAGTTTTTGGAGCATGGCAGCAGCCTGCCTGGTCAAACCATGGCAAAATGATACCTGAGAAAGCAACATGGCTCGTGAAGCTCCCCAAAGGGTGAGGTAACCCACAGGTCAACAGCTCCCTGACAACATCAGCTCAGCTCTGCTTCACTTTCTCCCAGCTGCTTTACAACAAACTGCATAGGCATCTTACGGCTGGTGTGCTTGGGTCTCTCTGCATGACCACACAGGCTGCCTCTTGCTGCGATCGCAATTGGTGAGAAGTACAGGTGCAGAACACAGCTTTCTAGGGTCAGATTCATATGACACATTGAGCATTCAGGTGCAGAATCCAGAAGAATGGGCTGGCCCAGGTGCTGCTAGATGCCACACCCAGGCAACAGAGAGAGAAAGTCCCCCTGCAAACTATATGCACATGGGAAACCTTTTAAAGAATCAAGAGATAGAAAAAAAAAACACAGTGTGAAAATTTTTGATATAAAAAAAGCTTTCTTTCCCTCCCTCCCTTTCTTTCTTTCTTTCTTTCTTTCTTTCTTTCTTTCTTTCTTTCTTTCTTTCTTTCTTTCTTTCTTTCTTTTTCTTTCCTTTAGAGATTTTATTTTTAACTAATCTCTACACCCAACTTGGGATTTGAACTCACAACCCTGCGATCAAGAGTCACATGTTCCACCCACCGAGCCAGCCAGGCACCACCCCCACCCCAGCAAAAAAGAGCAACTTTTAAAAACTGAATTTAACCTTGTTCTGAAGTTTTCCCCAGTTATTTTATTTTGAGCAGGATGACAACAATTACAATTTTAAGTTATAGTTTTCACTTTTTTAGTGAGTGCCTCCTCTGGGCTAGGAGCTATGCTGTGGATTTGCTCCGCACTGCCACCACCCTCCCAGCACCCTGTGAGTGAGCTCTGATGAACAGACCCACTTTGAAAATCAAGATTCAGAAATTCAAACAGCATCACCTGCCCAAAGTCAGATGGGATTGGAAAACAAGGCCCTGTGCCTCCTGAGATCACTGTTTTAACTTAGGACTTGTTACCCTCAACACTATTGACACTAGGGACTAGGTAATTCTTTCCTGGGTGGGGGTGGGGGGCTGTCCTGTGCACCATGGGATGCTAAGCAGCATTAGATGCTAGTAGCACTCCCCTCCCCATTCACGACAATCAAAAATCCAGACATTGCCAAATGTCCCATGGGGGGTAATGACCCCCATCCACCCCCAAGCAGGGTGAGCCTTAATCAATGTGCTCAACTTCCCCCGTGGCTGGGATGCCAATGTTTACCAAGTGGCTCCATCACACAATGGCTTGTGGCACCTGATGTGGCCCAGCTTGAGTCTCTAGTGGTCTTTAGCACCAGAAGGGATGATGAGATTTTCTTTAAAAAAACAGGTGCGCGCTCCTAAAATGTTTTCCATAAACACAAGTTTGTAATGGTTTTAAGATGATCATCCTTGCTTAATAAAATCTTATTTCCCCATTTGCATTCATTAGGAAGTTATGGCTATGATTATATTAGCTGTAATATCCTAATAAATACTTGCCTAAAGATGTAGCAAACACATCAAGAGAGATGAAAACTTTCTCTTCACATTTTAAAAATGCCACTCATATCCTAAAATAAAAATATACTTGGGGTAGGGAGGCTGGCTTGTATGCATGCTTGGCAGAGGGGCAGAGAGAAGAAAAGAGGTAAACTATAAAAGCTGGGATCTTACCAAAGCTGAACCCTCACCCCCACCTTCTGTGGATGTCTACACAGGGTGACCCTAGCCTCTGAGGGTCTTCCTGGGGTTCAGAGAGAAGCACACCCTCTGGGTCACATGTTAAGTGCCTGAAAAGCTTGGCTGGGTGAAGGAAGTCACCTTCCTATGTATGTGACTTCCTTCAGGCAGTCCCAGCTCTGTGTCCCAGCCAGGTAACCTGGAGCCGTGCCCTGATTCTATCACAGAGTCCTCCTGCTTCCCTCACAGGACAAAGCCTCCAGCTGCCACCTGATGGTGGCCACCAGGCGGGGGAGACAGTGTCCCTGTGCCCCAACCCAGCCGCCTCCCTCTCCGAGGCCTGGCCTCTCGGCTCGCATCCCTGAGATGGGTAACTCACCTCCTGATATTTCCTCAGCTTTATGGAAAAGCTAACCTGGACTGAAATCATTATGTCTTAAACATAGTGAGAACTCACAGTTACTATCACCCTAACACCCCATGGCTGCAGCCATTTGGCTCCAGGGCTTGCTACATGTCTCAGGTAACTGGGGTTATTGCTGCCTCTTGTCTCCTTGTCATGTCCCAATTGCAGAGAGACAACTACTTGGTTGGTCAATGACAGTGCTGTTTTAGGGGGTTGTTAGCCAAGAGTTTATAGAAAGAACCTGCAGTTACAATGTTAAGTTAACAGATGCAGATCTTTTATTGGGAAGTTCTCATCCAAACAGGAGACTAGAACTGATGCAGGTCCAATTTTTGTTTTTGATTTTTTTTTTTTTTTTTTGTGAGTAATCTCTAATCTCACTTTCAAAGTTTCTAAATGCTACTTGTTCCAAGAATGCACAATTTGCAAAGTCTGGTTCATCGTGTTTTCTGGTACTGTTGTCTGAGCATGTATATCATTCAGAGACAGAGATATTCATTCTCAGTCATGTGGTGTTGAGCCTTGGTTTTTCCTTGGGTTAGTTTGATTTGCTGCTCTGAGTGTCCATTTGCTTCACCTGTAAATTGGCTGTATCGATGGTTCCTCTCTTAAAAGGTTGTTATAAGGATTAAATGAGATAAATCGGTGAAGCTTTGACAGAGTGCCTCAAGCAGAGAAAGTTAATGTCATTACTAACCGTACAGAACATTTTAAGTTTAGTAGGGGCAGTGCTGTGCTGATAAGTGCTTAATAAAACCAGCTCTCTGAAAAAGAGAAAAAGGCTTGGGTTAGAGTGTCTTCTCATTCCCATAGTGTAAACATCCTTTTCATGGCTGATAGAGAGCTACAAACACTCAACTTGGAATTGGCAAGAGATTCTAACAATCACCACAGGAGAGCTGATAGGCTCAGCACACCAGCCACAGGTTGGAGGGCACAGTATCCTCTTCTTTGTCTGGATGATGAATCTCAAAAACAGATTCTGTGTGACATGTAACTTGCTGAAGAGAATCAAGTACAGGGAATACTCAAGGAAAGCTGCAGTCAAGGTCCAGGCACTGAACATTTGGTATAAAACCTTGGGAGGTATCCCGGGGGTAGCTGGATGGGAAATTGCATTGCATTTTCCCTCCACTCAAGACATTTTTAAGGGTCATGGAGAGACCACAATTTCCAGTTCAGACCTTGAAGACAAAGAAATGGGGTGAGGCATTATGGACTCAAAGAATGAAAGGCATTAGCAGATTCTTTGTCAGAATTAAAGGCACAAGAGTAACATTGAGTTCAGTTTAGGGGTACACCATGGGGAAGGTGCAGAAGTTCATCTGGGGATGATACACACAGGCGGTCAACAACACTGGTTTTTAGGAGAGCGCTCCGGGCCGGACAGGGGAGCTCCCTGCTTACAGTGCCAGGTGGTGAGGCTGTGGATTTGCTTAAGAATGAAAGAGACCAAAATAGAAAAAAGGAAAGGGAAGAAACTCGGGGAAGTCTCTGTTTAAGATTAGAGGGATAGAAATTCATGAATGTCTTGGTTTTGGGGAAAAGTTCTGAGAGACAACAAGGAGCCTGGAAAGAGTATCACAGAGCCTAAGAGAAAAGAGACTTGCTGCATTGTAGGAATTCTCTTCATCTGCCAACCCACTAATGAGGCTTTAGTCTTACTTTCATTCGAGGCTATTAACTTTGTGAAATAATTTTTAGTGTGCTACACTTACACCTGCTATCACAGTGCCTCTGTCAGGGATTTGGTGCTCAGGATTGAGGGGGAAGTCTCTGATCGGCTCCCAGGAGCATAGGCAAGGCTGCCAACAGCAGCAAATATACATCCACTCCTGAAGAATGCGGCCCCAGAGTTTAGGATTTTTATTTCTCCTCTGTTCTCTTTCCTTCTCTCCATGGGCAAGCACATGGACACTGTTCCGTCCCATCTGATGTTCTCTTTCTGTCCCCTCTTTGCAGCTTTCCTTGTCCCAGTCTCTGCTGATGGGAGTGATGAGGCTGTGAGCTGGACAAAGCCAGGGGTTCCCACAGTGCTCATTAGCACCCCACTCATCGAGGGGGTGGGGTCCCTCAGAAACCAGAAATCCTCAGCCTTGCCTTCCAGATTCATTTTGTCTTCCCACTCTGTCTTTCTACTTCTGCCCAGTGGGACACAGCCCGGTGTCCCCTGGACTTGTGACATGGAGCTGTGGAGACAACAGAACAAAGGACCCTGATACACAGGTGACATTTAAAGAGTAGCAGTTCTCTTTAAGAATCATCTGTCCTTTAGAGGCATGTTTTCATTTGCTGCAACTCTCTAGCTGATATTCAGGGGGCCCATTTAAGCTCTTGATTTCTGGATTTGATACAGAAACACTGTTTGGTGTGCCTACTGAAAGGATTTAGAATTATGGGTGGGGTGGACACCATGAACGAGGAAAGTCAATCCCTTTACCTAAGATTAAATTCAAAATAAACCAAATAGTTAAAAATGATATAGATGTTAACTTCTCTCTCTCTCTCTCTCTCTCTCTCTCTCTCTTTCTCTTTTTTCCAGGCTTCATAGAAAATCCAAAAGTAACCTCAGAGGAAAATAAACAATAAGCCAAATATTTAGAGATGATTTACTGTAGGGTGGCAAGTGGGGGGGGGTGATATCCAAATATGAATAACATACATGTCTAACAAATGTTTTATAGGTATTGTGCCAAACACTGTGTCCATTTTTTTTAAATAAAAATGATGACAGCATGGGCTCCATCCTCAAGATGTCCAGAATGTAACAGAGGAGAGGGGTGGAATTGTGACACAGGAGTGGGCCATGTGCCATATCAAAGCACATGCAAAGCCAGGCCCTCACCAAATCTGCTTTAACATTTCAGGCTCTTCACAACTCAGCCACCGAGATCCCCATCTGGAAGCTCATTCTCCCCAGGTGTCCAAGTTAATTATATCTGGTACAGAACATGTATCCACAGGCTCTGTCCACCAGTGGGCTTTGATGAAATGACCTACCAGAACCCATTCTCTACAATCAGATCTGTGAACTGTTTCTCCCCTCCTTTCTGGGCATCAAACAATCTCCAGTTCTAAAAATTCATAGGATCCCTCTGTCTAGAACTTAAGATCTGATTCAACCATTCCGACATCCATTTTCAGCCCTTCCTTGAATCAAATCAGACATCCCTCCTGGTTCATGCCAATCATCACCAGGATGCGGGAGCCACTCCAAGTCCCCATTAGCGATGGATGTGCAAAGGCACTGAGGCAGTAGGTGACACAAAAGAAATGAGAAGCAGTTCATTGTGGCAAGAACAGAAGTGATGTCTGGAAAGACTGGAGTAGAAGGGGAAGGTGAATTAAAGATGGTGAAGAGTCTATGTCCCATTTCAACTTATCCTGACATCAACAATAGAAGCACTGATGGTTTAAGCAAGAAATCATCAGATCCAGTGTGAAGTCTTGGTAACAACGTTGGAGAAGACTAGACACAGGTGTCTCAAGGCCAAAAAGGAGTGTCTTACCTGTTTAGATGAGTCATAATGAGCATTACACCTGAGAAAGTGATGCTGGATGGAACCAAGGAAGATGGATTTCATAGATTAAACCAACAGGAGTTAGTGATTGCTTTGAAAAGTATACATTCTGGAAGCCAAGCAACACCAAAAACAAATGGAGGTGAACCAAGTGCAGATAAGTGTAGAGATGAAGAGCATCAGGCCAAGGGTATGATTCCAAAGTTATAGAATCTCAAGGAGGACAGAAGCTGGCAAAGCAGAACATCTAAGTGAGGCCACTGACGAAGATAAGATTAGGAATGTAGTTACAAATGCAGGTGGAAGAAGTAAGCAAGGAAGAAAATAATCATATACCACTCAAATGGGGGAAAATCGTATTTTTTTACTAACAAAAATACTGTGTCCTTTTCAAGATTTCACATAAAAATTTCCCACAGGAGAATTTTTAAAGCTTCTTCTCAGAAATGTTAGTGCAAACGAGGTTCCTGTTTGTTTGTTTTTTTTAAGATTTTATTTATTTATTCATGAGAGACACAGAGAGAGAGGCAGAGACACAGGCAGAGGGAGAAGCCACTCTATGTAGGGAACCCAATGTGGGACTCGATCCAGGACTCCAAGATCACATCCTGAGCTGAAGGCAGAAGCTCAACCACTGAGCCACCTAGGCCTCCCAGGTTCCTGTTTTATCAATGATTTCAAAGTTAGTGCATCTGCAGGATGAATGAATTCCAGTCCAAATGCTTAACTAAATAAAAGTCTATTCTACAACTCTTGATTGTAACAATAAATAAGAACTAATTCGAGTTTAGGCAAAAAACTTCCTGGTGATACAAGGAACACGAATTTGATTAGGCTTTTTAATATGCTGAAAACACATTTAAATTATATTTCAAAGCTCAAGATCTAACCCTAGTTAATGTCCCCTGTGCAGAGAAACAATCTGAATTTTCATTTCAAATGAGAAGGCCAATTACTTAGTTAACAGAGGACTCCTTGATTGATTATAGGCCTGTAAAGACCACAACTAACAATTCGAAGTCTGGATGGGTTTCTCAGGTTTAACATTCCAAGGAGGCCAGCTCAGGTTTAGCATTTTCTTAGTACCTCAGAGCAACGTCTGAGATGTTACTTAAATGAACAATTATCTGTCCATGCTGAAGTGTAGAGTAAAAGATAAAACGTACATTTTAAAATTGTCTTTTCCTGCAATGGATTTTCTCCAGTGTTTGACCTAAAGTTTAATGAGATTGATTATCATCTTCCTACCCAAACCTCATGTGGTCACTTCCTACAAAGCAAACGTCTTCCGAGATGTTCTGTTCAGGGACAATGGGGGATCGTCCCTGGCCAGGTAAGGCTGCACCATTAGAATCCACAGGTAAAGAAGCCAGCTGACCTGCCTGTGTACAGAGAAGAGCTAACACGGCAGAGATGACTCAGCTGTCCCTCCCAAGGCCTGCTTCCAAGGCCGGCACTTGCCTGGCATCTGGAATATGGATTTGGGAAGGGTTCTCAGTATTCCCTAAGTGATAGGAGTGACTCACTGTGCCTAATCTGTTTGTGCAAAAATACATGGTTTATGCGGAATATCTGCTTCCCTTCTGGAAGTCTGGAATCTTGCCACGTGCCAGGCAGAAGATACCTATGTGACCAGCCCTCAGTAAAAACCCTGGGCACTGAGTCTCCAGAAGCCTCCCCAGCAGATGTTTCCTGGGCTGACACAAGTCATTGCTGGGAGAATTAACCATGTCCTGTGTGGTGACTCCATTAGAAAAGGGCCTCTTGCTGTGTACACCTGGTTTCCTCTGAACTTGGCTCCACGGACCTTTTCCTTTTGTGGATTTTGCTTGGTATCCCTTCACTGGGATAAATTGTAGCCATGGGTATGACCACATGTTGAGCCCATAAGTTCTAAAGAACTACCAGAACTAGGAGTGGTCTTGGGGACCCCTGACACATGGCACCTACTAACATTTTTCCAGAAACAGTGTTCTGTGGAACATAGGGAAACACTGCTCAGTAGGCCAGGTGCATCAAGAGGATGCATGTCAGACACAGAGCAGAGTTCCTGGCAAATAAGACAGTATAGGGCTCTATAAAATTGTTACTCCAACACTGTTATTCACAATAGTGTAATTCTGGGAAAACAGGAGTCCCTGACACCACAGCTTTGAATATCAGCCATGTGTTCTGCATACTGCTCCACACACGATAACCACTCGCTAGCTGTTTGTGGAATGAATTATTGGGCCTTTATTTACAAAGTGCTGTGCCAACACGGTGAAGTCCATCTAGAGCATGCTGTCTCAGCCCTCTCGGAGCTCACAAATCTAAAACAAACACTATCAATGAAGACAGAGCTGTAGAAGAAAACAGAGAAGTCGGCAATAAAAAACAAATGGTTGCAGAAAGCAAGCATGGTCAATACACCTTTGCCAGGGAGAAAGCTTGGCACTTGCATATGTTTCTAATTTCAGAGGAAGAAGTGCCGACGGGCATCCGAATTCTTCTCTGTAGATGTGCCCTGGGTGGCTCCATGAAAGCCTTTTCCCCAAAGTTGGTAAAGCTGACACGCAAAGGCTGCTCAGCTAATGTGGAAGACACACTGCACATGGTGGTGTGACACTTCCAAAAAAATCTAAATCTAAGCCAATTGGAATAAAGTGTTGGTTCGAGAGATTTCTTATTCCAGTAAAACCAGAGGCTGAGATCTCAAATACGAACTCTGTGTAAGCACGATGCCTTTATGCCCCGGCTTGCCAGGACGAGGCTCCACCAATGCCTAACCACGTCTTTATAAGCCACCTAATCTCTCTGTGCCTTGGTTCCCTCAACAGCCAAATGAGGGCAATAATAGTACCTGCCTCACCGGGCTCTTCTAAAGGGCAAGGGAAGCTGTCTGCATAGTATCTGGCATGTAGTATGTGCCAGAAAACATTAGCTGTTTTGGAGGGTGCTTCCATCTGAGCCAGGGAAGATGAGAAACCAGCTAAGCCAGGACAACTGTGCAAGTGGTGTGTACGTGTGTTTCCCAAGAAAGATGTCAGGTGGTTGTGCTTTTCCTCCCTGTCGATCTGGAGGCAGGCCTGGGATCTTCCTCAGCACAGACCTCTGTTAGGGACTGAATTGTGACCCCCTGAAAATCATAGGTTTGAAGCTTTCACCCTCAATATGAATGTGCTTGGGGACTTCAAAGGGTTAAACCAAGTTAAGGTTAAATGAGGCCATAAGGCATGGGCCCTAATCCCACAGGACTGGTGTGTCTATCAGAAGAGGAAGAGATGCCATGATGCACGTACAGAGGAGAGGCCGTGTGAGGTCACAGTGGAAAGACAGCCGTCGGCAAGCAAGAGAGAGGCCGGGACAGAAACCAGCCCTGATACCTGGATCTTTGCCTTCCAGCCTCCAGGATGGTGAGACTACATTTCTGGGGTTTGAGTGCCAGTCTGGGGCATTTTTAGGGCAGCCCACGCTGACTCATAGTCTCCATGAAGACAATTCTCCGAAAACACCTTCTGGGGAATCTCTCAGGTGCTGCTACTGTCCCTGGGGCCGAGACCTCTGGCTGTCCTGTGGGGACCCCCTGTCACTGATCTAACGCCCTGAAGCCACCATGGATCTTGTGGCCACCATTGGTGGGCTTGCTCTTCCAGGGCCTCGACATCCCCCTGTAAGCCCAGCCCATCCTGACTGAGCCACACTCACCTCTTCCAAACACATCTGATTTAGAAGAACGTGGTTTGTGTTTATACTGGCTGCCATTCAGAAAATTTTGGAGGAAACCCTTTAGCACCAGAAAATCACCAACCTGTTTATGTAATGGCATCTCCATATGGCATGGGCTTCCTCTGGGCACCTGCTCCTCCCAGTCACCCCACCTCAGGAAACGGCAGCCCGTCATGCCTTTGGACTCAAGGCAAGCATCTCCTAATCACTCTCAAGGCCTCTTTTTCACACGCCCTACATTCAATGCAGCAGCACATTCTGTTGCCTCTTTCTTCTAGACTTATCTCATCCAACTCCTTCTTATCACCTCCACCATGACTGCTTTGACCCAGGCTCCACCCTCTCTCGGCTGCTTACTACCAAAGCCTCATGCCTGGCTTTCTCTGTCGTCTGGAGCCCTCTTGCATCTATTTGCCACAGTCCTACCAGAATTCCTGGGGAAAGACATGTCACATCACATCCTACCTCTGCTTAAAATCTTCAGGGTTTCCTATTTCACTCAGGGGTCAAAGTCCACACAAAGGCCTACAAGGCCCTGCATGATCTTCTTTCTCCCCCTCCTATCTTCCTTCAATGTATTAAGCTCCTTTCTACTCCAGGGCCTTTGCATTGTTGTCAGGGTCATCAAAAGGGCTCCAGGCCCTGGGGGAAAAATTGGGGCCACCCCAGGAAAGGTAGAGCTGCTAAAAAGATTTCCTTAGGATTTTCCCTGAGCTCCTTCCCAGACTGTAGGACCCTCTCTTTTGTAGTATTCTCTGCCCCGATCTGGCTGCCTGCTCACCTGTGTGGCTCTCTTGGCCACACAGATTTCTGCAGAGCTCATATCTTTCTCTCATCAGGCTTCTCCTTAAATGTTTCCTCTTCACAGAGGCCAGCCAGGACCATCACACAGAAATAGGATGTCGCTCACTCCTTGCTTTTACCATCCTCCTCACCCAGTTTAATTTTACTCAGGGGCATTTATCATCACCTGCCTCCTCTCCTGCTATAAGTCCCCCAAAAGCAGGAACTCTGGGTCATTGTTTAGTGCTCCAAACAGTATCTGACAGATAGTAGGAGCCAAATAGCCATCTGCTGAATTAATGAGTGTATGAATGAGTGAGTGAGTGGGGTAGGTGGGAAAGATAAGCACTCTTCAGAATGAGCAAATGAAGTCACAGGGAGTAGCCTGGCTATAATGATGCCATGCCTTTCTATCTTCTTGACACGCTGGGGACCACAGAACCTTTGGGAAAAATTTGTAGTTTCATGAAGCTACACAGAGTTAGCAAGGATGATGCCCCCAGCTTGATGGGTAACAAGAGAAGATCATCCTGGGGTCACGGTGTTGTGGATCTTACCAGGGCAAATGGATGTTTCTCAAATTAAAATATATTAATTGCCTTTGGTAGACAATCTGTGTTTAGAAAGGGCTTTTCCCTCTTCCCTCACGTACTGGTGGCGAAGCACCCGGGCGGTAAAGCACTAACTTCCTTCCTTCTTGCCATTCATCTTTTTTATTTCCAACATGAGGAGCTAACCCTGCTGCTCCCTTTCTGCAGTGATAACTTATAACTGAGCTACTTCTGATCTCTCACGTTAATGAAACTCGCTCTGCTTCCCTTAAGAATGACATGGGCAGGGCTGTTAAACAGCCAGTGTGACAAGACAGGCACTGTATTTAGAGTAGGAAGTGAAGCATTAGCCCCCAGGCCAACACTGATTCTTGGCTTCTTAAGCTTTCCTTGAGACTATAACTGAGATGCTTTCACTAGCACACATAGGACAGTTTGCAGTGGCTGATCCATCTCTCAGATCTGAATAAGAGATTCATTTCAGGACCCAGTTCTGCTCTTCGCCTAGAGATGAGAACAATAGGACACACATGTTCTTTACAACTCACAATAGAAGAAAAGAAGACTGTCTGGCCTCTATCTATGTCAGATCCAGTTCTCTAGGATTTGGAGACAGCTTTATGTAGAGAGAAGAAGAAGGTATTCAAAATGGGATGTTTGGGACGCCTGGGTGGCTCAGTGGTTGAGGGTCTGCCTTTGGCTCAGGGCGTGATCAGTCTCGGGATCAAGTCTACATCCGGTTTCCTGCATGGAGCCTGCTTCTCCCTCTGCCCATGTCTCTGCCTCTCTCTGTGTGTCTTAAATAAATAAATAAATAAATAAATAAATAAATAAAGTCTTTAAAAAAAATGGGATGTTCAATGTCTTAAGATGCCAGTCAAGACTGGTTGAATAAAGAGTGCGTCTGAAAGATTTGACTCAATTAGAACTTCCAGGTTGTTGAAATGACAGACACACGGTCTTCTCTGCTACTCTAGTCCAGAACCTACCTGGAATCAACCTATGCAAGAAACAAGACCATTGTGGAGATAGAAGGCCACTCATACACTCAGTTTTCCCTAGGACTTCAATTGCTACTAGAGATACCATCTCAACAAATAGAGCAGCTCACCTAATGGACCAGCTTATGGGGAAAAACAAGACCCATTCCTCAGTCCTCATCTCATTCTCTTGATAGAAATGAACTTGGCAACCAAGCATTCAAGGGGAAGGAACACAGTGCAACAGCAAGTCAATGGACCTTGACATTGGAACACATGAGAATAAATTCCCACTCTTTTGCCTTCTGGTTGGTTATATGACTCTGAGCATAGTTACATCACCACTCTGAGCCTCATTTCTTCAAAGCACTGCAGTGTAAAACCTGGATGAATTACCACCATCAAAGGCACAAATAATGTTTAGCAAAGCACTCACTAGATGCTCAGTCTTGTGTACTCAACATTCAATATCTCATTTCATCTTGACAAAAGCTCTAGGAAGTAGTCCTATCATTTCTTCCTTTCACAGATGAGGAAACTAGGGACCACTGATTAAGCAACTTTCTCCAAAGAACATAGCTGGTAAGAGGTAAAACTATAAGAACACAGACTTGTGTGATGCTAAAGGTAGCATTTTTACCCATGATTTCCTGGATCTATAGTTACCCATATAATAGCCACCAGCCATATTACTATTTAAATAAAAATAAACTAAGGGGGCATTTGGGTGGCTCAGTGGTTGAACATCTGCTTTTGGCTCAGGTCGTGATCCCAGGGTCCTGGGATTGAGTCCTGCATCAGGCTCCCTGCAGGGAGCCTGCTTCTCCCTCTGCCTTCTCTCTCTCTCTCTCTGAGTGTCTCTCTCTCTCTCTCATGAATAAATAAATAAAAATCTTAAAAAATAAAATTAATTAAAATTAAATAAGGTGAAAAATTCAGTTTCATAATTACAGTAGCCATAGTTCCAGAGCTCAGTAGCCACCATATTGAACTCCCCCACATTGGACAGCGAGATACAGACATATCCATTGCCACACAAAGTTCCATTGGGCCATCCTTGTCCAGTTCTTCCCTGATATGCAAGACACTCAGTGGTCTGCTTTCTGTTTCTGTGGATTTGCCTATTGGAGATATTTCATATTGGTGGAAGCATGCAACATGTGATCTTTTGTATCTGACTTCTTTCCTTTGGCATCATGTTCTTTTTTTTTTTTTAATTTTTATTTATTTATGATAGTCACAGAGAGAGAGAGAGGCAGAGACATAGGCAGAGGGAGAAGCAGGCTCCATGCACCAGGAGCCCAACGTGGGACTTGATCCCGGGTCTCCAGGATCGCACCCTGGGCAAAAGGCAGGCGCTAAACCGCTGCGCCACCCAGGGATCCCTGGCATCATGTTCTTGAGTATCCTCCACATTGTACCTCATTCCTTGAGGTACAATGAGTAATATCCCATTGTGTTCACAGACCACATTTATCAGTTCATGGACTTACCTTTTGGCTAACTAAAACAACAGGAAGTGAGAGGAGCCTCGTTTCTACTATATTAATGGAGAAAGACGGCCCAGATGTCTCCAGAATTATTGTTCTAGAATGGCTGACCATGCAGAATCCCAGGAAAGTGTGTTAGCACCATCAGGAATCTCCATGTTGACTGTTCCTTTCTGAGCTAATTAAAAATATTTTCTCACCAACATTATCCACAATGTGATTATACATATATATCTATATATACACACACATAATGGCTAATAGTTTCTATAGGAGAATGTTGTTGAAAGGATGTAGAGAAAGGGGAACCCTCTTGCACTGTTGGTGGGAATGTGAACTGGTACAGCCACTCTGGAAAACTGTGTGGAGGTTCCTCAAAGAGTTAAAAATAGAGCTACCCTACGACCCAGGAATTGCACTGCTGGGGATTTACCCCAAAGATACAGATGCAGTGAAACCGGGACACCTGCACCCCGATGTTTATAGCAGCAATGTCCACAATAGCCACACTGTGGAAGGAGCCTCAGTGTCCATCGAAAGATGAATGGATAAAGAAGATGTGGTAGGGCAGCCGGGTGGCTCAGCGGTTTAGCATTGCCTTTAGTCCAGGGCCTGATCCTGGAGACCCGGGATCAAGTCCCACGTCGGGCTCCCTGCATGGAGCCTGCTTCTCCCTCTGCCTGTGCCTGTGCCTCTCTCTCTCTCTCTCTCTCTCTCTCTCTTTCTCCCTGTGTCTCTCATGAATAAAAAAATAAAATCTTAAAAAAAAAGAAGATGTGGTCTATGTATACAATGGAATATTACTCAGCCATCAGAAATGACGAATACCCACCATTTGCTTTAACGTGGATGGAACTGGAGGGTATTAGGCTGAGTGAAGTTTGTCCTTTAGAGAAGGAAAAACATTATACGGTCTCATTCATACGGAGAATATAGAAAATAGTGAAAGGGGCTATAGGGGAAAGGAGAGAAAATTAGTGGGAAAATTCAGAAAGGGTGACAAAACATGAGAGACTCCTAACTCTGGGAAAGGAACAAGGGGTAGTGGAAGGGGAGGTGGCAGGGGGGATGGGGTGACTGGGTGATGGGCACTGAGGGGGGCACTTGACAGGATGAGCACTGGGTGTTATGCTATATGTTGGCAAATTGAACTCCAATAAAAGAATATACAAAAAAAAAAAAAGAAAGTTTGGGTTTTTAAATTTGTGGAATATGCTGCTTTAAATAGGCTTCTCAAGTGCAAATCTCTAAAATGTCTTTACTACTTTAAATGTACACTGTGAATTTTAAAGAAGCAATTATGATTTTCAATATTTCCCAAATTTTCAATGTTTCCCAAATGTTCCCAAAGGTGTGTGTTACGCATGCGTGTGTGCATATGCGTGCATGTATGTGTGTGTCTGTGTGATCTGATGGGCATCTCTCAGTTCTTATATTTCTCAGAAACACTTTGAAAAAGCTATGCTATATCAAAAGTTGAATCCTTTTCGGGTCCACACAACTGGGGAGGGGGCGTCCACACAGATTAGAGATTATAGTAGGTCTGCCAGGCTTAAAATAGGTACATTTGGAATCACAAGTTAAAGATCTTAAATGCATTTAAATGCAAATCATTTCTGAATTAATCATATAAGCAATCTAAAGTGTCATGATTTTGAATTGCAGTCAAATGGTAACAACCCATAACTTATAACATAATATCCATTTGGAAAATATTTTAATCCTTCAGCACTTCATAGCACACACATTTGAGGATCTCAAAGGCAGAGAGTCATAAAAAAGAAAAAAAGTGTCTTTGAGAAATGCACATTCCAGCATATATCCTCAATATATGTATTAATACTTAACATATAATCTGCTTAAGTGTTCCATATAGTTGGAAATTGTGTTTCTGAATAATATCTACATAATTTTCAATAAAAATAAACTTGCAGTAAATTATCGAGATCTTAAGGTACCAGAGACAAATGGCCTTTGCTGGAATTAGTTTTCCCTCAGGAGTAAGGAAATGGAATTTGTCTTCTGCAATAAGAAAAAAAAATTAGAAGTAGCATGAAGAATAAAACATGCGCACTGGCGAACTCTGCTAGAACATTATTGGGTGCTGCTCAGAATTAAGGGTGGAGGAGCTCTGGCCAGGAGGAGCCACGACGAGCCAGCGTGCCAGCTAACCCGCCCTCAGCTTGGTGAGAACCTCACCTGGTTAATGGCAGGGTCACCCCCTGAGCACACTCGCTGTCACTTGCAAAGCTCGCAGCAACCCTACGGGACAGGTTTTATTGTTCTCATTTTATACCAGGGCTTCCCAGCAGAGACACAGTTGGCTTCTGGGGCCCATCATTCTTTGTGGTGGGGGGATGTCCTGGGAATTGTAGGAGGTTAGTGGCATTCCTGGTCTCTATCCACCACATGCTAGTAGTGCCCCTCTCCCGGTTGTGATGATCAGAAATGTGTCCCAACATTGCCACCTGTCCCTGCGGGCCAGCGTCATTCCTAGTTGAGAACCACCGGTTTACAGTGAGCACACCAAGCACACGAATGTGTGGCAGGGTCAGTGTGTGCCACCTGGGCTCTGGAAGCGAGGAAGTGGGTTTGTCCTTTGGCTCTTTCACCTACCAGCTATGTGACCTGCTTCCTGACGTTTCCCTAAGCCTCAGTTTCTCCAAATGAGAAAAGGATAAAAAGAGTCTCCACCTTCAAGATTCTTAGGAATGAATATATGATCCTGTGGGGGCAACAAATGTGTTCCCTTCACTTTCAAGTGCCTTGTGCCTAGAACAGTGTCTCTGGCATGTTAGGGGGCTCTCGAAGGGATTGCCTCGAAGCTGAAGCGCATCTGGTTCAAGCTTGATACATTCAGGGCTCAGCCAAGCTGGGCTGTTGCTATTTTGTATAAGTCACCCTGGGGCAGGAATCTGGAGCTGCCTGGGTCCAGTGGCTAAGTGAAGGCTAGCTTAGGGTCAGAATCGGGTGTGTGGTACCCACCTAGTGAGGCTGAGTAATCGATACTCCATCCAGTGGGGAAGAGGTCCTCAGGGCAGGTCAGTCTTTGGGACCTACCTTGTGCTAAGTGATAGATCCAAAGCAGCTCTAGAATGAAATGAAAGTCAACCATTCCCTGATTCTCACTTGCTCTGAAGAAAATGATCCTCATAAAACACCACAATGCAACACTAAATACTTCAACATAAACACACTTCTTCTCTTCAAGAAGAGAAAGGAGGACAGCGTGAAAGAGACTCAGACATTTGTGCTCTGGTAGGGAAAACCCATCAGCAAGCGACAAGCTGCCTCCAACCTTTAAGAGAGAGAATCATAGGGCTGAGAGTTACCTCTCTAGTTCTCTGTCTGCAGCCACACCACTGGCTGTGCCATCTGTCCCCAGGTTTGGGAAGCGACCATGGCTGGGGCCAAGCTTAAGCTCATCCATCACTTACAAGCTGTGTGACCACGCATAAATACCTAACCTGCTCTGGGTCTCTACTTCCTCATCGATGAAAGCGGGTATGCTGATAGGCAGAATTATGGCCCCCACAGATGTCCACATCCTAGTGCCTGGAGACTGTGGCCATGTCAGTTTCTAGGCAAAGGGGAGCTAAGGTTGCAAATGGAATTAAATGCTAATCAGTTGCATTTAAAATAAGGAGGTTATTCTGGATTGTCCAAGTGGACCCCATGTGACTGCAGAGTCTCCTTAAAGAGGAGACAGAGAATGTGTAGAGTACCAGAAAGATGTCAGTGTGCGCAGGATTCAACCCAGCACCGCCAGCTCTGGAGATGGAGGAAGAGGCCACAAGCCAAGGTACGTGGGCAGCCTCTAGAGGTGGAGGATGCCAGGACATGGATTCTCCTGGAGCCTTTAGAGGGAACCAGCCCTACCTGCTGAAACCTTGCTTTTAGCTCGGTGACACCAGACTCGACTTCTAGCCTCCAGAATGGTAAGGGGACAAATGTGTTTTGTTTTAAGTTGTCATATTTGTGATAGCTTGTTATGGCAGAAACGGGAACTGACAGGTTCCTAACGCCCTGAGTCAATGCAAGGACGAGGGATGTGGTGAGGAGGGGAGACTAAGCCATAGCCACGTGGGGTTACTGCACCATGGCTGTGGCTGCTGCTGCATTCCCGAGAGCCTCGGGCAGGACAGGACAGTCCCTCCACTCAGGCCTGTGTGCAGGTCCCTGTGCACACTCCCTGGAGGGCCCGTGCTGGGTGAGGGAAGTGACAGGGAGCTTTGTCCCATATGCTACCCCTGTACTCATGCTCCCTTTGCAAAGCCCTTTCTCACTGCTTCACTTGCTCAGGAAGCCATGTGCAGATGCAACCAGGCGGCCCCTGTTCCTGGTTAAGAAATGGGGCTGTTTCAGGCCTCATTTACCTCTGGGCCCGACGGCATCCCCATCATCTAAAGGGGACATTCATTCAGGCTTTCCTAGGAAATCTCCAGCAAAGGGGAACTTATAACTCCCTTTTGGGACTGACTGTGTTCTCAAGAACTCTTAAAATCAGATTATCAACAGACTGTGGAGGTGTCAGTTCCTAAAGGATGTGAGGATCCGTCTCGTCCGAGGTTGGCAAACTTTTTCTGTAAAGGAGAAGAGAGTAAATCCTTCTGGCTCCGCAGGCCCTCTTTTGCTGTTGTAGTGTGTAGAGTTCATTAGGCCCTGCAATGACACTCGAACAGATAACGCCTTTGCAATGAATTGTGAGATGCCAGTCACCCAGTTTTCTGGGCCTTTCTGACTGGCTGGCCAAGGCTGCTGCCTCGGGTCTTTGCCCACACTGTGCCTTGAGTGTCAGCCATCCACTGAATGTGCACCCTAAGCCAGGTGGGTGCATTCAACTTGGAAAAACATGGCACTCTCCTCCTGACTTCTTACTGTCCAACGCGGTGAGTGGAGTCTCTGATCCGGTTAATGTTGTTTGACACACTAAGCCATCATTTAGTAAGGATGCATAGGCACTAAATTCTCGGGCTTCCTTCACTTTATTCTACCTCTGGAGTGCCCAGCTACAGGCAGGGCATGAGCATTCCTGACTGACACAGCACAGCGAACAGTCATCTTTCCAACATGGTACCAGAAAAGATGGACTTTGCTTAAAGGAGCCCATTATGCAAAATTTTTGTACCTTCAGAAGAAAGAATAATGATAGGGAAATGATCTTTTTGCACCTAATGACTCACTGCAGAAAAAAGATAAGCATTCTTCATAATAAAGATCTTAAAACAGATGCCAATCAAACGAATCAATCACTAACAGCTCCAGCCAGCTGTGTTTAATAAATAATTTTGAGATAGCACACCGATAAAGCCCCATAGAAAACAGAACTGAAAGCTTAGAATTTTAATAAAGAATGTTCACTTGGTGTGGAGACTGAGCCAAACTAAATGAGAAGGACCAGCCAACACACAAAGCACCCAGACTTCTCCCCACGTGGGCTCGGAAAAAAGAAAAATCCTCTGGTTTACTCTTGTCTACAAGGCCACTTTAATGCTGAGCTCAAGGAAGGCAGGGCTTTATCTTTTATCTCTTTCTCCCCATGCCTGGTGGGTGCTGGGTTCTCAACAAATGAATGCATTTTTTAATTAATTTCTATTTCATGGCAACTTGTATATTATTATTGATTTGCTCAAATAAATCTTCCTGAAATGCAAATTGGATGTCACTCCCTTGCTGAAAACCCGCCTCTGCTGCTTTAGAATAAAATCCAAGCTCCTTACCCTGCCCTGCAAGGCCTGGCAGGACCGGGTTCCCCGATTCCTACTACTATCCATTTCAAAGTGCAGTTCATATCCTCACTATGAGTCTGGATGCATTTCCTGGGTGAGAATGCTGTGTACCTGATATGTGCTACTCTGGCTTCAGAGACTCAGAGACAGGACTTGCTACCTCCCACTCATCCTTTGCTGGCAGCCACCGCAGTCAGTCCTTGCAAAATTCAAATCTGATCATGTCAGTCTTCAGCCTAAAATCCTCTAACATCTGCCTGTCACCAAGGGGTATTATGTCTAAGCTTATTCTTTAGTACATGGGTCTCGCCTTCTCCCTCAGTTGTGTTCATTTTGTGTCTCCCACAGGAGCCCTTCCCTCTGGCTCCTCTGGAGGTACCTTAAGCCCTTTCTTCTGTCCCTCACCCCAGGACACTCTTCCTGACCTCTCCCTGTCCCTGTCACCTCACTAACTCCTCATTCTCGAGTACTTGCTTTTATGTCACATCCTCTGGAAGACTGTTCCTGGCCCCTGCCCTTGTCCTATGGTGATGTCCCTAGCTAGACTGTGCAGCTTTACAAAGATAGGAGCAGTATCCTGCCCATTCAGGCTTGCTGAATATTTGAGTGAATAAGACATGGTATATTTTCAGACCGTCTAAGAGGCCAGCCCCGTGCTGGTGTTTGCAGATCATGGCATGCAGGGCCTGTCCTGTGCATTATAAGATATTGAGCAACATCTTTGACCTCGACCCACTAAATGCCAGTAGTACCACTCCTCCCAGTTGTGACAACCAAAAATGTCTCCAGACATTGCCAGATGTCACCTGGGAGACACAATCACCCTGTCAATTGCGGGTGACAATGTCCTGCTATTAAGGACACCTAAGAGGTAAGGACAGCATTCCTGCTCTCAGACTTTCCACCAGGCCTGCCCCCAAACGTCATCTCCCATTATAGCCTGCGAGGATCGTGCAGCGTCTCACATCCTTCTCTGTGTTTAATCTGTTCCATTTTTATTCCTTGTACTTAGAACCACCTGACATGTTACATACTCACTAATTTCTGTTTACTGACAGAGTTCTGTGAAGCAGGAGGCTGGTGGTTTGTCCACAGCTCTGGCCCCAGCACCTTGAGAGGGTGGCTGGCACTGATGGGGCATCCTGTCAACGTGGGCTGAATCAGTCTTCTGGTTGGCCTGGATCCTGCCTGATGGGGCTGCTGGGAGCGCACTGGCTCCCGTACGGATGCAACCTATTGGCAGTCCTGGTTACCTTTCCACAACTGCTACCCCACTTCCTTCCACTTCTCTTGGCTGGAAGAGAAGCTCCACAGGCAAAAGCGTGTGCTCCTCCATGCTTGCTGTTTACCCTGGGATCTTCCCACAGATTCTCTCCACTTCAGATCAGTAGCAGTCAAGTGATCTGCCCGAGTTAAACATGAAGCAGTGGGCCGGCCAGGATTGAGGTGGATAACCTGGAGGTTGGCCACTCCCCAGTGCTGGATGAGGATGTGATTCACACTTGTCTTAATCTGCCATCATGAGAGCTCCCAGATTCTGACCTGCTCTAGGGGAACTCTGTTCCCATTATATTATTCCCCAAGTTTCTCTTGGGACATCCAAAGCTGGTTTCAATCAAGGTTGTCATCTTCTTCCCCTTCATTCTTCCCTTCCAGTGGGCCACTTGAGGGCACTTCACCATGGTCACCCACCCCCTAATTGCCAACCATCCCATGCCAAAGTGCTGCCCAGGTCTCAGGGGTGGGGAGTGGGGGTGAGGATGGCTCTCTTCTGGATTACGTCATCATCAGTCACTTGGCTTTATAGACATAGAGCTTGAACCTGGAATTTTATTGTCTTTTGTAATTGGTTTAATTAGCTTCTGGTCCTCACCTCCAATTTTGCACAGTATCTCATAAAAAAAAAAAAAAAAGATTCCCATCATTTTCTGCCCTCTAATCTGGGAGTGTCAGGCTTACTTTAAGGTGCCAGAAAAGGAGCACAGCTTGTTCTGATCTTCTCTTTTGTTCTTTCTTCCTTGTCCGTGCCCTTGAACAAACTCCTTCCCTCCCTGGTCATTTTTATCAAATAAAAAAAAAAAAAATCTTCAGGCCTATTGATGGCTGCGGAGAGCCGGGGAGTGAGTGGTGGGACTTAGCAGGGATGTTTCATCTGTGTCTACAGGATCTGGTCCCAGAGTAGTTAGCCACCATGCCTGCTATGGAAGGATAAAAATATATGGGCAATGGATGTTGACTACGGGGGGTCAGAGCTGTTGGACAACTATTTAACTCATTCTTATTTGCAAATTTAGCAGTTTAGATTAAATAGGTCTAAAGGCTCTTGCTGTTGTGATTCTTCATTTGTGAAGAACAAATGCCACCAAGCCGTGTGGCCATGGGGCCACGCTAGATGGACTCAGCTGTCATTAGACACATGAAAAGATGAGAGAAGCATCATTGTCACATAGCTACACTTCATGAGTGTTTGTGTGCGTAGCCTGCAGGTCCGGCCCGGGGAGGAGCAGGCTGAGGGGGGTAAGTTTCGCCCACCTGCCAAGATGCAAGATGTACCTCTTCTGAGAAGTTGTGCAAATGAGGTCTAAGAAACCATGTTCCCACAGCCCTGAGTGAGGAAGCATCTTTGCTTAGTGGACCAAAGAAGCAATCAGCCAGGAGCACCCCGATCCGGGGACACGGCAGCCTCAGTAATGTCGCTTAACCTCTTCAGGCCTCAGCTTCGCCAGCTGCACCCAGCAGATAAGGCCAGGTTGCAAAATGAAGTGCTTGGAAATGTGAAGAGCAGAACTCGAGGGTGCCAGATGGAGATGCTTGGGGATACTGGGGTGCCGAGAGGCCATGACCAAATCCTGAGTTGTTTTTTTCTAAATTTGGTCACAAGACAACATATTCATTTGTTTTTCAAATTCTGTTTTTCCACATTTCGTTTTTTTTGTTTTGTTTTGTTTTAAGTGCTTTTGTTAAAAGAGATGCCAGAAAGTATTAGCTTCTGATGTTTGCTCAGAGTTAAACAGCTGACTGAGGGAAAGTAAGACCTCTGATTTTCTGCGATTTTGTGTCAGAAACTCCTCCGTGTACTGTATCACTTGAGATTCACAACAAACCTACCTGGTTGGGGTGATTATCCCCATTCCCAGTTTGAATAAACTGGGGTACAGATGGGTTATGTTAATCCAGTGGTTCTCAAACTTGGCTTCACAATGGAAACACCTGGAGTTTTATAAACATACTGATGCTTGGTCCCACTCCAAGACATGCTGATTTAATTGGTTTAGAGAGTGGCTTGGGCATCAGGAGTTTTAAAATCTCCCCAGATGGTTTTAATGTGCAACAAAGTTTGAGAACCACAAATAACCTACTTGAGCCGTATAAATATAATAAGACAGAAAAGCCTGTTCTGCTGACCCCAGGGCCAACTTCCTCCTATCAGAAATTATCTTCTCCTGTACCAGCTCACATATTCTGAAGACACTTTCATCTCTGGCCTAAAAGCCCAGTTGCTGAGAAATAAGCAAACACTCAGTCACATGGCATTTAACAATCATCCAACGTCTAGACAGGATGGAGCTAAGAAGCCTGGGACAAATCTGCCTAGCTCCCAGGAGCCATTATCGAAAGGAAAACAAGGCAGTTTTGAAGAGTATGAGCTGGATTTGGAGGGCTTTCACGTGGCCGACCAGAGCACCTGCAGCAATAAGCAGCTTTAAGGCACAACCATCTTCCCCCAGCGGGACTGTAATGGAACTGGCTCCAAGGCCACCGCCATTGACGCAAATTAACACGTCAAGCCAGCCAGCTGCAGTGATGCTAACACTCAGGAGGGTACTTAGAGCTGGGTGACTCAGACAACAGCGAGCCCCAGAACCACCTGGAGGGCTTGTTAACACCCAGACCACCAGGCCAGAGTTCTGGAGGCCAGCCTGAGAATGTGCATTTTAACAAGTTCCCAGATAATGGTGCTGGTCTACAAAGATACACATGGTGGTGCTGACACCCAACTGTTGGTGAGCTGGATGCCTCTCAACTACTCTCAGCTCTGAGAGCTTCCCCTGCAGAAGTGATACGTGAGGTGATGGCTCCTAGCTCCAGAACTTAGTCACTGGCTGTACTGAACACAACTCTTGTACATCTGACTTAACAACCCCAGCACAGCTGGGGCATGATACTGCCATCTTACCGTCCAACGTAAAGACGAGAAAACAAGAGTTAAAAAATTGCCAAAGGTGACACTGTGGAATGACCGATATTCACCTTTTCTTTATCTGTAAAAAAGGCAATTTCATACAGTTCGTACAATAGCAGAATCAAAATTCTAACCTCAGTAGGTCTGATTCCAGAACCTGGGACTTTAACCTAAGTTCTCATTTCCTCTCGATCAAGGCTCTTTCCAAGGCCATGTGCATTATTAATTTATTAGCCCGTTACAGTGAGAGAAGTTCGAATCAGAGGTGTGAAGCCACACACTCTTCTGAGCATGGGCTGGTGACCTGCCCTCGGATGGCCACGCCTATCACTGACTGCCTCTTCCCTGGAATAAAATGGTACCAATGACGTGGCTGATGCTGCAGATGTCAACGTCACCTGGGACACCTGGCTAGCTCGGTGACAGTACTTCTTATAATCCAGGTTCTTCCTTGCAGAACATCCAGTGTTAGACTTGGCAATGGAAGTGGGACATAAGGCAGCAGTGCTGCTTTGAGGATCGAAGGTTCAGAAAGCATGCTGTCACAATCACTCCACATCCCTGGCCAGCCAAGGCAGAGTTGCTACCACCCAGTCTTGAGCATCACAGGAGCAGAGTGGCAGGAAGAAGTGGAGGCAGTGATGTCTCCTCTAGAATAATGGGTCTCGATTAGGGGCAATTTTGCACCTATGGGATGATTTACAATATCTGGAGACATTTTAGACTGTCAAGACTGGGATCGGGGGTGCTATTAGGATCTAGTTGTTAGAGACCAGCCATGTTTCTAAACACCCAGCACTGCACAGGCCAACCCCCATAACAAAGAACTATCCAGCCCCAAATGTCAACAGTGCCAAGGTTGAGAAGCTTTGCTCTAGAACAGCGTCATCCGTGGCTCGGTATTTCCTATAGCACCACCATTGGTCATGTCCCATGTGAGCCAGGTTATTGGGTCCTATTGGCAATTACATAAACTACCTGTACCCTTTAATAAATCTCTTTCTTTATACATTAGTTGGAGGGATTTTGTTGACTACCACCAAGAATCCTGTCTAAGAAAGATGGCCATGGGAGATCAGATTAGAGGATGAATAAAGATGTAACCTGTCCCTACAATTGAGCGCTGGGGAGCATTTCAAGCACAAATATTATCAAGGGTGGTGCAGTCCTATTGAGTAGTGCATGCACGATCCATGTAAAGCATGGACATTTTAATAAACAGATTAATCACCTAAATAACTCTCTGATCCGGGTAAATCTGTATGTCTCGCTTCTCTTACAATCACTAATGTTACGATACATGTATTTCCACTTGACAGTAGCATTTTTCACTTTAATGTATTTTCTGCCAAATTGTCTTGGAGCTACATGTGGGTTAGAAATAAGGGCAGAACCACATGAGTGAAAGGAAACACAGGAGCAGACTCCTTTCTGGCAGGTGGATTCTAATTTTATGGCAGCAATCTTAACTACAAAGTCAAAATGTATCCAAGAAATTGTCTTGAAGGAGAGCAAGTTATACCCCAGAAACTGTGAACAAATATTCAGAAGGAGACAATGAAATCCTGCTCATGTGCTAAGGCCAAGAACACAGGTGGTTCCAGTTACTCGTTCTATAATTGGGCATGATAACATTATTAAGCTCATCTTTGTGAAGATTAAATGAGATCATCATTTAGATGTTTAGCATGGAGCCTTGGTGCGTTGTAAATGTTCAATAAACATTAACACCAACATTAATAACAATAATATCTAGGGAACTACTTTGGCCCTCAGCTCACACATCAGTAAAGGCAAAGTAATAAACCAGTTTCATAGGTTTGTGTATCTAGTACTCTCGAGAGCTCTTGGACACCTATTTGGTACCTGGTAAATGCTAGTTTTCTCTCTCCTTTTCTCCCACCCAGCTCTGACATCCCATCTTCAGTGCGTTTCCCAACTGTGGACAACAAATGAGGGTGAATATGTCCTGCCCGTGATACCTGCCCATGACTGGGTCCTTACTTCCTGCTTGCCCCCTACCTCCTATTGAACCCAGCCTAGATCATCTACTGGCCCCCCAGCCTGCCTATCAGACTCTGTCCCCCCACTCTATTCCTGTCCTGCCATATTGACGAATTCGCAGGCAGCAGATTATATTCACAGTGTGAGGGAATCATTACCACCTGCTAATATTTTTATAGAATTTCATAAACTTGGTCATTCATGAATCATTTACAGTACTTTATTCCAATGAAGAGTTCACAAATCACTCAAATGCTGGCAAAATGCATAATAATGAGTAATATTTCAGGAGGCTTTGCATTAATATGTCAGCTTCCAATACTATAAGAGCTAAATTATTTTACCAGGTGCCACTTTGGGTCAGAAGCTTGGGAAGCCCTTTGAGGGCTGGGGTAGTGAGTGGGCAGGTGGCAGTGGGTCATGGACAAAGATGGTGTTTAGGAAGGCATCGATCATTCAGCCAATCACACCCCCTTTCCAGTCCCTGTAAGCGGAGTTCCTGGCAAAGAAGGCTGGGAATGTGCTCATTAGGTGCCAGATTCTAACCAGGGGTAAAATTGGAAGAAGTGTTTCTTCGTGGTTGGAAGTGCACAGCTTTGGAGGTGGAGAGCAGTGGATCTGGACCCCACATTCTATACACACCAGCTGTGAGACCTTACAAAAGTTATTTCACAGTTATTTGCTTATCTGTAAAATGGTGTTAACATCGACTTCGTAAGTCTCCTGGGTGAAATGAGTTAAATAAGAGTGTGTATGAAGTGTTTAGTGCAGGATAAGCCCTGTGGCGTTCAAAAAGCTGTGGTTTTAATGATGATACAAATTCAGGGGCCCGAGGACCAATTATCCTTGGTTATTTCTTATTGTGCAAATCCCCGAGGCTTAGTCTACGATGCTTTCCTGTTGGGCTTGGGAGGTAGCAAGTAGCTTTGACAGGCACGTGAGGAGCCTTTAACTTTGAAATAACCACCACCTGGTTGGCTCAGTCCATTAAGCATCTGCCTTTGGCTTAGGTCATGAACCTGGGGTCCTGGGATCAAGCCCCCATGTCGGGCTCCCTGCTCAGCAAGGAGTCTGCTTCTCCCTCTCCCTCCGCCCCTCCCCCTGCTTGCACTTTCTCTCCTCCAAATAAACAAATAAAAATCTTTAAACAAAAATAAACAACACCAACTATGGAGCAACTATAATGGAAATTCATTCACCCATAGGCTCTCTGCTTCTCAGAACTTGCCAGAAGGGAAAATGAAAAAATGTGGGAACTGGAGGATCCAGCTCTTGGAAGAAGCTTGTTTGCTACCAACCGCAATGACCACTGTGAACACGATAGGTGAACACGATGGCTCTAACTGTCCTACTAGGGTAGTAGATTCTTTCTAGATAGGTGCTTGAAAGGGACAGGAGCTGCAATGTTCCTGTGCCCAGAGTATATTAAGCAGAGTAACCCAGTAAGTCCAGAAATAGGAGAACCAAACACTGTGTGCGCACAAATGTTTCTCAGCCAGGGCAGGAAGGAAACAGTGGAGGAGTGAGAGGTATGGGGGGTGTATGGTGTTAGAAACCAGACCCCTGGGGCTGGTGGAGAGCCGCTGAGGGCCAGGCTGCTATTGGGCTGTTGTACCTGGGTGCTCTTGGAAGTCCCTGCATTCCCATCAGGGCCAGCATCTCTCTACTGGGACCCAAGACCCTGTGCCCAGGGTAAACCAAGCCACAGGATGAACAAGGCACAGCATGTGGACACATCACCCATGCAATGGTGAGGAGTTTAGAGTATTCATTGTGAAACAAAGCCTACGCATTAAAATGAAAGCTATATGAAGGCTGGGAACCTTGTGCGTCTGCTTTCCCACCAGATTCCCTAACACCTTGGAGGGAGAGCCTCACTCTGCAGGTTCTCAGTCAAATCTATGTAGAAAAAAAAACCCAAATTGAATCATGAATCAATATGCCATGAAACTATAAAATAAACTCAAGATCACCCATGGAAAATTCATGCTTGATCTGGGCAGGCTGGGGTATAACTTCCCTTTACTATCATCAATCTCTTGCTCATATGGTAAGATTATACAGTGTTTACTGCACTTCTGGAACATTCTAAAGGCCTGACACATAATAACTCATTTAATGCATTAACATCCTGCAAGATGAGTATTATTATTATCATTCTCATTTTATAGATGAGAAAATTGAGGCAGACCCCCTGCCCAAGTCCCCACAGCTAGTCCATGACCTCATCTGTATGCAGCAAATGTGGCTGTGTGCAAAATTATGTTTTTAATTGCTGTGATACTATATGGCTTCACTTTAAGGAAAAATAAGAGAAGCTCCAAGCTACAGACCCGGTTCTATTTTACTCACAGATGAACAATTGTGAGCTAGTTGAAGCTAATAATTGTAGCTTTTATAGTCCTCAGAGGTGCTAGTACTATCCCCATTTCATGCATGAGACTGGTAAGATCAGAGAGGGTAGGTGGGTTGCCCAAGATCACACAGCTCACTAAGCAGCAGTGCTGAGCCTCAAGGGGCAATTGGCTACACCCAGAGCTCTTAAACATGATCACTGTGCTATGGAATTGCAAAATGTATTCTTAGTTTGTCGCGTCTAAGAATTAATGGAGGAGATTCCCACAATAGATGTGGAAAGAGAGGAGGACATGCACCCATGGTCTGGTGCTGGCTTTTCCTGCAGCAGCTGGACCCTGGCAGCCACCACAACACCTCTGGTCACTGTCCAGGTCCTCACTTTCTGAGGGTGTGGCAGCCAGTTCCTTTTTTTTTTCCTTTTTTAAGATTTTATTTATTTATTTATTCACGAGAGACACACAGGGAGGCAGGGACAGACAGAGGGAGAAGCAGGATTCAATCTCAGGACCCGGGATCACGCCCTGAGCTGAAGGCAGATGCTCAACTGGTGAGCCACCCAGGCGCCCCGACAGCCAGGTTCTACAACAACCAGATCTCCCTTAGGGGTACACTAAAGACATTCTGCTCAGCCTTCAGGGATTTCTGACAGATCGTCCCCCTGCAGATGCTCACAGCATCTACCCTTTGACAAAGCTTCTGAACAAAGGGCCAGGGGGGCCCCTCCTCCTCCCCAGACCCAGGACCTGCGAGCACATTGCTCAGCACGAGAACTGCTGGAAGCTTCTCTTTGGCCAGTACTTTAATTTCTCCAACACCCTCACACTGTTCTCCTCCCTGGAAACTCAGCAACTCACTAGTTTGGTGAGTGTTACTCGCATTTTATGGATGCGATCCTGAGGACCAGAGCCTACATAGTCTTCCCAAGGTCAATGGTTCAGGGGAGCTCAGACCCCAGGGTACCCATTTCCCATGCAGAGCACTTCCTTTTCAATGTAGTGTCCCTCCACCCTCTGTCTGCAGTAAAGGAAGAACACAGGTGAGATCGGGGGAGAGGCAGTAGTGTTGCTGAAGTGGGATTGGATTATTCTTATGTGGTGTTTTGACCAGGAAAATCAGAGTGCCAAATCTTGTCCTATAAATTAAGGACTACCTTCTGACCCCGATTTAGGGAAATGCACAGGCCAGGGCAATGATGATGGAAGACAAACATTGTTGGCTTACCCTGGTCCCCACTGGGCCTGCTCGCAGCTCAGTGCACTGCACCCCATGGAGGGCGTTTCCTGAAAATGGCTGGGAATTCCATCTCATTTCTCAAAAAATGAGTTCACTACCCCTAGAGGCTTGAGGTAACACAGGCTGTGAAAGGAAACTTTTGGGGGAGGCTGTTGAGAAGGGATAGGATGGACCTCAAGCCCACAGGAGATTTAGTGCTCACCCCAACATCTGTTTGCCACTGCTTGGGTCTGTGCGTCCTGAATGGGTATCTACTTCTGAGACTATCCTTTTACAAAGAGCCATTTTTTTTCCCTCTATAAAAAAGTAACTTAAAGGTCACCTGGGTTGCTCAGTCGGTTAAGTATCCGACTCTTGATTTTGGCTCAGATCATGATCTTGGGGTCCTGGGATGGAGCTCCACGTTGGGCTCCGTGCTCAGCAGGGAGTCTGCTTGAGAGGCTCTCTCCCTCTCCCCCTCTCCCTGCTCACTCTCTCTCTCTCTAAAATAAATAGTCTTAAAACAATGTAACTTAAGTACTTTGTAGAAAAGTCAGAAAAACAAAGAAAAAATCAATAACACCCAAACACAACCATTAACACTTTGATTTTTCTTCCATCATGTTTCTTCACAAATATGCACCCGTCGTGATATGTGCAAATGCTCAATCTGCATTGAGGATACCATATGTGTTTGTGTGTCTGTTTCCACTTGGTATCTTGAGTTTCTCCCATATAGCTAGAACTTCTTCAAAAATATTTTAAATGGTTGTACAGAACTTCCTCGCAGCATTGTGCCATAATTTAACCGCTACCCCACTGCTGAATATTTAGCAAAATTGTTTCCATTTTAAGGATCATGTCTCACTATCACATCATGCACAAAAATCTAAATTCCTATTTCCTTAAGATAGATTTCTAAGGACATGTGTACAATGATCACATCCAAGGGTTTACACCTTATAGACCTATCCACCATTGAGCTGGTTTGGGGAAAGGTGAAGCTACCTTAACGGTTCTGACCTCCTCTGAGGTCCTCCCCAGGGTCCCCCATCTTGCTCTCCAGGGTCCAAAGTCTCACAGAAGCCTTTGGGCTCTGTTGATGAGAAAGAGGCCCCCACTATTACCCTGTTGAGGCTCAATGCCACTTGGCTCCCACAGAGACACACTTAAAACCGCACAGCCCCTGGTTTGATGAAGCACAGAAATAACGAGCTCAGTGGGAAGAAATAGTCTTGGAAAGCCACATGTCTGCACTTGAGGGGCACTCACTTGATAAGTAGCGATCATTTCTCTGTCCAAGGTCTGTGTCACGGAGACGCTGCCTGTGTTCTCATTGATTCTGAAAATTCCTTTAGGCTCCTGATCCACTCCTTTTCCAGTGAGCCGGAACTTGGACCCTTCAGGTCTGTCACTATCGACTACCTGGTCAGAGAAACAGAACGATGTTTAAGACTCTGGCTGGAAAACACAGAGAAAGCACATTTTCGACATAGCTTGGTGACCAATCCACTAATCACAGGTGCCAGCATAGAGCAGCCGGGTAAACTTGACTCAAGCAGCATCATCAAGAATAGCATCGTTGCTTAACACCTTTCATCCTGACATGCAAATCTTTGCAGCTTACAGCTGGGGAAGCTTACCAGCATGGGGGGAGGGGATGTACGTGTAGGGATAGATCCAGGAGGGAAGCAACTCTAGGACGGTCAAGGTTGGAGATTTTTATTATTTGTGACTCTCAAGAAAGATTGATAAGAAAGAGTTTGTCTTGTGTTTTTACTGTAAGCAAGACCAAGTAGACAACAGGAAAAAAAATGAGTGAGCAATCCTGTAGTGCAGGCATTGACTGAAGCTCTAACTATTTACAAAACTCAGTCATCAACAGTGCCAAATGCACCACTGCTTCTAGGTAGTAGGCCCTATGCTGAGGAAGCATTTTACACACATTTACACACTTAAAAAAAAACAAAAAAACAAGCAAGCTGCTGGTAAGGGACATTATCATTCATACTTAGTGGATGAAGCCACTAAGACACAGCGAGATTAAGCCATGGTCACAGCTATGAAAGAGAGGAAGAAGGGATTCAGAACCCACCTTCTGTTTCTATAGGGACATTGCTATGCAACAGTGACACTTAGGAATTTAAGATAATTCCCTACAGGTTGTCAGCCTTGATTTGACATTTGAAGAGAATTCAGATGATACGATAGAGGAAGATAGTTCTAGGCAGAGGGAAAAGCACAGACACAGGCAGTAGACAGACGGGGGAAAGCCTACACAACTCCAGAAACTGTGAGTCATTAGCATGGTTTGCGTGAGGCTGAGGGGTAATTAGGACCCAAACTATGGTGGTTTTATTTTTTTCAAACGATCTTTTAAATAATGTTTGAAGATTCCCAGCTAAAGAGAAAACCATTATTTGCACGAACTGGTTCTAGAGTTTGCTCAAGGATTCATGTATATTTAATGTCACTTTATCATCAGTATCTGTGAACATGAATTAGACGGTAACAATTCCCTCCCTCCCCGCCATGGTTAACAATTTAAAGGTCACGACCACAATAGACATTCAGAACAGACAGCTAAATGAAAGCTGATACTGATCAAGCTGTAACCAATTAACAAATGACCAGGCACCTATCGGAACACTGTCACCCGTGCCTGGAGGGTTTTGGTGGACAGGACATGCAATGAGCCTTCCTCTGGTGCAATCGACCTCCCTCAAAGGCCATGGCTGTGGCCGCCAAGCCTGCAATTCCGACGGCTGCCACCGGGTGGCAGTGGTGCCTAAGGCAGCATCACCCTTATGCCCAGATTCCTCTGCTGTGACCAGTTGAGTCAGAGCCTGACAGCTCCATAGAGCAATGGTTTTTTTTTTTTTTTCCTGATTTAAAATTTTACTTAAATACATTGAGAGTTTTGATTAAACACCAATTATCTCTGTTTGCATTTTTTAAGATTAACATAAAATATCATCTAAAGCAAGGCTAAAAATAATGCATGTGCTATCTTCTGATGAAAAGAGTTTTTAATCACTGCTTGACTTGATTTAATCCAACTGACATTCTCCCCCTGACCCACTCCCTCCTGCTTTGGCGCTCCATGGGGTCAACAGCCTCAGCATATTGGGATCACCCAGGAATCCCCGTGCCTGGCACAGTGCCTGGCATACAGCAGGAACCAGTTCCAGTATCTGTTTAATAAAGAACACCACTGTGCAGATGGACATATGGCCCAGTCCTCGCTTGGCCAATAGTCAGTTCTGTGACCAGGAACATGGTTCTTTGCCTTCTTGGGTCTCAATTTCCTCATCTGTAAAATGAAGAAAACACCCCTTTTTTTCCCGGAGTTGTTGAGGGTTTAACGAGATAGTGTATGCAAAGCACACTTCTTGGCACACAGAAGGGGCTCAATGATTTGTAGCTAACGATTACCATACCATACTAATAATCACAACAAAATCACAACAAAATCACACCGTCGTTGTCATTGGGTAAGACTGAGACTTCCAGGTATAAAAAACATCTTCACCATAATATTAAAAATGAATCCCTTTCTAAGAGAACACATTTCCTTTTAAAACACAAGACTCACAAACATCTCTGGTTTGAGAAGAGACGTGCTTTGGAAACAGGCTTACTGAGCACAATTAAGGTAGGCCAGTCCTCTCCAAAGGCCATAGTAAGTCAGTAAGACAGTCTGACAGGAAATGAACATGGTAAACCTACATGAGCTGTGGTGCTGCCCTGGTCCCAAGAGTGGGCTTCTGACCCTATCTGTGTACCAAACATAGCTCAGCGGTGAAGACCAGCTAGGAGAAATCTTCTGTGCTCCCTTCTGGACCCTTCCGTGGTCACAAGGGTGGGGAGTACAGCACCCCAGACTTTCTGGAAGGCACAGTGGGACATGGACCTGAAGGCTCTCTTGGGGCAAATATGGCCACCTTCCCATTTCTCTGTCTGCCCCCGAGCACTGAATTATGGATCCAGGAATCCTCCCAGGGCCCCCTCTCCTCTTGCCATCAAGGACAGGTCTAGGTCGTTTCCTTGCTCTTGGAGAGCTTGAGCCACCCAACCCCACAGAAGCACAGTCTTGGCTGCTGGATTTAAATGACTTCTTCTCAGAGAAGAAGGAAGTCCCACTGTGCTGTGTGACTCCTCTCTCTCAATATTACTATTTTTAAAGCCTTGGCTTTTGACATATCTACTGAATCTGCCTCCTGGTCCTCAGAACTATGTCCACTTCAAAGGGGTGCCCACAGCCACACCAAACATAGCACCTCTAGGCTAATGGGCATTATGGGGCCACCAGCCCAGCAGTGTGAGGGGCATCATGCTCCTAGAATAACAGCCTCAAAGTGCGGTTCCCTGGACCAGCATGGTCATCACCTTGTTAGAAAAGCAAATTCTCAGGCTCCACCCAGAGCTCCTGAATCAAGAACCCTGGGGATGAGACCTAGCAACATGGGCTGTAACAAGCCCCCTGATAATGCCAATGTACACCACAGTTTGAGGACTGCTGGTTTAGACAGATTTCAGCACTGTCCATACTCATATAACTGGTGCTGGTTTCCACTGCCACTGTTTGGAGCATTCCGCTAAAAAAAAAAAAAAAAAAAAAAAAAAGCTGGGTCTGTTTGCTACTCCTCTCTAGACCTATTTTATTTTATTTATTTTTTTTTTAATTTTATTTATTTATGATAGTCACAGAGAGAGAGAGAGAGAGAGGCAGAGGGAGAAGCAGGCTCCATGCACCGGGAGCCCGATGTGGGATTCGATCCCGGGTCTCCAGGATCGCGCCCTGGGCCAAAGGCAGGCGCCAAACCGCTGCGCCACCCAGGGATCCCTCTAGACCTATTTTAAGCATACAGCACTATTAGGAACTCTTTAACAGCCTGTTTTCTAGAATGTCAGTACAGCAGAGTTGTTACTTCCCTGAGACGGATATCTCCAACTATATCCAAACACCCCATGGCTTGGAGAAACCTTGGAGGAGGCGGCGTGGGGGTCAGGGTTGTGTTCCGGGGAAAGCCAGGAGTCCTGGCTGGGTTTAGATTTAGGAATCACTCGCCATCTCCCTGGCTTCTTGGCCCCCAGGTGGGACTTCAAAGGAACCCCAGCCTACTCCAGCCTCACTGATCTGGGGAGATAGCAGGTGTGCAATGGCCGCAAACGCAAGACGGCCTCCAGCCACACATCAAAGTTATTCCATGCTAGTCAAGGGGGATTTTCAGATGAGCTTTATTACACTATGCTAAACTGAAAACTGCCCTGTGCTGCTCCAGGGCTGTGGTCCTTTTGTTCTTGTTGTTTAATGTGATAGGATATAAGAAATCCAGGGCTCTCCTTCTGGTCAGATCAAATCCTGCTGTGAGTCTCTGCTCTTATAACAGCTGTTAACACACATTATACCACATACCAGGGCTTCACAATTAGCAGGGCTTTCCTATTGGTCTTTGTAATTCAACGCTTCTTTTCACAGTGGGATTGTTTTTGTTTTTGTTTTTGTTTTTTGCAATATCCTCTGAGTTTGAATGGAAAAAAATAATCTAGCTAATGATGAGAAAGAATGTGGGCTCTGGGTGCCAACACTCTGGGAGGGTGTGTGAATAGCATGCAAGCATCTTGCTAAATACCTGGGTAAAGCCGTATTCCATATATAAACATGACACAATCACCAAGCTCTCTACACCATGTTTGCTCTATGAGCTTCTGGCCCCGATCTCCCGTGTCTATACCTGAACTCAGATCTCCACTAGAGACTTTTGCCCATTTTGTTCTAAGGGCCTAGAACATTACATACTGCAATAACTATTTGCATACCAGGTAAGTAAATCAATGTGATAGTCATCTCCTCACTGGCCTGTAAGTTTCTGATTTCTCTTTCCCCATATCTTGTTCTAATTGCAACCAGATTGGTCATTCTAAAATACAAACACAAATCTCTCCATGACAGTTCCCAGACTAGAACTCATCATGGCTCCCTACTGCTTCCAGGGTCAATTCTCAGGAACCCTCTTGATGGGTCTCCACCTGCTACTACAATTCTAACTTTGGCCACAACCATCCACAAGCCTTCTGAACTTTGTTCACTTTCTTTGGACCTAGGGCAGCTGGACTCCCACCCCCTAGCTTGTCTGCTGGAGACCCCTTCTCATCTTCCTGGACTCAGTGCCAGGGATTGCCCATTTCTGGAAGCTTCTCTTGACCTCCACCTCCCCACACCTGCTCCATGAAGACTGAACCCCATCCTCTGAACTTAGCCCTGCTCATCAGTGAGGTTTATTACAGTAGAGAGAGCAGATGGCCTCTTTGTGGGTGGTGGTGATTGTCCCTTGGGCTATTCATTTCTTGTTATCTTTAAAATTTCCTGGGTATGGAACACAGAGATACTTGATTAAAGCTTTGAGTAAAGAAGTGCAACTTTATTTCCATGTTTTTATATCATCACAAAATACTCATAAACCCAACTCACATATTAAAAATAAAAATAAGATCCATATAAAATGTGGTCTCTTTATGTGTGCAACATCAACACCTTTTCATTTCTCGTTTTACAAATCCCTAAAGTTAACTTTCTAAGCAGTGGTAATGCCTAGGAGTCAGGAAGGGACTTAGAACCCATCCTAATAATCAGCAAAGTTCCCCTTGTGTGGAGACCCTTTGTCTAAGTAGATGTTATGCTTGTCAGCAACGTAGCTCCAAGACAAATACCCTGGCCCTTCTTTCCTGTCACAGCCAACTAAACTGATGCTTCTAATTCTTCTCTATTTCGAAAATCAGGAGACATTTATTTTCAAAAAACAGAAGACACACACACACACACACACACACACACACACACACTATGATCAAAAGGATGAACTAAAAAATAATTAATACCCTCCCCCCAAATCATCAAAGGGAATAAGTCACATGTGAACAGTATAGGTCTTTGGAGGGTGGAGGTTGGGGTATATTTATTCCTTTACCCTTAGAATATTTCTGGTAATCAGTTTTTTTTAAACATGTAAGAGGAATTACTGGAGCTTGATGTACATGCTAATTTTGAAAACGTTGTCTATTCCATGTTAAATAGGAAAAAAAAAAGCCCACTTACTGCCTTCTATAGTTATTAGAAGGCATTTGTTTTATCATTAGATTGGTTCCCTAAGGTGATCTGTAAGCACTAATTAATTCCCAGCTGTGGTTTAGTCCTTGACATGCCTTTGAACTTGGCTGTTCAGCGGTCTGGGCAGCTGTTAGATCCATGCCCTTCCCTCACTCTTGTGCTGCTCAACTACTTTCAACCACTAGGTCATAAATTAATGAGAACTAGGGAAAGCCCAGGGGAAGAGTCCCAATCCCCTGGTGCAGAAATACCGAACCAGCACCCTAGCAATACACTGAAGGTGGTCAATAGCCACAGACCTACCGTATAATCCTAAGGTTCTCATCCCAGCTAGGGCTGGCTATATCCACCACCGAGTTCGAAGGCTTCCCATTGTGCCAGGGAGGCCACTAAGCTAAAGGGCAGGGTGGTGCCCTTGGGAAAGAACACAAGATGAGGGGATGTCTGAATCCACTATCCTTACTCTTCATCTATTAGCACTATCATCACACCAGCTTTGTTTCTCTTCTTTTATAGCAAAGACATTTAAGATTATGCCTAAGTACAGCTTATACTGAGTTCCATAGCATTCAGTGTTAATTTGTGGGCAGTTTTTTGGCATTATTTTCTGAGAGTTTATACATTTGGGGTTATTTTCTCTAGGCTGTAGAATTTTTTATGAGATTATTTCTTAATTTATGAGTATTTATAATATTTTCATTATTTCCACTTATATAATACTGTGGCTTATGAACTTTCTACTTTTGAGGTTTTAAAACAATTTTACTAGTGGCCATGTGTAATATCATCTTTACTAAAAGATCCATTGACTAATGGAAAGAGTGAGTACTCTACAGCATTATTCATGAGAACCAAGATGTGGAAGCAACACAGGTGTCCAACAATGGATGAATGGATAAACCAGAGGCGGTATATCCATAAAATGGAATATAGTCTTGAAAAAGAAAGGGAATTCTGACACATGCTGCCATATGGAAAATAATCCATCAGTATCACACTTTTGCATCCTTTATTGTTCCAAAGAATAACTGAGATCCTTAGATGACACTTTCTAAATTTCTCGTTTCTTTTTTTTTAGAAATATTTTATTTATTTATTCATGAGAGACACAGGCAGAGGGAGAGGCAGGCTCCATGCAGGGAGCAAGATGTGGGACTTGATCCCAGGTCTCCAGGATCACGCCCTGGGCTGAAGGCAGCACTAAACCACTGAGCCACTGGGGCTGCCCAAATTTCTGGTTTCTTCATGCAGGCTGTGAATTACACTTCCCTGCTCATTTGGTCCCTTCTAAACATATTCCTTGACCTTGACTCTTATTTTTCTACTGAAAATCAAGATGGTCCCTGAAATCTCTGGTAAATCTCTAGATCTTCTATACCTGCAGTCTATTCCATTTATGAATTAGACCTATGACAGTAGGGAGTAGTCACTGAGGTTGTGCTCCTCTGGCTCCTCTCCTTCTGGGCATATAGTAGGACTAAATTTCCTCAGCCACTTGCAATGGATTGTGGCCATAGGACTTGCTTTGGCCAATGAAGTATGAGTGAAAATGACATGTGGCACTTTCTGAGCAACTCTGAGCAAAAGCTTTAAGAGCTATGGTGTGCTTATTCATGTTCTTTTTTTGCCTTCTCCGGCAATTTTCCAAATAGTGGTGACTTCATCCACCCAGATCTCAAGGAGAGAATAATGGTGAGGAGGAGCAGAGCCCCCACCTAACCCTCAATGGACATAGAGTTTAATTAAACTTCTGTTACTTTGATCAACTGAAATTTGGGATTGCTTATCACTACAGCAGAGCCTAACCTATTCAAACTAATGCACAGAGTATTTAGAAGAACAGGGTTGGAAGATGAGTAAAGACGTGTCTGCATCCCAGCTCAGAGCTCATGAGCAATGTGGACTTTCGTAAGCAATATGGCCTCTCTGATCCTCATTCTCATTCTCTGCAAAATGGGGGAAATAATGCCTATCCTAGATAAATGATCTTAGAGACATGCAATGCTTAAATACATAAAATATTCAATAAGGCAACTGTTCTTTTTAAAACTATTAAATGAGGAGGAGGAGGAGGAGAAGGAGGAGGAAGAAAAAGAGGAGGACAATGACAGTTTCTTTTTATTGAACACAAACTCTTTGCCATGCTGTATTCTAACATTTTGCATACAGTAGCTTATTTAATACTTATAACAACTCTACAGAATAAGTACTGATACTAATCTTCACTTTACAGAGGAATAACTGAGTCCTATAAACCTTGGCAAAGTCAGCTAGGAACAACTTCAGATTTGAATCCAAGTATCCAGAGCCCATGGTTTTAAGCCTGACTCCATATGGCCAACTAATCAATGTGTGCTGGGCTGGGTGGAAACAGCCCAGAAGTAGAATCAACAAAGCTTCAGTGCCTGGCACTGTTGACAGTGCTCCAGTCTGGCCTCCTGGTGACATGCCCACCAATGAAGGCTGAGAGTAGAGATGTTCATCCCCGGCCTTTTGCTAGTGACAGTGCCAAGACTGGGGACTTTCATGTCTCCATTCCCAGATTTATATGTATCCAGCGGGTCACCCATTCTCCCCGTACATCAAATTCCTGGCAGGAATATCTTTACCTTCTCACACCCTCTTAGCTTTGTCATAGTAATGGTGTAATTTGGAGGTTTCTGCATACATTCTGTCATCTTAAAGGATAATAAATTAATCATGCCCTTGGGCACTATTGAAATATACACACTTAATTTCTTACCAACTTTCCTTCCTCACCATTGCTCTGCTCCTTTTCCTTCCATCAGTTCAGATTTTTATAGTTCCCAAAGAAATATTAAACCAAATATTTATGCACTCATCTGAACCAGAGTTCAGAGAAAGCAATGTAACAAAATCAGCATTATGAACCTGGAGCTATTCCCGTTTGGAAGTAATAAACACGAACAATTGAACAATTTCTCCCTGGAAATGCATGTTGGCTGCCCTTTTGCTGAGAGTTTCAACACTTATTCTTATTATTCTTATAATTCAGGACAAATTTTAATGTTAAGTCTGATGCCTGGAAACACAAGCAGTGTCAAACATAAATAAAATTTCAATCATTTTCAATTGAAAGCCTGATATTCTATTTTGCCTTGCATGCACCTTGGCTAGAAGGACCTGTGGATGGCTTCAAAGTTCTGAATCCCCTGAAGCAGCTACTATCTCTCACAATCAGGTTACATGACTAAAATCTTTCCAGGGCCCTCCCTCATGCCATCACTTTCAGAGAAAATTTAAGCTCTTTCAGAAATGCATTCAAGGCTCATTACAGCCCGTCCCCGACCTCTGTCTTTAGCTTCATCTATTGCTTGGTTCACAGACAGACTTCCATTCTGTCTTGTTAGCATTTCCCCCAAGGTGCCTTGCTCAAGCTGACCCCTCTTTCAACCCTGGAGTTACCTTTTCCTGACCTAGAGACTCCTATCCAAAATCTGAGCCTGGCCAGTCCAATCATCTTTTTGGGAAGCCTGGTCTTGGGATGAGGAGAGACTGCGTCAATTAGCTGAGAAAATGCTACGGACTCTGAAAGTCTCAGCAGCGTAAAAGCCGAATGTATCATTTTGGGGAGACCCTTTAGGACCATAAGTGTGGACCTTGACAAAGAAAATAGTCTACCTGGAAAACAGAAAGAGAGGGTAATGACTACCTTTGTGTATATGAAGCCAGTTTAAGCTCAAGCCCCATAGTTGGTGAATTATCCTCCCCAGTATTAACTGAATCTTATGCCTCAGGCTAGGCCTTTAAATTATACTTTTCTACCAAAATATCACAGTCCCATTTCCCAGTGGTGTCTGGTAAATGACTTTAATTCACCAGGATATTACCAAGTATATATCTATATAGCTCATTCCTTCACTGTCCTTGAGTTCTCTAATTACATTCATCTATTCAGTGAGGACTTCCATGACCATCTTATTAAAAAAAAAAATAGTGGCTTCCCTTCCAACATCATTCTCTATGTTCATTACCTTGTTTTGTTTTTCTTCACAGGACTCATTATCACCTGACATAGTTATCTGTTTATTATCTCTATTTACCATTAAAATACATGCTCCATGTTATCAGGGACTTTTGTTCATGGCTGTGAACAGTGCAAGGTGCATAGTGGACACTTAACTATTTTGTAATAAATAAAGAAGCTATATAAAAAGAAACTGAAATGAGAGATCACATGGTCAGAAGGGAAAGGAAATAAGTGCATAAATCAATGAGCTTGCACAGCTATCTTGGTTTCAAAATGACTTATCAATTCCTGGTAAGGACCAGTTTTGTTTCTTGGGCTTAAGTTATGAGAGATACTCTAGTATTCTCCCAAGAGAGTCATTTCGAGTGGCCAGCCTAATTAAATGATCCCAATGAAACACACACATTTTTAAGAGTAGAGTGGTGAGCTCCCTGAAAATTAACAGGCAACTGGATGCAATGGGATCAACTTGGGTAAACATCTTTCTAAAATATGGTTTTTCTAAAGGAAGCCCAACAAGAGAGGATCATACAAACTATAAGTAAATAACGTCTTTGGCAAAGGGTTTTATTTTTTTATTATTTTTTTAATAATAAATTTATTTTTTATTGGTGTTCAATTTGCCAACATACAGAATACAAACACCCAGTGCTCGTTCTGTCAAGTTTTTTTAAAAGATGCATGACAAATGGAAGTCTCTTGGTGGGGGGCGTGTCTCAGGTTCCTCTCAAGATACAATAACTAATCCTTTAAAACAGTCATTGGTAAACATAATTGCCCAATAACTGCCTTGTGGGTGATTACTCCATAACAGATTGTGTCGTGTGGTGTGTTCTCTCCCAGGTATATGGGGATGGGTAGAGGCTGCACGAGGTAGGACCCCGGAGGAAGGCATGTATTTGAGGGGAAAGACAGGTAGTCTGTTTTTTTTTTTTTTTTAATTTATTTATTTGGGAGAAAGAGAGAGAGTAGATGAGTAAGGAAGGGTCAGAGGGAGAGGAAGAGAGAGATTCCTAAGCAGGCTCCATGCTCAGTGCAGAGCCTGACATAGGGCTCCATCCCAGGACTCTGAGATCATGACCTGAGCTGAAATCAGGAGTCACTGACTGAGCCACCCAGGAGCCCCAAGATGGTATGTTCTATAGAAGATTAACACAGTGAAGCACCTTAAGTGATTAGAAACATAGAAAGAGGGGCAGGAGGCATAGTTTTGGGCATCACCCACAGACCTGCAGAAAACATTGGCTTAGTTTTGCTGTTTTAGGAAAGGCCATCAATACAGGTTACCGAACAGACAAGTTTGAGCCTTAAAGAAGAGAAACATTCTGAAGTTGGAGAGCATCAGCTGACGTTATCAGCTGCCTGGTGGCGGCAGAGAAGCCTGTCCCTGTGGCGTCCAGGATCACACTACCCTCTGCTGCAAGCGCTGTAGAAGTGACCAGTACCAGGTGGATTCTGAGGTTGTTTCTCACTCTCAGCTCAGCTACTATGGTCTCTAAATCTGCAGCTTGGAGCAGTCCTGAATGGATGTGGATCAGCACCACATGAAGCCAGGCAAGGAATGAGGCACCGCCCAGGGATCTCTGTTTAAACCCAACTTGACCAAACCCAACCCTTTGTGGGGCAAGGACTCTCTTCCATTCCCTGAACTCCATTTCTCCAGGTGCTGAGCAGTAGCCACCACTCCTGCCTCTGCGGTGCAATGGCTTAGAAGACGGCTTGGGGTCAGCTTGTGTTCCAGTAATCTGTCCTTGGTTTTGACCTTGAGTGAACCTCTCACCCCTCTGAACCTCAGTTCCTTCTGAGAGATCCGAGCTCCCGAGGTCCTGGTGAGCCCAGGGTACTGTGGCTGGCACATAGTAGGCACTCAACAAATACTAATAATTATCATCTGAGTGTATCTAAACATGGCAACATGTCAATATCAGGAAAAGTAATTTTATAATTAAGAGGGTTTTTTAAAACTCTCAAGTTGCATCGTAGGTAATAATTGCTTTCACTGAGGTCTTATAAATGTCAGGCACCATGCTAAAGCTTTATGTGTATTTTGCCAGGTAGTTACTGTTATTTCTATTTCAAAGGTAGGGAGAGTGAGAGACAGGGAAGCGAAGTCATTTGTCCAACTGGGCTACACAGCTAGTTCTGGGGCAGATCCAGACGTGGAGACCTCTGAGACCAGCTTAGTCGATCCAGAACTGCAGATGCTGGTGTGACGTCAACTCCTAGCTGCTCAATTCTTTACAGCTAGACCAGACACCTCCTCAAGGAGTGGGGCTGATGGTTTCAAAGCTTTCACTGGATTAGGAAGGGGAGAGCTGGGTCTTCTCTACAGGGCTCCTGCTGAGCACACAAGCATGCTCAGATGCCACACAGTGGGTGCTCACTATTACAGGGCCCAGGGCCCCAGCCCACATGTGCAGATACACATGCTATGCAGCAGAAAATGAATGCATGCACAGTCCTGGTGCTTTCTGACTCGAAGCCAAACAAATTTACACCGGCTCATTTGTCAGCTGCCTAAACCCCCTCTGTCCCAGCCTAGCTCATCCCGCCTCCCAAGTTCCTTAGTTGTTATAAGCTTATCACAGAAGTAAATCAAAATGTTCTCAAGAGAAGAAAAGATAAAAGCAAAAAATGCAACATCCCCAAGAGAGGAATATTTTTTATGGTTCCACAACTCTAGCAATTCTGTCTTTAAAAAAAATCCATTATTTAATTTTAGTACCATGGAGGTGCTAGTGATGAATAATGGCTCCTCTTCTACCTTCTAGTATTTCTAAAATATTAATACTGGTTGGATACCTCTCTCCTAAGGGGAAGTAGGACTTGAATCTTTTATAGGCTCCTGAGCCCTGTTCCCATCCTATGAATTTATTTGATTACTACCAATCATATGCTCTGGGTTCTTCAGATTATGTCTGCACCAAAGGATGGGGCCACCCAGTGAGGTGGAGAGGGTAAAATAGGTTGCTAAGTAATCGCTTTCTCATTATTTTCTTTGTCTAAATCTCTACTCTTTTATTATCCATCAAGATGCACCTCCCGTCTCTACACTGGACTTGGGCTGTGAATCACAAACGGAAGCCAGAATGAGGCATCCAACTTCTCAGCCTCTGGGGCAGATGTCCATCACGGCTAACAATGGTTCATGCATCATTAGTGGCAAATTGTTGATGTTAAGTTTTGAGCACTGGGTCCCCAGCGATTTATTCTTACAGGTCATAATGCTGTATGTCTGTGTGTGTACACGTACTGTGTGTACGTGTGCACGCTCTCCCTTTATACTTGGGGGACAGGAGAAGAAGAAATGAGGAGATGGTTTCAGAATAAACTAGAAATAGGAATGTAAGTTATTGCAGCTGGCAATGAAGGTTTTTTTTTTTTAAATAAAAAATCAGGTGTACTTTTATCCCCTTTATAAAACGTACATGTACACTAAGTAAAATCTGGAAAACAAACCAAAGTAGAAGCTAGAAGAACAATGTGCTGTATTTCTCAGCTAGATGCTGGATGTTATAACTATTTTAAAATACTGATGACTTCCCTCCAGTTTTTTTTTTTTTTAAGATTTATCTATTTTTAGAGAGAAAGAGCACTCACATGAATATGCGAGTGGGAGGAGGGGTAGAGGAAGAGAGAAAGAGAGAATGTCCAGAGAAAGAGAGAATGTCCAGCAGATTCTTCGCTGAGCACAAAACCCAGTGTGGGGCTCAATCCCAGGAACCCTGAGATTGTGATCTGACCTGAAATTGCTGAAATCGAGTTAGACACTTAACCAGCTGAGCCATGCATGTACCCCTTCCTTCCAGTCTTTTATATACATACCACTGTGTAAATATATTTTTAATTAAAATTTTTTTTTACTTTGAGATAATCATAGTTTTACATGCAGTTACCAGAAATTCCTTTTACCCAGTTTCCCTCAATGCCACAATTTTGTAAAACTATGTAGTACAATATCACAGTTGGGATATTGACATTGATACAATCCACAGATTCTATTCAGATTTCCCCAGTCTTATTTGTACTCATTTGTGAGTATCTAGTTCTATGCAACTTTGTCACATGTGTGGGTTTAAGCTACCACCACCATTAAGCTACTAAACAGGTCCATCATCACAAGGACACCCTTTTGCCCTTCATAACCAACCATACCTTCCCCTCTCCCATACACCACCTTTCCCTCACATCCCTAGGTCCTGGCAACCACTAATCTGTTCTCCATTCCTATAATTTTGTCATTTAGAAAATGCCACATAAATGAAGTCACACAGTATGTAACCTTTGGGATTGACTTTTTTCACTCAGCATAATTCCCTGGAGATTCTTCCAAGTTGTGGTGTATCAAGAATTCATTTTATTGCTGAGCAGTATTCTATGGTATGGATGTTCCAGCTTCCTTAACTGTCCACCTGCTGGAGGACATCTGGGTTGTTTGCAGTTTCTGGCAATTATGAATAAAACTGCTATGAACAGGTGTGTATAGGTTTTTGTGTGAACACAGATTTCATTTCTCTGGGATGAATGTCCAGGAGTATAATTATCTTGTCTTGTGGCAATTGCATGCTTAGTTTTACAAGAAACTGCCGAATTGGTTTCCAGCATGGTTGTACCATTTCGCATTCCCACCAAGCAACATCTGAGTGACGCAGTTTCCCACATCCTCATTGGCATCTACTGTCGTGACTATGCTTATTTTAAACCATCTTAATAGATGTGTCCCGATACCTCTTTGTGGTTCTAATTTGCATTTCTCTAATGGGTAATGAGGTTAAGCATCTTTTCATGTGCTCACTTGCCATCCATAGATCCTCTTTGGTGAAATGTCTGTTCATGTCCTTTGCCTATTTTCTAATTAGGTTGATTGGGGATATTTGCTGATTATTTTTAGAGTTCTTCATGTACTACACATACAAATCCTTTGCCCATACGTGGTTTGTCAGTGCCTCTTCCCAGTGTGTAGCTTTCCTTTTAATCCTTTTAACAAGATTTTTCCTAGATCAAAAATCTAAGTTTTGATGAGGCTCATCTTATCACATTTTCCTTTTAGGGATCTCATCTTTTGTGTCAAGTCTAAGAACTCTTTGCCTGGCCTTGAATCTCAGATTTTTCTCTCATTTGTTCCTAAAGGCTTCGTGGTTCTACATTTTAACTTTACATCCATGATCGATCCATTTTGAGTTAACTTTTGTATAATAGTGAGGTTTAAGTTCAGGTTCATTTTTGCTTACAGACGCGCAAGTGCCCCAGAACTATCTGCAGAGGACCTAACACTCCTCCACTGAACTGCTTTTGTGTCTCTTTCTTTAGAATCAGTTGAACATATTTGTGTGAATCTATTTCAGGGTTCTTTATTCTCTTCCATTGATCTACATGTCTTCCTCTGCTGCCCCACATTGTCTTGACTACAGTAGCTATATGGTCCTCACATCAGGCAGAGGGATTCCTCTTCCTTAAAATTTTTCTTCTTCAAGATTGTTAAACTATCCTGGGGCCTGTGTCTTTCCATGTAAATTTTAGAATAAGCTCATCTATGCCTATAGAAAACCTTGTGAGGATTTTGATAAGAATTTGCCTTAAAGCAGAAATATATATATGTATATATATTTATATATTATATATTCACATATATATTCACATATATCATATATATATTTATATATATTCACATATATCATGAGCATTTTCCTTATTATCACTAGCTCCTTTTTAATGGCCACTAAATATTTTGAGATACATATTCCATCATTTACCCACCTCAATAATGGATGTTTGACTCTTCAATAAGGAATAATGTGAATAAAGCTACCAAGTACATCTTCCTGCAAAAACAAACTCCTCTGCATTTTAGATTATTTTCTTAGGATAGTCCCAAAGGTGGGGTTACTCAAACAAAGAGGAAGAACATTCTCACAGTTATTTCTATTTGGATATTCTTTCACACGTTTTTTACCAGTTGATGAGAAGTATTACCATTCACTTTAAAATTTCATTTTGTTATGGGTTTGAACATCAAAGTGGGAGAGATAGTCATCAGTGAAGAGAAGTCAGGGTATGAGGACAGAGGGTAATGGAACAACCATGCCTTCTGAAAGCATGATGACTGCAACCTCCACCTGGCTGGCTCTGGCTTGACTCTCCCCAAAGTGTTGCTATATACCTGCTTTCTGGAGTCTTCCCCACCACCCATGGAAGGCAGGTAAGGTAAAATCAATTCCTATTTCATTTACTTTAGGGCAGCTATTTGCTACCTACATGGTCTTTAAAAAAACACAACTCTTTTCATCGTAAAGAGATTTAGTTAAATCATTTTCTTTTTGCCCAAGAAAGGGAGAGGGGCAGACTGACCAGCTCAATCTATCTCTTTATTGTTTGGCCTTGGAAATGTCTGTTATAGGAGATGGTCCTGAATAGGAGGTAAGAAATACATGCCCGGTGGAATGATCAATGATAGTTTGGGAGGGCTGACACAGTTCCATTTATGTTTCTACCCTTCCAAATCAGGTTTTCTCCTTTTTCTCTAATGGAAGTAGAGGATCCATGGAGAGCTAGGAAAACAATGTGGTTTTCCTTTCTGTGCAGTCATTTTGCTTTTAAAACTACGCTGGATCTTCACTGCTAACAGCAAATATGGTTAATCTCGAATTCCAAGTCCTAAAAGCCAGGGTTCTCCTTCTGAGGACTCAGGACAGAGGTGACCTCTGTGGCCATGTCAGAGTGTACTTGAATTCTACAGGATATCTAGCAGAGGCCAGAGCCAGAAGAAAGGAAAGTCCAAGGCCTCCTGGCCATGCCAACGTTATGTTATTTAGAAAAAACTGGTTTGCAGGCACCTGGGTGGCTCATTTGGTTAAGCATCTGCCTTTAGCTCAGGTCATGATCTCAGGGTCCTGGGATGGAGCCCCGGGTCAGGCTTCCTGCTCAGCGGGAAGTTGGCTTCTCCCTCTCACCCCTGCTCGTGCTCTCCCTCTCTCTCTTTCTCAATTTTTTTTTTAAAGAAAAAGAAAAACCTGGTCTTCATGCTGTCAGATGTTGGGATCAGGTATCTTTGAGGATTGTAAGGTGGAGAATCATACAAACTATGAACACTGGAATGCAAATAATATTTCTTGTGTGAATGGCAGCATTTCTTTCTCTCTCTCTTTCTCTCTCTTTCTTAGAGTGGGGGGGGGAGATGAAGAGCAAGAGAGAGAATCTTAAACATATTCCACACCCTGCATGGGGCCTGATACGGGACTTGATTCGATGACCCTGAGATAATGACCTGAGCTGAAATCAAAAGTCTGCTTAATTGACTAAGCCACCAAGGTACCCCTGAATGACAGCATTTCTAATGGAAATATTTAATTCTTTTTAATTATATTTTTATGTTTTGTTTCATAATCTAAAGATACATTGTTAGCCCCATTTAACAGAGGAGGAAGTTGAACATTAAACAGCTGGAGAAAATTTTCCAAGAAGAGCTGTCAGTCAAAGCTAGGTTGGTCTGATGCTGGGATGAGTTCTGTTTCTACCACCCCTTAGTGAAGACTCACAGAAAGACAGAAAAAGAGCCAGTGATTTAAGTTAGAAGCAGATATAACAATGAATCAATCAAGTGATAAAGATAGGAACCCTCAAGCTCTCTGGAGTTTTTTGTTTTGTTTTGTTGTTATTTTTTTACTGCTTTCAGGGGAAGCTCTCTGGTTTTGAACGACACTCCTACACACACACACACACACACACACACACACACACACACACACAAAATGGAATTCAGAGATTGTGGGAAAAGGTCTCAGGGAGACCCTGCCTGCTTCCATTGGGAATAGAGTCTCATACCCCCCATCCTTCAGAGAACCTGGGGTCTGCTCCAAAAAAGTAGAGTTCTCACCCAGTGCAGAGAAAGAAAATACAAATAATCCTCATCCTCTGCCCACATGTAGCATTCAGAGAACACAGCTGGCATGCAGAGCGAGGGGTTCAAGTTCTCAGCAATGTAATAACCTGTGTGTCAGAGAACATACTACAAATCTCTCTGACTCTCGGTCTCCTCCACTGTAAAATGGGGATAATACCCATGTGGAGAGTTGCTTTAAATATTAAAATAGAGATAATGTAGGTAGAGCTGGCACCTGGGATGGCTTAACATTTATTAGCAAGGTAGCTATTATCAAGAACACCCTGCCATCTTTTCTTTTCATAACCGCCACATTTCCCTGGACGCTGGCGTTACTCTAATTCACAGTGGCACCTGTCCTGGAGAAACACTTGCCGCACCAAGTGAGCCGAGTAGCTAGGTATGTGACCTCTGACATTTACATTCCACTTATAAGCCACATGGAAGCCTCGATCTTGGCCAAATATCTCACTAGAAAAATACACAGTTTCAATGTTCATTTAAGAGATGGTTTCTGGGGCTTTGGGTGTAAAGACACATGCACCATTTAAACTCTGCCGAAGAAAATCAGACCTCCTTTTGGATGTATGGTTTCCTCTACGTCTAATACAGTTCTCAGCCTATCCATACGAATTGAGCACTTGTTGGGGCAACACTGCACTGGTGTACACATCTTGGGCCAACTAGAGACAAAAAGGCCCTCAACCTTCCAGAACTCAGCCATGCAGATGGCTCAGGTGACACATCCCACAAACACCCACCAGGTCCCACATTTCTAGCTCCCTGTGAAAGGCAACAGCACAGGACAGTCAAATCTAAGTCCATGCAATTAACCACAGGAACTCAGCTCCTGCTACTGCCCTCGTTCACATTTCTTCTTTGGATATGGCTCTGGGGAAATTATTTTTCTCAGAGTGTGATGTGCTTTTTATATGGGGACAGAGCTGGAATCACAGAACCATAAGCAAGATCTCATGTTGTGATAATAGCCAGAAATGTCAAAAAAGCACCGGGTTCATTTTGAGCGATTCTTCCAAAGGCCACAACTCCAAACAGCTCAAAGAAGAAGACCCTGTTTTCCCCTTCTCCCCCATATACCCCACAGAGATGAACCCACAGCGCTGTCCCACATGCACTCCACCCTTCAGCAGTTACCTGTTGAATACTGTGAGCACACATGTGTGAAGGAGGAACACGGTGGCTTCAGAAGCCACGCTCGTATTTATAGTTTCATTTTCAAGGGTTTAGGAGCACGAGGAAGAGTTCTCACCTGAGCGTGTACCAGGAGCTGTGCCAGGTGCTGTCAGTAACACAACAGCAGCTGAGAAGTCAGTGCTGATTGGTGTTAGGCTCTGTGTTTCATGTGCCCTTCCCATCCTTTGTGACCTTCGTGTTAATCCCATATGCTTTTCTATCTCTCTCTCTCTCTCTTTTTTTTTTTAAAGATTTATTTATTTATTTGAGAGAGAGAGAGCACATGCATGCCAATCGGGGAAGGGGAGAGGGAGAGAGAGGAGAGGAGAAGCAGGCTCCTTGCTTAGCGTTTCCCACCCTGAGATTATGACCTGAGCCAAAATCCAGAGTTGGAGGCTTAACCCACTGAGGCACCCAGGTGCCCTGCCTTTCATCAAATAAACTCTATGAAACAGGTGGCTTTATCATGCCCATTTTACATAGTGGGGACCTGAGTCACAGAGTGTTTAAGAATTTTGACTAAGTTCCCCTAAATCTGCATCAGCAGCAGCGTAATGAAACATAAGCACCTACGATGTATTACAAGTTTATGTCCCAGTGGTGCTAAACACTTAAAATGTCTTATACGATCCTCCCCCAAACTTTACAAGATAGATTCTTAGTATCCCCCTATTATAGGCAAAAAAACCCTGAGGCTTAGGCAGGGTAGCAAACCTTCTCTGAGGATCACTTAAGCTTTTCTGCCCTTTGAACCTTTGCTCTGAATCACTACATTAAACAATCAGATCGATAATTTGCAAAGAGATTAACCAAATAAGAACATTCCTACCCCAAATCTGCCCTTTAGGTGACCAAAATGAGTAGATGAGAAATGGTCAGGGCAGTTGTTTGGACCAGCTTAGTAATTATGTAGTAACAAAAGGGGATTCAATCAATTGCTTAGCAATTAGCCATTATGAGAAGAGGGGAAAAAAATCCAATTGACTGGTAGAGCAGGAAGCATTTTAAATGTCACCACAGTGAGAGAAATATTTGCAGATTTGTCTTCATAATGGTTAACTAATTGCAATCTTCAAATTTTATTGCCTTGGAAAAATAATTCATGAGACGGAGTAACACTTGGGGCTATATCTCCTTTGTCTTAGTTAGCATCAAAGGGAGGCATGGAAATCGATCAATCCCTATAATCTAAGAAGACCCCCTCCTAAGGAACAGCCTCCTTGAGGCATGGTCAATGTTCTATTCATCATTTTATTATCTATATGTACCTGGTACAATGTGGGGACATATGGTTGGTGCTCAAGACCTGCTGGCTAAATTGAATTAAAGTTCACAGAAATGCTGGGGTCTGTCCCCCCAACACTGAGTTACTGAGTTCCTCTCAAGAGAAATTCTAGAGCTGTGTATGCAGTTATAACTGTAAGGAAGGTTGGGAGCTGTAGATTACCTAGCAGGATACTCAGTCCCTTCTTCTTCTTTTTTTTTTTTTTTAATTTATTTATTCAGAGAGAGAGAGAGAGAGACTGAGAGGCAGAGACACAGGCAGAGGGAGAAGCGGGCTCCATGCAGGGAGCCCGACGTGGGACTCAATCCTGGGTCTCCAGGATCAGACCCCAGGCTGCAGGCGGCGCTAAACCGCTGCGCCACCGGGGGTGCCCTACTCAGTCCCTTCTTGTATCAACCCTCCCACCTGCCCCATGACAGTCAGGTAGTGCCACGTCACTGTACCATGACATCCTCTACTCCCACCCACAAAGGGATGTGCTTCTGGCCAAACTGAGCCTGCGTCTCTGGCCTTCATTAACAGGCGTTTGCCCAATGTTGAATCAAATATTATTATCCCCAGGCTTTTCTTTGAGAGCTCATAGGGGTGGGTGAGGCTTTTCACCTTTGGTGATGATGCTAGGAGTGTTTCTGCCATTGGAAGGAAGTCTTTGTACACAAGGAGCAAATAAGGCCACCATGCAAAGAGGGAGCAGAAAGAGCAATTCTTGGAATCTGGGACCCAGTTGGTCTTGAATTTCTTGGGTATGGAGGTCAACAAACACCCTTTTGCTTCAACTATCTGAATGTGTTTCTGTCCTAGTGAACAGAACTCCTCTCTAGCTACTGTAGTTACTTTTGCTCCAGTTTGTTAGTTTGGAAGCAACCAAAAACAGAGAAAGAGAGAGAGAAAAAAAAGAGAGAAAGATGTATATATATATATATATATATAGAGAGAGAGAGAGAGAGAGAGATAACGAACCAGAGGTTGAGAATAGAATTTGGAAGTAGGGTTAAAATTTGAGATAAGACTTTGGGAACTCCCAGGGAGGCTGGGCACAAAGCAGTCCTGCTCAAAAGGAGAGATCCTGCATGAGGGGCTGGAGGTACAGGCTTGCAGCTCTGGGCCTGGGCTGCCAGAAGGACAACAAGAGGCAGGAAACCGCAGACTCCTAAAGTCAGAAAGGGCCCCCAAATTAGGATGCGACACACACACATACGTGACACAAGTTTTCATGTTACCTGTCACAAAGAAATGACAAAAAAAAATGAATTAATTTTGTTGAAACAGAGAATTGTGTTCATTCCTAAAGATTCTCTCACACAAAGCTAATGAGAATGGAAAATGTATCATGCTGTATTACTACTGCAAGATGAGTAAATGTCAGTGACTTTGATGACAAGATTCCACCCTTAGAGCAGAAGTTAAAAATAAAGGTTCGCCAATGGCCTCACTCCAGATTTCCCTGGCAGTGTGCAAACCTACTCTGACAAACAAGGGAAAGAAAAGATGGTAGTATGTCAAACAGCTGAAGAAGACGCCGTAAACCATAATAATTGCTTATAAAATTTTATGGTTGGTCATTAATCTTAACCACCTCAATTTCTAAAAAGAAAGATTCATACTCTTTTTAAATAGACAAAAATTGAGTTTATGGGAAACTTAATAATATTCATGCTGATGCAATAAGAAATTCCAAAAGTCTTAAATTTTCTGCAGACTTTGGAGTGGAGGTAGCCTATTGTAGTATCAAGAGGATAGGACTGAGAGTCAGATCCATGGCCAGAGCCTGACTTGGGTCTGCAGGCAGTTCCCTGAATCTCTCTGAGCTGTAGTTTCTTTACCTAGGAAATAGGGACAGTGCCTGCTTCTTTGTAAGACCACAAGGATAGAAAAGAATGCCTCAAAGTTCACAGAGGTGCATGGCCTGGCATGTTGGCAGCAGCACTCGATGGAAGAGCTATAATCGTCACTCCAGAACATTTTCCAAAGAATGTGATCATGATCACCTGTCTTTCCTTCCACCACAGCTCTGGGCTGAGCCCTCATCACTTTGTAGAACCTAAATGACTGCAGTGCCGCCTTGCCCACCCCCTCCCTCTCTCCCCACAGTCTACTCTCCATCCACCAGCCAGAGAGAATCTGTAAAGACACACTGGATCTGAAAAACCCTTCTGGGGTGTGGTTTTCTCTCTCAGTTAGAATAAAAGCCACAGCCCTTCTGGTAGCCTACAAAGCCTTCTGTGATGTGGCCACACCTAATCTCCTGTCCCAGGTCCCCTTGCTCTCTGTTCCAGTTTCCACCTCAGCTTGCCTGCTGTTTGCAGAACATTCCACGCTCATACCTCAGGCTTTTGCTCCCTTTTTAACCTCTTTTTAGGATGCTTGCCCCTGAGGCCATGCATGCCTGCACTTCCCCATCAGGTGTTATGCCTGAAAATGCTTTGAAATTGTAACCTGCACCCAATCTCTAGCCTTGGCTTCCCTATATTCCCCGTCAAGACTTTCTTAGTCACTGGCACACCATATAGTTTATTAACTTTTATTTATTGACCTCCCTTTGTAGAAGGTAGACTCTAAGAAGACAGGGTTGGTTTGTTCTACTCACTGAAGTATCCACAAAACCTACAACTATCTTTATCATATAGCCAGTGCTCAGAGCATTTTTGCTAATTGGAGACATCGGCAATTGAACTCCCCCAGTCATGGGAGCTCCTGGCTGCAAACCACTCTTCCTGGGCTGCAGAAACCATTCTACTTACCGTCTAAGATTTCTCCTGCCAGCACATCCTATAGGCCCTGAAGCTTCAGGCTGAGGTGTCTCTGATCAGGACAGGAGAAGGAGGTAGTAGAATCAGAACATCTGGGTTTGCCCCAAGCCACAGCTTGCTTTTTGAGAAAGGTAGGACCTTCCAAAGCTGGCATTTGAAAAAATTCAACAGAAACACAAATGCCAGGTTCATGAGGTATCCTGGTAATGTGAATGTCCTTCTTTCTTCAAATGATTATTATAAGAATTAAAGTGATACATGCTTATGAAATCGTAAGGTACAACTTTTGCTTAAAATCTCCATCTCCCCATTTAACCTTTCTGTCCTTCCCTAGGGCTGGCATCTTTTGTGCTCTGGCCCCATGCTCCCCACCAAAACTCATCCTCCTGGAGTTCCATCCTTTCAAGTCAAATTTCAATTTTCCTAGGTTACAATGAGCTCATCTGATATATCTTTAGCACTGAGAAATTTAATTTTTTGTAACTCTTAATCCAGTGGTTCTCAACCCTGACTGTACACTATGATCTTCTGCAGAGGTGTACAAGACCATTAATGTACAAGACACAACTCAGAGAATCTGGTTTACTCTCATTGGAGTAGGGGTTAGGTGCCAGGATTTTTCTAGAATCTGAGTGATTCTAAAGTGCTGTCAGATTCAGAAGCACTGTTGTTATCCCTTCCAGGAGAGGCAATTAAATGTTAAGGGGGCCTCTTGGAGACAACGCACCTTAATATAGAACTTTTACCAAAGGTGAAGAATTGAAGGCATTATGCAGGCAGCTTAATAGCCTTACGGATTCTTTCAAAACATCCTTAAAACATGCTTGTCTAGCTACCAATATGCAGAGGCAGCTGAGAAGCAGATGCTAGGTCAACAATAGACACACTGGTGTTGGTGGAGCCCACCGTGATGCCCATAGATCCATGTGAGACCCTAAGGAGTCTGAGTCCACAATGACCACCAAGCGGAACCGTGAGCAGAGTCAGGCTCTCCATGGATGCTCAAGAAAAACCTGGAAGCATATTTCACCCACTTGCCCCATGAATGCACTTGGGACAGTGTGCTTATGTACATGTGATAGACATGCATGTGATCATAAGAAACATGTATGTAGCTAATATTTTCCCAAGTTGATATATATCTTCTGGATGTACTCTGGGTCTTTTTTTTTTTTTAAATAAACTATGACCTGAATCAAGAAAATACCCTCTTAAATGTTATTCGACAAAAAACAGAAACAAAACAATAATGGCTACAGACACAGAATGGGAGAAGCTGAAATGTGAGAAGGAGATCACAAAGCTGTCCTGAGAAGTCCAACATCTATGAGGCCTTTCAAAACAAGACAATATAATCTATAAAAGCACTAATTTCATGACTAAATGCTATTTTATTATAAAAAGATCGGCTCTAAGGTATAATTTCCTTTCTTCCACAAGACAGTGCAGGAACAAAAGGGAGATGATAATTGGTTTCCAGGCATATTCCATGGAGAAGCTGTGAGACTCTCAGGGTACACATGGAGGAAGATGGCAAGGGATCAGGGAAAAATGTGTCAGATGCATGAATCAGGCCAGGAACGCCGGGGAGAAAGGAGGAACTGGACGTTCTGAGCTGTTGCCATTTATGATCCTGTTCCTGGTGATTAAACCAAACAACTGTGCCTGCTTATTTTATTGATTATTCTTGTTCTTGTTATGATAACCTGCAAAACATTTCCAGAAATAGGAGCTGCCAATGTGTGAGTGGTATACATAGGATTAACTCAGCAGCTTAAAGGATACAAGTGGGGAAAAAAAAAAAAGGATATAAGTGGGAGTATTTCATATTTAGGATAATTCCTTAGCTGAAGGGATACTGTTCAAATATGAAAAATCATATTTTGCCATCAAGAGAAATAAAGCCACGTGTAGAATTTAAAATTCTTCAGAAAATACAATGTTTAGTATCAAATGTGACAAACTGATCCTAAGGTCTCTCCCCTTTATTTACTTTTGAATCTTTAAAAAGATCTGTTCGGGCACTTGGTTGATGGTTTCTACAGCAACACAGCAGTGTACTGAGAGATTATTAGGTGCCAGGCAATGGGTTAGGTGCTTTACATTTATTCCTTCTATTCTCAGACCAAGCTTTTGAGTTACTATTCTTTTTATTTTTTTCCTCATTAAGAATTTGATAGAGGCTTATCTATTTGCTAAGGAAGATCATATAGCTTGTACTCCAAGAAAAAAGAGTGAACATAGTGTTGTAAAGAGTGCATCCTTAGGAGCTAGGAGCCTGGCTGCTGGAGTACAGATCTCAGTGCCTCTACCACCAGCTGCAGAATCTTTAGAATTATGTATCTCAGTACTGCTATCTGGAAAATGGGGAAAATAATAGTACCTATCTCATAGGGTTATTGGGAAGAGATAGATGGTTATGCACCACACACACGTATACGTACATATATACATACATAGATATATAAAATACACATATAGGGTGCTTAGATAGTGCAGACACTAAATGAGTTATTATTTGTATAGTATGGGGCAAATTTATGTGTCAAGTATTACCATGATCATCAACACCCCCTCTGCCCTCACATTTACACTCAAGACTTGATGTCTATGAATACCCCCCTCATTGCCCTCCCTTCACTTTTTCAGGGTGCTTCTTTTGGTTGCAGGATGATAGAGGGAGTACAATACCACTGAAAGAAAAGGAGTCAACAGTTTGTGTGTGTGTGTGCCTGTGTGTGTGTTTTAAGAGCTAGAGTAAAACCCTATTACTGGATTCAACAGATGAGAAATAAAAGCACTGCCGTGAAAATTTGGCTCTCATGAGCCTCCAGACAGCAGTATTTAATGTGAAAAGATATTTAAGCCAGGTATGGAAACAACTGTTCATTTTTTTTTGACCTTTTAAATTTTTCCTGATGCGTCTTAAACCATAGAGGCTATGGGATGCTGACCCATGCGATGGCAAATACCTTGCCTCTTGGATTTCTGTTCCATCTCTCCAATCTGTGACTCTGCTTGGGTGCTGATGTTCAAACTGAGAAATGGTGGTGCCTTAGGGATGTCTTGCCCCCTGACTTTTTGGGTTGGGGAGGTACCTGGCTGAGAGTTCTAACAAGATTGGGCTCTTCCTTCATCCTTCTTACTTGCAGCCAAAACAAATTCGCCAATATCTGCCTTACCTACAAGATCTTTGGGTAGGACTTTATTTGAAGAATAGATGTTGAGACTCAGAAGACTTTTACCAACTACTGGTTTAGATCCCCTCCAGTTCTGACACTATGATGCTCTAAGAACATACAGCTGGTGTCTGACACATCTAACCCTTCTATACAAGCTGCCTCCTTGGATAGCAGTGACAGGTGCTGTCCTACTGTGGGGGGGGGGGGGACACTGAGGCCAGAATGAAATGGAGCCCAGCCTGAATATGCACTGCCTTTTGAAAGAAACAGAGATTTCTAATATTCATATTCTAAATGATGCTGCTAAAAACACTCCAAGAAAAGTTGAGTTTAATTCCACCAGTTGAAGCTATAGTAATATTACTGGATTTTTCTAAAGGAGTTGGTGTGTACCCAATTCCCATGTGTAGCATATAACTCACAGATTTAATTATAGATCTTCCTCAGTCACTAGTTCCCTAGGAAATAAATCCATGGCTCATGTCTTGTGCATGGAAGGTCATAGCAAGAAGATAAATATTTTCTGCATTTTGAAACTTTATCTAGAGGTCACAGGTCTGCAACTCAGCAGATGAGAGCTCTTCAGACAATAGCCAAAAGCTGCTATGTTTGACTAATATCAATGATACTTAAAACCTTTTGTGTTTATCTCAAATAAGGCACTTCCCACTTAAACGATTGAAAATTTTCACTATATCTTTTTTCCTTTTTTTTAAGTCTGAAATACAAATAAGATGAGAAGTTTCCTTAAATGTTTCTTCCTGCTCAGTTAAGATAAAAGTTATGTTCATAATAAAAAAAAAGAACATTATCTGAAAAATCCAAGCTAATTTTAATCATTGAATTTTGCAGGTCAAAGATCTCTCTTCATTTTGAATCATGCAGAAAACAGCCACAACTAACCAGTTATATTGAAGAACTAAAACAAGAGGCCAAGCCAAAAGCAGAAAACTCAGAAAAGCAAAAGTACAAATGCCTTTAAATGTATGAAACAAGATCACAAAGTAAAGAGACAGATTTTTACTTCTGACTCAGGCAGGTCAGGCTCATTGTACTTTATAATTTTGTGTATTTAATTCTCTGAAATTGGTTTCTGCTTGTCCCCATTAGTGCCACTAACTTTTTTCAGTCCTGTGTGAGGATTAAATGGGAAAACTCAACTAAAGTACTTTGTAAACCCCAAAGAGCTATACAAATGTTAGCTATCTCAATTAGAGTCTGTACCATAAATTCTTAAATGCAGTCCTTTTGATCACAGCGTGGCAGGACTAAGTGAGGATTTCGAGTGCCCGCGTAATTGAAATGACGGAGCACAGAGGGTAGGGGCGTCAGATATTCTTCATCTATTACGTGGGGACCGTAAGTAAACAAACAGGTCCATTCAATGGAACTCATGCAAACGTCCCAGAGGATTCAGAAGATGAGATTTTTCCCAGCAGGGCACAGCAAACCCATGGCAGAGAGAAGCCCAAGGGATCCACACACCTGGCATCATAACACTGTCAGTTTCTCTTGCAGCCACAGCAATGCAGTTTATGGCATTTGTGGGAGACCAGATGCGTCAGGAACAAAGCATGCTTTATTTGTTGTTCTTCAGCAAAAGACCCAAGTCAGGAGAAAGAGACGCTAAGTGACCTAAGGCGTGAGTAGGAGAAGGCAGGCTATTGCTTCCTTTTCTCAAAGGCTTTTTCTCAGGTGAAGGGTCTCTATAAAATATTAATTAGGATATAGCTAGTATTTGTTGATCAATAACTAAGTACCGGGCCATTTACACTTCTTATATGTTCCCGTGCAGCTCCACAAACATCCCTGTGATGCTGGCAGAGCACACCTGGATTCCAATCTGGCTCAAGTTTCCAGCTGATAGATCCAATGGATGGGCCCTATGTCAAGGTCCGATGCCTGAGGCCAGCTTGCTTATCATGCAGGCAGGTCCCACCGCTCTCCAGTTGGCATCTCTGTGGGCACTCTCTTCTGTCTCCAGATAAACACGCACACACTCACATGATGCCCATCATTTCAGATGTTCAGAGGCTCTATGATGTCCTTCCATGGCCCAAACCAGATTAAGGACTTCTGTTCCACAAACCTTCCTGGCTCTTGGTTGCCCCAAACCTTCCTGGCTCTTGGTTGCCCATGTCTCTTCCTCTCTTCTTTTCAACAACTGGCTTAACTCAGCCTTCCTAATTTCTCCTATTTGAGGCTCACAAGACCAGACATAAGAATTCAGCTAAAGATCATTTTAATGGTAACTTAGTTGAGGGGTATTTTTGCTTTACGGAAGAAAAGCAAATGTCAAATACTACAGCCCAAAATGTACTCAGAGAAGCTTTAAGCCTAATGAGACTCCTGGCGCTACCCACAACACTTTGGCATCCTCCTGGGGTCCCTGGGTGCCTGTGCCACAAACACCCATAATTTGCTGTCAAGAAAGAGCTCTGGTCCCCACTGTGGAACTGCTGAATCCGGATGTGGGGTGGGAGTAGGTCCTCATTCAATGCTGTGAAACAAATTGTCTTGTCAATTGGGGCCACACTGCAGTTAAACACCCCCCTTTGATTGAGAAGAAACTAGGTACCCAAATACTAAATGACTTGCCTGAGGTCTCATTTCTTGCTGGCAGCAGAGCCAGGCCCAGGTGAAATGATTCCTGACACCCGTCCGCACATTTCTATCTCAAATACCCAGTAGTGTGATCAAAATTCAGTCAATAGAACAATTCATTTAAACACATCATTGTGTTGAGAAAATGAATTTGAAATACTCAATGCTAGTGCGAAATGAAATATTTGTGATTTATTTCTTTAAACCAATAATGTCCCCAAATAGAATGCTCATTAAATCACTAAAATAGTGGTGCACGGATTTAAATCTGCTATAATGGCTTCATTTTAGAGACGAAGTCCACTTTTAATAGGATTGTGCCTTCTCTAATGAGGAAAAAAAACATTTTGTTGCAAATTGTGGATTAAAATAAATAAACCAACAAATGACTACAGCAGCATGGATGAGGCGGCCTTTGTTTGTTTTAAAGAACATTTATCTAGGATGGCCATTTTGGGGGAATTAAAATTGGCACGCACAGTCTAACAACTATGTATATGAAAATGGGGCATGGTTTTGGGTATCTGGACAGCTCCAGAATAATCTGGGATGCGAGTGCCCTGCATGCTTGATGTAGGAGGTGTAGGACATACAATTCAAACATGTGACTCCTTTTAGATTGTCCCTTCTCTACGGACCTGTTGATGTCTTAGTGTCCTTGTGGCTGATGTCACATTGTGGGTCCAGGAAGAAAGGTTTGACACTCCAGGCCATTTATTTAGTTCCATTCCTTGACACACTTCTCCTTTTTTTTTTTTTTTTTAAGAAAATAGACTATGATATTTCTTACTAAGAAAGTTTCTGTTGTTGTTGTTATTAGCTGTTCTCCTAAGCTCATCTTCATGAGGGAAAAGGTGTGGAAGGAAATATGTCAATGATCTGATTTTAACTGATTTTTCCACATGTGTTGATTTCTTGCAAAGACGACAACGGTACAAATAAACTTTGCTCAAGACCATTTCAATTATCTTACAAAATATTGATTGATTTAATGCTGTGTGGTGAAGAGGACGATTTTATATCTAAGCTGCCACGAACCAAAGGGAATTTAAAAATACATAATCACCATGCTCTGAAGTCACTGTTCTTTGACAAAGTCATGTTTTCTCACTAACTAAAATAAAACTTATTTTTGAAGGAAGAAAATCACAGTCTCAAAGCTACAAATCATGAGCTACCATAAATCTATGCATTAAAATCTTGTGCCCACAGACATCATTGACAGCAAGTTATTATCCAGCTGTTTCCCACGTATCAGCACTTTCAAACTTAAAAAAATTTTAACCTGCTTTGGAATTGGATATATGTTGAACCAACTTTTAGTTTGATGCTAAGGACTGCTTCTTTGAAGTGGAAAAATTAAGCGATTTCTATTTTATCCTAAATCCAGGGAAAATACAAGTAAGGGAGAATTTTGCCGACTCCAGAAACGTAGAGAGCTGAATTCACACCCTCACTCAGTGACATACCAGCTCTGTGACTTCAGGCAAGTTATTTAAAACTTCTGTTAGTAAAATAGTGGAGATAATAGTACTTACCTGGGGGTTTTGGGAGAAATGATGAAGTAATAGCAGATTGTACTCGAGACACTGTCTTGAACTTAATAAGTACTCTAATCTGATGGGGGAATACTAATTTCATATCAATGGGACCTAGGGATGCTAAAGGCCACCCTACATTTCCTGGAATACTGACTTTTCCAATGAAGAGACCAGCTCCCAATAGGCCAGGCCATCACCATCCTAGCTTTGATGCCAGATTCTAGCTCCGTGACCATTAAAATAGTGGCACATTTATGGAATCTTCATGCACACAGGTTCTATGCAACAAATATTTCTGCAAAAATATACCCCCATATTTGCCAAGATGTATTTGTTCTATACAATGAAATGCATGGGCACCATTGTGTAGAAAACAAGTACGTGTTTCTATATGGCTTCCAGAAGCAAGTTTAACCAATTAGAAGGGAGTGAAGTAAATGTGCAGAGGATGAGGGTAGCAGGGGGGAGGGGAGACCAGACTTTTCTGTGTCTGAATGAGCCCTAATTCAAGGTCTTACTTGGGGAAAAATAGGGGAAGATGGAAAAAATAAAACCAATCTGTCAATGACTTCATGGATGGATTCTATAGACATAAGCTGTGATTCTTAGGGTCGTTAGCAGGCATTCTGACATTCAAATATAAAACATTATTCATGAACACAGAGTGGGCAAAATTATACAATCCATTTAAATAAAATCAACCGTATAACAGTTATAATTCACAAAGTGATCATTTTTAAAAATAGAAAATTGAATTTCAAATCAGCATTTTAATGGCCCAGTGATCCAAATATTAAACTGATAATCAGACCACATTGATTTCCATGAGTAGCTGAAAATATTCTCATAATTCTATAATGATCTATGAAATGCCAGCAAAATTCACATGTTCAGAAATTTATGGTCCCAAATAGAATCTTAGACTATCAGTGCTGAAGGGGACTTTGGATATGATGTAAAAATTAGTGGCTCTCAGCTACAAGTGATTTTGTCCCCCAAGGCACATTTGACAATGTCTGGAGACAGTTTGGTTGTGGCAGAAGGAAGAAAGGAGCTACTAGCATCAAGGGGTTCGAAGTCAGGGGTGCTGCTCAGGATGATACCTATGGAAGCTTCCATCACAAAGAACCATCTGGCCCCAAATGTCAACAGTGCTAAGGTTGGAACTTGATCCACATCCACCTTTTTCATGATACTGAGTGGAGAAGCCACGACTGTGGTTTTTCATTGAGCCAGTAGTAAGTTGTGGACTAAATTTCAGGGCTCCTGGTACTATTTTTATTTCTCTGCTAGGTTTTGCATAGCTCTTTCATTCCTGCCCATCTGCCCATTTATCCTCAAATCTATCACTTGAGATTTATTAAATGCCTGTCATGTATCTGGCCCTGGAAATACAGAAGACAAACACAGTCTTTCTCCTCTGCATTTATAGCATGGCAGGAAAAGCAGATGTCAGACAGGTAACAATGATGCGAAGAACTGTCACTCTGAGGAGTACCATATGAAAGCACATAACCGAGGGAATTCAATTCACTTCGACATCTCCTTGCTCTTGAGCCAATCCTCTAATATTAATACTCTACCATATACTGAGATACCCTTGGGTGCCAGGCATGGATCCGGACCAGTAATCTATCTGATATTATGGAGGGGACTTTGCAACAAGGTTGGAGATATCAGTAATGGCCACTACCTGTTGGAGACTTACCCTGTACTAGACATTGTACTAAATATTCTCTTTCCTTTTCATCCTCAGAACAACACGGGGTAGGTACTATTGCCCTGCAACCCCTAAGTGGTCAATTTCCATATTTTGGGGACTACTAGCAGGGCTTGGGGATATGCCACAGTCTATCATATCGGAGTTAAATATTAAGGAAGGTGACTGAGTTTGACTAATTCATTCAGTGAGGGCTTCTATTGTGATGTAGTAGACTTGGGGTCAGGGTATAATTGGTGATTAGGTGTGTAGTCTCTGCCCTTGAGGAAATTAACAGGAGAAGTAAAGGTAGTTTGAAGCAACCAGCTGAGCATAACATGGATTTATGGGTAATGTTATCAATTGACATATTTAAGATAAAGCACTGTGTGAAGATTTTAGTATATATTTGAGGCTTGGAGTTATGTCCTTAGAACTGCTCTGTCCAAAATGTCAGCCACTAACCACATGTAGCTATTAAAATTATAAAAGATTAAAAATCCATTTCCTTGGTTATACCAGCTGCATTTCAAGTGCTCTGCAGCCAGATATGGCTAGTCGTTACTATATTGGATATGCAGATATAGAACATTTTTATCAGCACAGGAAGTCCTAGCAGGCAGTGCTGACTTAGAACATGGGGTAGCATTCAGGGGTAAGGAAACTCTTACTAGTTGTAGGATACCAGTTCTCTGCCCATAGTTTGGGACCTAAAGCCATCTCTGACTCAGACTGGTTGGGGAAGGAAGAGCACAGAGGGTTTGCTTAGACTCAGAACCCCATAGAAAATAGATCTACAATACAGGAGTTGGACAACTTTGGAATGAGAAGGATCATAAGAGACTAAAGTCAATGCTTCATTTCATAAAGAAACTGAAGACCTATAGCCCAAACCTTAATAATATATACCTCTCCAGCCCCTTTTTATGCCAGTCATTCCCCTTCTAGGGATTCATTCCTTGGAAATAATCAGGGGTATGCACAAAGTTGAGGCTGTTCAGTGGTATATTTATAATTGGAAAAAAGCTGGAAACCCATTAGATGTCTAACTATAGTTAAAAACACCTATTGGACAAACTAACGCACACCTCCAAATCCAATGCTATATAAGTCATCTTGACTTGGAAAGGGGTTGAAGCATATTAATTTAAAAAAGGATGTAAAAACACTTGACATATAATGACCTTACTGTTGTGAACATTTTAGATACATATGCAAAAAGGAAGGTGTAAGGATCTATTAAATATTTGATATGTTGGTGATCCATTTGGCCAACAGGCTAAGAATGATACATTTTTATTTTGCCTTATTTGCATTTTCTTATGCTTTCTCAGTGACAAGTCTACTTGCTCAAAGCTACCCTCAAAACTGAAGACCAAAAAAACAGACATTTTTTCAGTCACTTAATGGTCACTCAACTTGAATTAGGGTCTCTGATTTGGCCAGTGTTGCCACACTACCCTCCACCCTCTCCTGGCTCCTCTGATCTGTCAATCCTTCCCCTTTTCTCAGTTTCATTAGAAAAAGAGAGCCAAATTAATACTGTGTCAAGTTCTTCCTTCACCAGTGGGCTACAGCAGGGGTTGAGGATTTAAGTTGGCCTCTGTAACCACATCAGTGTATTAATAAATTTACTGTGATTAGCTGCATGTAAAATATAAAATAATCTAAAATTTTTCCCTGTTTCAGAAATATTTATCTTAATTTATTCAATCCCAAACCAGATAGAACTGATAGTCATGATCAAAAATAATATGCATTATTCTTTAGTATGTTTGAGAGTAAGGTGAGACTTAGAAATATGGCTAACTTAATAGAACTTTCCGTGATGATGGAAATAGCCTTTATCAGTGCTATCCAAAGCAGTAGTCATATATGGCTATTAAACACTTGAAATACGGCACTGAGTGTGGCTGAGGAATTGAGGTTTAAATTTCGTATAACTTGAATTAATTTACATATATAAAGTAGCCACATGTAGCTAGTGGCTACCTTACTGGACAGCACAGGGTTGGAATCTGAGTTGAACACCTGCATAACGGCACGAGGACCCACCCCCCCCTTCATGGCTGGGAAGGGTAAGTTGATCCTGGCTTGGAGGGGTTCTGAATAACATGAGAGGTCATTTGTTTCTGCTTTGCTTCAACCCATAAAGCTTTAAGCAATTCTGAAGCACCAGTCAAGAAAACTGAAATATATTGGAAAGACAACTGAATTTTTTTTTTAAAGAAAAGGAATGCCAAGTCAGAAGATGTGACTTATGAGTGTCTCTGAGAGGTATCATTAGATGTGGTATTAATAAAAAAGGATGGATTCTGGAGCGAGATGGATGATAGGATTTAGGATTCAGGACATGCTCCAGTGATTTACAGACACTGAGCTGACCCGATCTTTTTTAGAAACCCATTTTCTCCTGAACTTGATAAGCCTCCCACTCCCCTGGAATGAAAATGCCACAGAGAGATACTGTATGACAGGTTTCATGTCAACCAACCAACCTCAAGGTGTTGGATTTGGGGTCTATGTGCATCTGTCCTCGTAAGTTCCACTCTTTTTGGAGTGAAAACCAGAGGATTGGGATACCTGGGTGATTCAGCGGTTTAGTGCCTGCCTTCAGCCCAGGCAGGGCATGATCCTAGAAACCCAGGATCGAGTCCCACATTGGGCTCCCTGCATGATTTTCCCTCCGCCTGTGTCTCTCCCTCTCTCTCTTTCTCTCTCTGTGTCTCTCATGAATAAATAAATAAAATCTTAAAAAAAAAAAAGAGGATTGTTGAGATTGTCTGGCTACATCTCTACTTGCTGGTATGATGGTTCCTTTCGAATACCCAAGGGACTGCTCCACATCACAGCCCTAGGTCATAAAAGACAAGAAGGCAGCATCTGATAGCAACTCCACTGATGGAAGGACGTGGGTCAACAAGATGATTGTTAGGAAGGTGACAAGACAGAACCTTAGTTTGGGACCAACCTTCTACATTTGTTTCCTAAAGACAGATGTCAGGCAGCCCAGGTGGTTCAGTGGTTTAGTGCCGCCTTTGGCCCAGGGCATGATCCTGGAGACCTGGGATCGAGTCCCATGTTGGGCTCCCTGCGTAGAGCCTGCTTCTCCCTCTGCCTGTGTCTCTGCCTCTCTTTCTCTCTGTGTCTCTCATGAATAAATAAAATAAAATCTTAAAAAAAGAGACAGATGTCATTGGAAGATAGGGAGAGTCTTGGAGTTTTGCTGTATACACTATATTTTTCAAAGCATCTTGCATGTAGGTTGCTAGATTTAGTAAGTAAAAGTACAGGATGTGCCAATGCAATATTTGGGACATACTTATACTAAAATATTAGTCATTATTTCTCTGAAATTTCAATTTAACTGGGTCTTATATTTTATCTGGCAACTCCATCCATGAGACACCAATCCCAAGAGATCTCCCACAGTATAAAGGGCCCTGCTTGACCATGAACTGGGAGCGCTGCGTTCTTTGCCACCCTCTTGAAGATTCCTAGACGCTAGCATATGAAAAGGTCCTGGGTGAGTCCTATGGCAGATACTTCCACTCTTTTTAATACAACGCAGTCCGAATTTTTGAGGACACAGCCCAGCAGTAAATGGTCAGACTTTCTGAGTTCAAATACTGGATTTACAACATGGTGGTGCCTTATAACCAGGGATGAGTGATAACGAGGGCCTGGGGTGGGCATCTGTACAGGCTCAGGGTGCGAGTGACATGAATCAGCATAAAGTGTTCACCCTGGGCAGGGTGCCTGCTCTATGAACGTCAGCTTTTATAGTCACATCAGTGGCAGATCCCCTTTGCAATGGGTTAGGCCATTAACAATGGCCATTAACATCCAGGGAAACCAGTAGGCGTACTCTAGGAGATGCTGAACATAGATCAGAGTGGGGAAGGGGGAGTGTTAGCTTGGTGCAGCATGGAAAGAACATCCTTCACTGCCAGATTGGCTGGCCTTGAACCTGCTCATTGTGGTTGATAAAATGAAGATTTCTGTTGCAGCAGGAGTTTCTGTGGATCTGTCTAATGAAACATGCCCTGCCATGGTAGAGCAACTTAGCCTTCTCTGTTTTCCATTAGCAACTGTATTAGTTTCGTAGGGCCACCACAGCAAAGCACCACCAACTAGGCGACACAACAGAAATTTATTGTCTTACAGTACTGAGGGCCAAAAGCCTGAAACCAAGGTATCAGTAGAGTCAGTTCCTTCTGAGGCCTCAAGGAAGAATCTGTTCCATGCCTCTGCTCTGGCTTCTGATGGTGATCTTTGGTGCTCCTTGGAGAAGGCACATTGCCTACACCTCTGCTTTGGTGTTGATATGGCATTCTCCGTGTGTCTGTCATTGTGTCTAAATTTTCCTCTTTTATAAGGACACCAGTCAAACTGGATAGGACCCCCTCTAATGACCTCATTTTAACCTGATGACCTCTATAAAGACCATACCTCCAAATAAGGTCACATTCCGAGTTCCTAGGAATATACGAATTTTTGGAGAGCACAATTCAGCCCATAACAGCTACCTTCTAAAATGGGGCTAATACCAGCTGCCTTTCTTACCACACGGGACTGTAATGAGGCTTAAATGAGAGAATGGAGAGGCACAGATTTCGGGAAATTTGATAGCACCATAGAACTGCAAGGCAAAAAAAAAAAAAAAAAAAAAGAACTGCAAGGCAAATGTTTAACGTTTAATTTTGTATGTTGATCTGTGCTGGAAGTGGTATTCAACCCTTTGGAAGAAAGATGTCAGGAAGCTGTAATCCTCCCACAATTCTGCCTGGAAACACATAGCTAGGGACTTCATCTTTCAGAAAGACATACAAATTCTAAAGAGATGGGAGATGCATGCCTGGAAACCAGCATGCTATTGCAGTGCCACTAAATCCCCTGATGGCATATAGGAAATTGGAGACAGAAACACGGAAATGAAGACAGGGAACACAGATATTTCAAAATTTACCATGTACTTATCTTGTGTCAACCAAAGTACTAGGCACAGGGCTTGTCAAATCTTAATCCAAGGAACTGAGATTATTTATGAGCAACCTCTTTTAATGGAATGGCTAACCTTATTAGAAAACCTTCCTTTGTTCAAAAGGTAAGGTAATTCTGGAGGGGAGAGGTTGTGTGGTCAGGAAAGAGAACAGAAATGAGGGAAGAGGACTGAGGCAAATGGTTATAAATTTCACAGTGTTAGTTGAGGCTTGCCTCTGCTCTTTTTTAATTTTCAAGAAACTGGTTTATATTGATCTTGAAAAATGTAGTCTAATCAAGAAACACACACAGGCCTGTATCTCCTATACTTTTCACATACATTTGTGCCTGATGATGCTATGAATTCTCAGACTTTTCATTTTATTGCATCATCAATAGGCCTTTAAAATTTAGATAATTTAAAGAGATGGATGCTTAGAAAACCTTTTTTTCCTCTAATTTTAAGGAATCTACCCAGGATGCCCCAAAGCAGAATCCCTGGTTCCTCACTAAAGTATCCCTGAAGAAATAAAATATGTCCAAAATTCCAACCATTTTAAGTACTAAGATTGACAGCAAAGGAGAACCTCAAAGGCTGATGGATCAGAATTGGGAAAAAAATGAATTAGGATTTTCCCATGCTTTGCCTCACAAAACAGAGTGATATATCTTCCTGGAAATTAGGGAGATGCCATGGCTCTTCCCTATCTGTGATCTTGCAGTCTGGGACCTCAGCTTCTCTAGAAGAGGCAAACAAGCACTTCTGTGCCTTCTGATTTCTCACATGCTGAACTCCTGTCTGTGTGCATAACAAGACATAGTATCAGCTTTGAGAAAGTATGTAATAGTCACTGAGGGCAGGAAATTGTGAAATAATAAAGGTTTTTCCTTTTTGAGGAAAAATTAATGCAAAAACAACTAAAACCATTTTGAAAACAGCACATTTTTCAGAAGAGCTTGCCCTACTATATATTAGGACACATTGTAAAGCTATAAGTGTTTGAATAATTGGCATTCTTACAAAAATCTAATAGGTAGGGTTGTCTCAAAGTAAACCTAATATCTTGAATAAAAACCTAATCTTGAATAAAAACTATCTCACAGAACTGGAAGTGACTATTTTACTTATTTTATTTATCTTAAAGATTTATTTTTTGAGAAAGAAAAAGAGAATCTCAAGCAGATGCCCTGCTGAGCTTGATCCCATAACCCTGAGAACATGACCTGAGCCAAAATCAAGAGTTGGACACTTAGCGACTGAGCCATCCAGGCACTCCCCGGAGTGACTAATTTAAAAAGCAATTGTAAAGAAAATGAATGTTGAGGGTAAAAACTCAAAATGGGGTTTGATACATTAAACCATGCATCAAAAAAAATTCTAAAAAAAAAAAAAAAAAAAAATTCTAGATGGATTAGAGAACCAATGTGAACAGACAGCCACAAAAATTTAGAAAAAAATATATATATTAGCATGACTCTAATCTTGGAAGAGGCCATGGGTGTTAATTATAAAAATGCAAAAATACATCATAAGGAAAAATGACATTGTGTCTGACCAAAGATTTAAAAAATCAGTATCTCAAAACATTAAACAAAATTAATTCAAATAAGCTGGCAAAAAATTTGCAACAAATGAATGAAAGGCAAGAGGTTAATATCCAAAATAAGTAATAATCCCTCATAAATCAACAGAAAAACCATTAACACCCAAATTAAAAAAGGAATAGGGTTTTAGAAGGCAGCTACCTCACAAGGCATGGAGAAGGGAAAGAAAAAAGTCACCAGTAATTTTTAAATGGCAAAAAAAAAGGGGAAATAGTACTTTATCATTTTCTTCCATCAGAAGATTTAAACAAGACAGATTTAAACGAAACTTAGCACTTAACATTGGCAAGGAAGAGATAAAAAGGGACTTTTGTATACTACAAGTGAGAATAAAGTATAGTGGTGTTTCTTTGCAATGTGTTTTGATAATTATATATTAATTGTCAAATAAATTTATTTTTTCTAATACAAACTTCAACATCTAGGGATCAACATTAGAAAGATAGGTAACCTTAAGACACACATCTGTGTACCTAAACCATCATCACAGAATTATATAAAATAATGAATTTCTGGTAGAAAACTAGTTAACCAACAATAAGAGGAAGCTTAAATTAATTGAGAACCCATAAAATATTTTCTTAGATGAACATTATATATAATTTTGAAAAACTCAAGAAAAGGAATATTCCCGCAAAAAGGATGAAATTTTAAGAGCAGAATACAATCTGAGTATATAATTTGATGCTGCACCACAGATATATGTAAGTGTATACATATACTCATATGTATTTTAAAACATTTAACTCTATTCCTATGGGTGGAAAAAAATTGACACAAAACCACGAAAATGTGATCAGAGGCTGCTCTGAGTAGAGAAGTTACAAGCTAATTTTACTTTCCATTCTTTTATTTAACAAGACGTATGGATTGTTTTTACAATCAGAATAAGTTAATTTTAAAATAAAATACTGGGGACGCCTGGGTGGCGCAACAGTTGGGCGTCTGCCTTTGGCTCTGGGCGTGATCCCGCAGTCCCAGGATCGAGTCCCGCATCGGGCTCCCTCCATGGAGCCTGCTTCTCCCTCTGCCTGTGTCTGCCTCTCTCTCTCTCTCTCTCTCTCTGTGTGTGTCTCATGAATAAATAAATAACATCTTAAAAAATAAAATAAAACACTGAAGTCAGCATCTACAGTAAGTTAGGTAGAATTTATTCTATTGCTTTATAAGCATTTACAAAACGGCTACTATTATCTTAGCATTGGGCTGAGGAAAGGCAGAGACATTTGGAGAACTTTCTGCTGTAAAGAATGATATAGCTATTCACAATTTTTTGGGGGTGGGGGGTATGCCATCATTAGAAGGTACATAATGTTCAGCTGAAGTATTTGACAATGAAAAACAGAGGGAGAGAAGGACAGAAAGGGGGAGAAACAAATTTTGAAAACATTCTGATTAAGAAAAAACAATCACAAATGAAGGGTGACTGGAATGAATTTAGCAAGAGAGCTTTAGGAGATGAGAGGAAAGAGCATGATAAGTGGCACTCACAAAGATTAAGCAAAATGTTGGCAAGCACGCAGCTCTGTGATAAAACCAACAGTGGAGTCCAGGTTTCTCCAACTCATAACACTTTTTTTTCTTAATTTAATGCCACCGCATTGTACCTACTGACAGGAGCCTAGTACTCAATCAAAACCTAGGTGTAGAGCAGGAAAGTAGTGTTGTAAATATGTTTGCCAATTAACCAAGTTAAAATATTCATAAAGCTTAGTGGGATTATGAAAACACTAGGAGAGATCGCCATGCTTCTGCACATACCACATGCATTTCCATGTGGATTCCCACTTCTCAAAATAAAAATGCACCAAAGAGAGGAGCGTTCAAATGTAAGAGTCCAATTGCTTCATTCATAAAATCTTAAGGAGCTAATTACGGGGAGCAAGAGGCAACTTTTTTTCCAATCAAGAGGATCTCATCTTTTTCCCCAAACATTTGGAAGATTTGCAACCCCGTGAACATGTTTCATGAATGGCAGTAATATGTGTTTGGTCTTGCTTCGTAGCAAGGCTAAAAACATCTCATTCGGCGTAAGATACTTGATGCCCAATGAGCATTTTTTAAAAATCTAAATTGGAAAATGGCATTTTATCAATGTGAAGTTAAATGTGAACTTCAAAAGGCACAAAGTTGGATATAAACAGAAGGCGCTCTATCATAACCATGCCTGAATACATTAAGTTTGGAAATGAAGCCGGGTGAGAGCACAGCCTAGCTCTCTCTGAACTGCCTGCCCGACCACATAAATTAATCAAATGGCAGGGCAGCGGAAGCCGGCTGGAAAGCCTGTGTTCCTCACCATTTCTTGAAGCTTAAATGTTTCTGAGATAATAAATATCTGATCCTGGAAGGAGGGGAGGGAGGAATCAAGAGGTTAATTATGGGCTGACTTGGATGACTCTGGAGATGTGCTTGTTTTACTCCTTTCTCATCTTGGCTGCTACTCATCCAGTCAAGGCTGACAAGTCCTCAGAACCCATTCCTGCCTGAGACCCTTCTTCCTCTTGCTCCCTCCTGCTTAAACACCCTTTAGCCTTAGCGATTTACATAAACTAGTCAGGCCTGCTATTTCACTCCTCATTGAACCTGAGCAGCACTGGGTTATTCCTTTACAGAATCAAGAATTCACTGTCTTCATGCCAGGGATCTGCCTTTGCTGGACTGGTTTGCTGGACAGCCTTTCTTGATGAAAACACAGTTTAAGGTCCTGTTGAACCACCAGCTGTCGGCCTTGCTGCCCACTGCTAGTGGCGAGATGCTCTTTGTTTGAGAAAGACAGGGTCTTTCTTCAGACTGCATATTCTTCATTTCCCCCACAATTTCACTTTAAAAAATGATTCTTTCATTAAAAAAATGATCCTTTGAGGGGGATCCCTGGGTGGCTCAGCGGTTTAGCACCTGCCTTCAGTCCAGGGCATGATCCTGGGGTCCTGGGATCGAGTCCCGCATTGGGCTCCTTGCATGGAACCTGCTTCTTCCTCTGCCTGCTTCTCCCTCTGCCTGTGTCTCTGCCTCTCTTTCTCTGTCTCTCATGAATAAATAAATAAAATATAAAAAAAAAATGATCCTTTGAGCCAGACGTGCTAATGCCTTGGATTCTCTGCAGACCTCCCACTTCTCTGATCACTGCTTGTTTCAGGCTCCCCTCCTGCATCCTGTCTCCTGCAGAGAGACCTTGCTGGAGGTTCTTTCCAAAGCCCTCTGCTTGCTGTTAGTGCTTTCTACACTCTGTCCAGGAGAGGGAGTGGGCAGTGACCTAAAGCCTCCATTTCTCCTGCCTCCATTTCTCCTTCTGACTTCTCTCCTGAATGCTGGGTCTATAATATCTATTTTGAGGTCACACAGGTGCCTAGTGTCTATTTCTAAGCCATCTTCCAAACGCCAGCTCTGCCTCCATCTTTCCTTTGATTTATGCCCATGTCACTGATGTTTACTCTCTTACCCTTTTCTGCGGTAGTCACCTGTTTGGGGGCTCACCATTCCTAACCCTTGCCTTCATTAGCCTCCTGACTGCTCTCCCATCTGCGCTCACTGCATCCTTCACAACAAACCTCTTTTCCACAGACCTTGGCTCCCTGCTCTGCAGCCTTCAAATACTCCCTCGAATGCCTTCCCTGATAGCTGTCCAAAATTTCCTCTATCAGAGGCTGATAGGTTTTGCATAATAAAAAGGGTACTGTGGTCAAAATAAAATTAGAGAAGAACAGTGAAACACACAAACTGGTCTCTTCACTACAATGAATCTTAGAATATCCAACATTTACTGTGCATTTTGATCTTTAAAAATGGTGGCAGCTGGGTGGCATTTCTTCACTGCTTGCCAACAGAGTGGCTTGCCAAGTGGGTCTTGGGGGGATCAGTTTTAGTGGTATGCTCTGGATCTCCAAGGTAAACTGAGAAGACCCCATCTATTGTTCATGGTGAATTGCTAGACTTGGCCATTTTTCTTTGAGCCTCCTGTTCTTTGTCTTCTAGGGATTCCTAAACTCCTCTAGTCTTAAGTTCTTAAGCCACTCTTTCCCCTGTTCTCCAAGTCCTAGTCAACACTCAAGGACACTCTTTACCAGAGATAAGAGCCTGGACTCTGCTATCAGCTCAGCACCTGGGCCAGAGGGTGTGCTGACCAAGTGCAAGATTTTGGAGTAAGACTCCTTGGGTTCAGTTGCTAGCTTCATCACATTTTTACCTGGCCAACCCATGGCAAGCAACTTACCCTTTCTGAGCTTTAGTCTTCTCATCTGTAAGATGGAAATCATAATGCTCATTGCATAAGAAAACTGAATGTTGTGTGTGCATAAGACCATTTGTGTCCTGCTCAGTACGCTGAAGGCAATTAATAAATAGCATGGGCTTACTGGTAGTCTCTATTACGGGTAGTAGCTGTTATCTTAAACCTCCACCAGAAAGCCAGGTTGTTCACTGCAGTTAGACTGGGAGCCCAGATACTACTCTGCCTACTGAGCCATAAGAAGAGGGACCTAATTCATCCTGGGAATTTAAAAGGCAAAGAAAATGAGCTCAATGTACCTGGAATGAGATCCTCAACTACAGCCCCACTGAGTTCTAGCACCTGTACCCAGCCCACAAGTTATGACTTTCAAGAATTGTAGGACTAAGGCCCCTGAGGTTCCTAATCTGTTCTTTTTCCAGATCCTTGAATCCCACCAGCCAGTTTACCTGGCCCTTTAGGATTCACCATAGACTGGTCCACAGGAGACCTGAGAATAGGAAATCATCTCAGTGGGGCTCCAGGGGCTGAGAGCTACAGACCCATTTTCACCCTGTAACCAAAAGGATTTGGAGGAAACCCAAAACAGCTGCATCCCTTCCTCTTATTTTACAGGATGAAAGCATCTGGGGGCTTGCCAAGAAGATGTCAGGGAGCTACAGATTGCATCACCTCCAGAACCATTGTTAAACCATCTAGGCAGAGCTGTCTGTGACTCTCCTCATCACACTACTCCTTTGTTTCCAGTTGGTGCTAGACTTACCCAAAATTATCTCATTCAACCCATTTTTACAGAAAGGCTAAATTATGAACCCAAAGTCATACAACACTGCATGGTGGGGCTGTAATTCTAACTTGGAAAGTCTGATTCAGATTTCTGAAATCTCAAACCGTGTTAATTATCCTAGTATACATGGCTTGGGGCTCCTAGATATTTCTTACACAAGATTAGAGAAATCAAAATCACCTGCTTAGATACACCCTGGTTTTGAAGTGATGCTTCATTGAAGAGTAAGAAAGACTAGGGTTTGTGACCCAGTTCCACCACTTATGTGGCTTTGGGATAGGTCATCTCTTTAATCTTCAGCATTTGCACTGGAAAATTAAGACAATAATGCCCACATTTTAGGGTGGGCAGAGGACTTAGATGTGACACATTTCTAAAGCACCAACCCTGCCAGGTAAGCAGTCTACATTATTGTGATTTGGTTAAACACGTGGGCTCTGGAATCACACAGTCTGGGTTTTGATTTCTATATCATCAGTTACTGGTTGTGTGACTTTATAAAATGCACTCAATAACTGTCTTACTTACAATGTTGGAGGAATTATTAAATTAGACAATGCTTTCCAAGTGTTTGGTATAGTGTTCAGCACATAATAAACATTTATTATTATAGTTAATAAATGTGATTATTGACACAATGTTTTTATTGGTTAGGATAGGCTAGGTTTTGCTCCACAAATAAAATAGAATAAAATAAAATGAAATCTCAGAGGCTTAACAAAACAAAGGTTTATCGCCTGCTCATGTTTTGAATTCAGTGTGATTGTTGGGAGTTTTATGTTCCAGGACCCAGACTGAAGAAGGCTATACAAGCTGGTTACCGGCACCATCTAAAGCATGTCAACAGCCACCATAGCAGAGGAAGAGAGAAAGTAGAAACAGAATACTTAGGCCAGAAATTGCCAAATGGCTCCATTAGATTGCAAAGGGACTAAAAAATAGAGTATTTCTGTGTGTCTGGGAAGAAGACAAGGGTTGGATATGGCTAAGCACCAGTGCCTCTACTACAATGATGATGGCAAGGACAACAAAACAAGGTGATGAACTTCTAGCTAGGATCTTTGCACTTAATGGGTGGTTAACAATTAACAATTTGTTATTTTAATTTTTGTTAACTGAGGTGCAAATCTTGATCACATGATGGGTAACAAGATGGATGTCCCAGAAGGAAGAGCTGGACTCTGCTCCAAATCTGGGAATAGGATATTAAGGAAAGCAGAGGTTTCCCTATACAGGTGAGTGTGCTGGACCCTGAAGTTGTCCCACCTGGCTCTGTAAGTAAGGGAATCAGGTCTCTCAAAGGTCCCCAAATCCTCTATAAAATAATTTCTCCAGGTGTGGTCCAAAGACCACCTTCCTAGAAAGCACCTGAGGAATTTGTCAAAAATCTAGAGTTCTGACTCATCTCAGAATTATGAATCAGAATCTGTGTGTGTGTGTGTGTGTGTGTGCGTGTCAGGTGGAGAGGTGGTAGATTCTGCAATATTTATTGTAACAAACTCACCTAATGACTTTTAGGCAACCTGAAGTTTGAGAACCATGCAAAAGAACACTCCCTGCCCTATTTCCCCATGGATACCATCTCTGACTCTCATATTCAGGGTGCCCTTTCCATAGCATGCCTTGTCCAAACTCTGATGTTGAGGTTTAGCAATAGAAAAACCCAGATTCAGTTTCTAGCTCTATCATTTACTTGCTGTGTATTCTTAAGCAAACCTCTTAGTCTAGGCCTTAAATTTCAGTTCATTCATCTGTAGAATGTATATAATGAAATGATGGCCTAACAATTTGTTGGAAGGATTCATTGATATCACAAAAAAAAAAAAAAGGGCATGATGATGGTGATAATACAGATGATGATGATGATGATGATGATGATGATGATAGGGATGATGCAGATGGTGGGGATGATGCTGATGATGGGGATAATGCAGACAGTGGGGATGATGCAGATGGTGGGGATGATGCAGATGACGGGAATGAGACAGATAATGGGGATGATGATGACAATGACAATAATGCCTTGGCCTCATGTATGTAACAGATGGAACATCACATGTGTTTTTTATTGTCTATAACATGAAATGGAGGCCTTGGGTTATACTATGGGTAAGGAAATACCAGGATTATAGGTAATGTCATATCTGAGATGTAGTTCATATTTAAACCAATGTTGGTTCTATTTTCCTTTAATTCCTTGTAAAATAGACCTAATCCCTGAGCAAAAGGGCTAGCTGGCTTTACTTATTTTTAAATTAAATCCAGGAAAGTGGAGAGAGAAATTTATATTGATAGAAGACAATGTATATAGAAACAATGTTTATAGAAAAACATGAATTCCTAAGTATAGAAGAAAGTCATATTAATAGTGATCAGTTTGTTCTCTGGTTCAATTGCTACCTTACTTTGAGTTGCAATGTCCTCAAACAACCATGATGAATTATTTGACATAGTCTCAGGCTTATGAAACTCCTATGTTGGTAAGATTTTTAGAGTTGGTATTTATTGTTGATTAATGTAATTAGTTGGGGAGAGCTATGTTGTGAGAGTGACAGAGATAGATGGGTAAGAAATAAAGAGTGTAGATAAGAAACAGAACCATGGTGGGCAACCCTTTTAACTCTATAAATATGCAAACCCATGCAGAGTCAAGGTGGGGAGAAAAAAGTTGGTGGTTTGCCAAGATTTGAGGTGTGAATAAGCAGCAGACAGAATGGAAAACCCATAATGTCTTTTTAGTATCTGTTTCAACTAAATCTGATTCTAGCTCCAAATTGTTAATAGGAATCTTTGATTATAATCTGCCTCTTTAAAATGCCCCCACTATATACCCTGTTCAAACAGAATCATAATTGTTTAAAAATTAAAATAAAATCTGATGATTAAGAAAACATCACTTGATGATTTATTCAGTATCGAAATTCAATGTTCAAATACAGAACACTGCACAATTGTTGTTCTCTTTTACTCAAATCCAGCACTTTATGGAAATATTAGCACATTGCTCTGGAAATCTGAGGTCTTCCCTAATTAATTTGTTCTAAAATATATGGTAGTCCAATATAGCTTTTAAAAATCACACAAAACAAATAGCATAAAAAATTAAAAAGCTTTCAGAAAGAGTTGCCAGTCTTCTTCATGCATAATATATAGGAAGGCTAGGCATGCCCACACTGAGTCGGTGCACAGGCAAGTCTCACTCTTGTAGCAATGCAGTGGTCTCAAGGTTTGTGACTGCCCTGGGTGGTCCAAGGTTTTCTCCAAAAGGAAAGCTTCTAGCATCGCATCAAGTCCCAGTAAAGGAAAAACAAGTGTACTGGGGGAATTAGACATGAGGTCCCAGGCAAACATTGGTGTAGAAACTGTTTTTCTCACCTTATGTTTAAAAACATCTTCAACATCCTTTAAAACGCAGGTTGCCATGGTTACAGTTGTTGTGCAGGCAGGGAGGTTTCCAAGCATCTCTGAGCTCATCAGTTAATGCCAACAGATCAGAGATTTTTTGAAAATTGATATTTATAAAATATCACCCTTCTTTTTTTTTCCCTCTCAATCATAAGTCACATCACTGAAGGCAGCTGGATAGGTTTACAGGATTATCGTGGTGGTTATCACTGTGGACCTGGCCTTTTGAAAGGCCACATAAGTGCCACATTGACCATATGCTAAATGTGGCCTTTGATCTAAGTCTACATATGGGGGGTCAAATTCGTTTGCTGACATTCACAAAAATGAAGAATCACCATTCGGATAAAGCAAATCTGTCATGCATCACTTCCATTGTCATGGACATGTACCTATGACAACCATAATCCTAACTGCTACCTGTTTGAAATCACACTAATTAAACTTTTTTTTTTAAATATAGCTTTCTTACAGAATTCATAATTTAAGTCATGACTTATCTAAGATCATGGGCTAACATGCTTTATGTAAGTACCTTAAAACCAGTTTAGCCCAATTTGATGTAATTTTACATGCCAGAAAGATGATGTTGTTATTGAGTTGGTTAAATCAATGTCATGCATATTCCAATGAGAAATTAAAGTTATATCCCTTACAGTGACTACCATGTCCCAACATTTGAAAAGTACAGGCTTCTTCTTTTCCGAAGTTTCTTTTTATACATCTTATTTTAACACCTGCTCAGGAATTCATAGGAGAGATTCAGATTTACACATCAGTGTCTACTTTTGATCAGTTTGATTCTCTAATCAACCTGATTATCTTTCTTACTAAGACTTTAGCTCATCACTACAAAATCATGAGTTACTGACCCCCTGGCACTCATTAATTGTTTAGAAAGTATTTTTGAAATATGAAAATGTGGTTTGACTAAAATAAAGCTGTTGATTCAGCAACTTTACAGAAAGCAGCCTTTGTAATAGTTTCCTAAAGTCTTTCATTGGCTTTATTTTAAAAAGCTAGGAATAAATTTAACTCAACTAGAGTTACAGAAATTCACAGTGTTGTTTAGAGATATAGAATCAGCAAACTGATGAATGGTCTATTTTTTTTTTCCAGGGTATTTTTAAAAGCCAGATTATTTTCAGTCCTCTACTTTGGGCAAATGGGAGATTTTACCAAGACAGAGAAAATAAATAAACTACAAGGCATGGAAGGGAAGAGGAAGGATCAAATTGGAACAAGTTAAGTTCAAGGTCTCTGGCTACCTGGGGATTGAGAGTGAAATAGACCTGGAGCTCAAGTGAGAGGTGAGGGATGGACTTCACATCTGTGAATTATTGATGTCTGTGTAGTAATGGAGGCCCTGTGAATAAATGGGGGTGATCCAGGAGGAGTGAGCAAAGTAGAGACAGAAGGCAGTGGAGAAGAAACCACAAGTAAGCCCAGCGTTTAATTATCACAGGGCAAAAAGTACATCCAGCAAAACAGGATGAGAAGAAACTCTCTGACAAGTAGTCAGGGAAGCATTCAAATATCTTGGTGAAGAAGCTGAAAGCAAAGACTAATAAGAATGAGAAATATTTATTCAAAGTAGAATGAGTTGGGTGGAGGCTTGGGATGGCCTCTTCCTGTTTGTTTCCCCCAACAGGCCAGGAGTTCCCAGAATAAGGAAAGGACCTCTGTTTTCTCCATCATATTTCCAGAACTCATCTACCTCCATGCCTGGAACAGAGAACCCACCATATAATTCTTTAATTCAATAGAAGAATGACAAAGTAAAAAATGCATGACAGGTGGAATGAGTCCACTGCATATGTTGGGTAGAGGCTGTTGCTGACCTTTCCTAGAAGAATCTGAGAGGCATTGAGACCAGATTTCTCTTTTTCACTGCTTAGGTAATGTGGTGTTATCCTGAGGGGTACTTTTGCATTTCCATAAAAAAGAAAAGTCTAGTTCCCTTAAAAATAATCTGACATAGTTTTCACAATCAACTGCATTTAGACTTTAAAATGCAATTAAAATGTAACTATAATGTAAATTGGGTTAGCCTGAAGATGTTGCCAAAATCTCTCTGACTCATCCAGAATGGAAAGTGGTATCAAATTGTAGCATCCTTAATATCTCACAACCACCCACATCCTACCCAATGAGTCCACAAACGGTTCATTACGCAACTGGTGATCATTACAAAAGAACACCCAACTGATAATGCTGGTTTGTTATCTGTAATCATCTCAATGGTTTATCTGAATCACAATACTGATAATGAGGTGGACTGTGTGGCTATTAGCTATTAAAAAGCAATGAAAAAAAGTCTCAAATTAATCTAAAAAGTCAAATCCATGACCATCTCTGGAATCCGGATTGGATAATAAGAAACCTGATCGAGAGTAGCATTTTGAAGGAGCCACAGCAGCCTGACGTCATTGGAGTTCTGGTATCCAATGCCCTTGATCTGGGCAGATGATAAGAAAAAGAAAATGAAAATACCATCTTATTAACTGAGACACCCTTGTTTGAATTTTAGAAAATTGTTCCTTTGAAGAGCACTGTGAGGAAAAAAGAAGGCCTTATTTTTGTCTGCAGCATCAGAATTAGAGGTTCTGCTACCTTCTGGATCAGAGATGTGCCTATCTATTTGATGGCAAGCCTCTGAATTAGTATAAATATATTATGGCCATAAAAACATCTGTGCTGAATAAATAAGAAATAAAGTAGCATAGGATATATGGAAGGAGGTAACAAAAATGAACGCTGTCAAATCTTGGTTGCCTGTCACCGAGATGCCACAGTCAAGTCCTTGGAAGCAGGTGAGTAAAACTTGATCTAGTCCTATTAGGAGCTTGTTAGCTGCCTGTGGTGCCTTTTATCTGAAGTCTTTGAAAACATCAACCTTTGTGCAACAACCACAACAAAATCAATTTTCTTCAGTTTATAAGTGGACCCTTCCTCAGCTTTGACACACAGGCAACCACTTTTCCTAAAGGAAATGCTTCGTATCTTTGGAGGATATGTCACTTTTGTAGATCAGTGAGTATTTCAGAGTGCACGTATGTGGCACAATGCTAGGATTAGACCCTTGAAAGGAAGACACTTTCATTATATTTAGGTTAGGGATGTATGTTGGAACTATGGAATGAATCATCAACAGATAGACTCAGTTAATATTTGTGCTTTTAAAGAATCAGTGACCCTTCACAAAGAGATGAAGAAGTGTTGACATGTCAAAGTGCACCAATATATTATGACTGTGTATTGATTCAACTCAAGGCAATTGGTTATTGTTTAATTTATACCAGCACTATGTTCAAAGCACAAACAAAACCATCTCCTTCCTACTGAAGAACCGTTGCTATAGGAGTTCTCTTTGTCTGGAATGTTTTTTTTCCCCTGGATAATTCCCACCCAGCCTTCAGACTCACATCAGAGCCCTTCTTCCTACTTGTAGCCCCTGATCTCAGCCTTGATTGCACACTGAGTCACTTGGGGAGCTTCAAGCCATTTTGATGTGCGAGTCTTCCCCAGAGATTCACATACCATTGTTGTTGGGGTATATCTGAAATGTGTCTTGGATGCTGAGATTTTTTTAAAGGAGATGATCCTGAAGTGCAGTCAATGTTTGAGAACTTCTGTTGATGGCATCTTGTGCTTACCTCTGGTGGCCTTCAAGGTCACTAAATTTTAGACAGAGTTCTTCCTAACTGTGGGCCCCTCATCTCTTTTCCTTAAAGAAGTCACCTTTGAAAACTTGCAATTGTAATTCTTTCTCTGCCCTTTAGTAAATCTGCTCCCAGTTCCTGCCAGTTTCACAACCTAGGAAGGTCCTTCTCAAGGATCTGTCAACCATTCCTCTGACCTGTAATCAAGGAGATAGTGCCTCTGTCTCCCAGGGCCCAAGCACGTTGACCATGCTGCCCCCTTAATGTCCTCGAGGACTTTTCCATTAGCTCATCCTGGTGCTTCAAAACCCTCCTGCCCTTCGTTTAAGTGGGGTTAAGTTCCACCTCTCTCTTCTAGTGCAGTGGTCTGAAATAAAGTCTTCCCTGCCTGTTTAACTCTGGTGTGATTCTTTTCTCACCTAGACAGGACCACTTGACTTTCATATTATCTGTTTGGATTTCAGTCTTCCCTGCTTCTCTGACATCTCCTTTTTTTTTTTTTTCATTTTATTTTGTTTTATTTTTCCCAATTCATTATATCTATCCCATCCCAATACCTCCCAGAGGCTCTTTTTTTAATTTATTTTTAATTTGTTTTTATTGAAGCTCGATTTGCCAACATATATTATAAAACCCAAAGCTCATCTCATCAAGTGCCCTCCTCTGAATTCTCCTTTTTGTCTTTTTTTTTTTTTCTTTCCCCTTCTCTCATCAGCATCTCAGCCCAGGATAAGGACACATAATGAACCCCCTCCACCAAACGCATTTCCTTTTATGTTTTTAAACTGTACTAAAGACGGGTTGCTTAGTTTGCCCGTGTAACTCACTTGACTTCACCTATGTGCAACTATTGAGGGCAAGAAGCAGGAGAGAGGGGCTTGAGAGAGAGTCACTTAGAGAAAGAACAGAAGACCAAGAAAGGAACCAAGAAAGAAGACCTTTTATTTTCCCCATTGCCTTTTGTCCCTTTCAAATTGGACCTTGGCTTTCACTGCCCTAGAGAAACAGAAGACATTAATTCTTGGCTTTTGAACTTCTAAAGGCTCAGGTCTGGGCAATTTCAGTACCATCTAAGGGACTTTCAAGGATAATTTTGACACCATGCAATTTTTGCTTTAGAATAATGACTCTAGAACGTGACCCTTTGGCCTCCACCCGACCTGCACTTTAAATGTATCTCCTCCTTACATAATCTTTTGCCTTCAAGCATTCCTCAGGGTGGGGTTATTTGCCTCTGACAACTTATTTGGTTGCTTTCAAAGCTTGCTCCTTGAAATTAATATTCTTTAACAGTAAATGAAATAAATTTGACTGTTTCCACAGAAGTGGTTTTTACCCCTTAATATAACTTTTAATAGTGCCTGAATATCTCATTTTCCAAATGAGAATTAAATAACTGAATAATTAACTTAGGTTTATTTTTCACAGGAGTTTCTTTCCCTAAACCATAAAATTTTAATTGGCAAACTTTATATCTGTACATGTAGTTCAAGATTCTAAGAACCACTTTGAATATGAGAGCACTTAAAGATTTTTTTCTCTAGAAAAACCAAGTGAAATAACATGGTTTAACACTTACTTGCAGGTGTTACCAAAAAAAGTAGAAAACACCCAGAGCCAAAAATTTTCAGGTTTTAAAGGCAAAGGACACACATTTTAATGCCAGCTCCTAGATGGCAGGATCTGTGTATAATTTGTTACTTTATCCTCAGCACATAACCTGATAGTTGCTCAGCAAATGTTTTATCAGTCCACTGAGGCTAAACTTTGCTGAGGCAACAAATGATCTCATCATCTTAGTGAATCTCATCAGCTCAGATCTGTTTCTATCTCATGTTATAGGTTATTGCAGGTCACTTTCAACTTGGCTCTAGGTCTTCATTTTAGGGTCCATGATAAAGAAGTGTCTCCTCTTTAGGATTTGCTGGTCTCAAGGCAAGGGGCAAAGATGGCAGAATGAGGGCATGGCCTTCCAAGCTCCTACGTTTAAGTGGCACATGTGACTTCCACTCACATTTCATCTGGCTAAAGCAAGTCACATATTCAGGCCTGATATCACCAAGGCAAGTCTTCCTAGGGAGGGGCCAGACACAGAGAAGAAGCGAATATTTTTGAGCCATAATAGATTTCACAAAATACTAGTTGAATGCCCAAGCTCCTTTTACTCCATGAAATTTCATTTTCTTTACCTGCCCTGGAATTGTTCTTGTTTAGCAAGCATAAGATAACTACAATAACATTCATGTTAGTTTTCTCAGACTACCATTTAAAGTACCACAAAGTAGGTGGCTAAAAGAGAAATGTATTGCCTCATAGTTTTGCAGATCAGAAGTCCTGGATCAAAGTGATGGCAAGCTTGGTTCCTTCTGAGACTCTGAGGGAGTTTCCATTTCATGCCTCCACATGAACTTCTTGTGGTTTCATGGCAATCACTGGCATTCCTTAGCTTATAGACACATCACCCCAATCTCTGCCTCCATGTTCACACACCATTCTTCCTGTGTGTATGTGTCCAGATTTCTCATTTTTATAAGGTAATCAATTATACTGGTGAGGGGCCCACCCTATTCCAGCATGGCCTCATCTTAATTAATTACATCTGCAGTGATGTTCATATTTTGAGGTACTAGGGATTAAAATTCTAGTGAATATATGAATTTTGGGGGATAGTTCAACCCATAACAAACACATATGAAGTTTGTCCAAAACACTCCAGTTTTGTCTGTGGTTCTGGTGACATTATTTCTAGAGATCTCTCATTCATTCTCAAAAGTGTCTCAGATTGGATCATCAATTAAACAGCTACTTTAAAAATAATACATAATCCTTACAGAGAATTTAAATAAATACAAAAAGTTAAATAGAAAATTTAAAAGGAATCTCCTTTAAATGCCAATCTATTGAAATCCTGCTATTAACATTTTGGTGTATAAACATAATCTTTAAATAAAACTAGAACAATAGTATAAAACCATTTTGTAACCTGTATTTCTCCCTAAAATATTTTTGTGCATTTTCCTTAAAAAGTTAAAGTTCTATAAGAACAGGATTCTTAATGACTGCCTAATTGTCCATCATATCCACTCATTTTAATGACTTACTTAATGACTTCCTTATGTGGGCCATTTAAGTGGTTTCCAAGAGAACACTATTTCACGAAGTCATTTTTGGCATATAAAACATCAAACAGCAATTTTAGAAAGATGTGGCAAGAATTTCCTGCAGTTATGAGTATGTTTCTCATAACGGTTTAATCACAAATGATTTTCCTTATGCACATTTACAAAGATACTTAACCTCATTTTTGTTTAGTTTTACTTAGAAAGGATAGGGTTCCCCAACATCAATGGCTATAGACTGAACCACAAACCTTTTTTGTTGGTTTGTTTTGCAAAAACTTCTTATAGATTTTACTTTTGGTAGACTAAGTAGTTTGGGCTTTTATTTTTCCAAGGCTATTTTGGAAAAAAAAAAAAAGTGGCACTTTCTTGTAACTATCAACTCCTCTTAGAAAATATTCTTTGGGATTTCTTGTCCAAATTCTGTTTTGTTTTACATGAGCTGTATTAGAGAAAATCAGTTTGCAGGTTTAGGTCATCACCCTATAGCTGTACTTTACAGGGGTGTGTGTGCCTTGCTGGAGGGAGCAGTGACCAAGGGACTCAGAGGGGACCTATAGGAAAGAAGGTGTGATGAAGAACAAGGAGTATTCCAACAACTTTAATTCATCACTTGGGGGAAGGTACACTCTGTATATTGTTGAAGTATCTCAGGTAATTCTAATGGAATTGGCTCATGGATCATGCCTTTGCCATAGAGCATGTTGTACCACCATTGTTCAATTATGTGTCCATCTCCTGATTGGCACTATTAATTTCTTATAGGGACTTATAATCCCTATTAAGCTTTTGGGTCTTTCTCCTGTGGGAAACAGGGATCTACTTGAATGATTTGAAGAGGGGAGTGAAAAGACCATATCTATGGTATGGAGAGCTCCATCTGGCTTTTGGGAGGACAATACGTCTGGATGATAGGGGGCTCCAGTGGGCACCAAGGCTTTTCATAGCCTTACATTTGCATCTTCAATGAGGCCTAGTAGAGAAGGGGGATCAGACAGTTCAGGAGAGAGAGCATGTTGGATGTGTGGCAGCTTCCCAGGTGGAGTACACCAGGTGTTGTGGCATCATATCTAGGAAGGATGAGTTGGGAATGCTAGGAATTAAGGCGGCAGGAAGGTAGGGTACCCAGGTGACACTGAGAGTCTGCTGGGTCACTGAAGAGTTTAAACTTTATCCACACTCAGTGTTAGCCCATTGAAGGTGGTAAGACTGGTATCCAATTTGAGTTTTAGTAAATTTATTCTGGAGGGAATTTTGACATTAATTGGATCAGAAAAGAGAAATACAGGAGGTAGAAGTTTTCTTCTCTAGTGGCCTAGAGGGGAGATAGTGGATCACAGTGAGGACAGGGAATATGAATTCATACAGAGGAATTTTAGATGTAGTTAGCAAGCCTTGGTTATAGTCGAATGGGGGTAAGGGAGAGAAAAGCTTCTAAGGTGATTCTGATATTTATTTTTTTATTTGCTTGATTCAGGATCTTTATATATATTAGATATGCTGTAAAAGAAGCAATTTCAGAAACCAAGGGCAATAAATAATGAACTCGTTTGGTGATATGGTGAGTTTCAGAGGTCTGGAGAAAATCACGGAGACATGAAGTATAGAGATGGAAACTCAAGCCTGGAGATCAGTAGAGCCCAAGTGAGTAGAGCTACAGATGTGTGAGTTGTCAGGGTCCTAGGCTAAGTTGAAGTCATGAAAATGGATGAAGGTGATCACTGAGAGGGTAGAATGTGAGGAAGAGGGGAGTCACACCTGGAACCCTAGGAAACATCAGCACTTAGAGAATGGTTGTTGAGTGCAAGACTGGCTACATAATTGGTGGGTGCCTAGAGCAAAATGAAAATGCAAGGCCCTTTGCTCAAAAATTATTAAGAATTTCAAGATGGCAACAGTAGAGCATTAAACCAGGCATGGTTCATACTTGTCTCCAACACTGTTCCTTTACCATGTGGATCAGTCTAGCTTCCTCCCCTTTCTCATCTGTAAACTCTCATCCCAAGAGTGAGAATTCTGACTCCCACTACCCTCTACTGATGTGTTTAATTGTTCAATTCCAGTATACATATGTTAGGTTTTGAATTTGTTAACCTGTACCCTCACAGGGAAGAATTTTACCAAATACAGTTCAGTGCTATATACAGTTTCATTTCTTTTTAGTTTAAGGGATTCCAGTAATTTCTGAACTACTTAGGTCATCAGTTTTTCCTCTACTCCTTTTGGGAGATTGATTCACATATTTGTAAAACTGTTAGATTCTTTTGCACATTCTGCATTCTATCCTGAGATCTTGTGTCAAAATTTTATGGGTACTGCACTATCTTGATTACTCACACTACCTATTTTCAACCTTTATATTGTCTTGAAATTGGGTAATGTGAATCCTGCAACTTTGTTCTTCTCCTTCAACATAGTGTTGGCTATTCTAACTCTTTTACTTTTATGTATAAATTTTAGAATCAGTATGTTGATATCTACAAGCAAATCTTGTTAGGATTTTGGTAGGGATTGCGTTGAATCTATAAGTCAAGTGGGAAGAACTGACCTCTGAGCAATGTTGAGTCTGTCAACTCATGAACATGAGGCATCTCTTCATTCATTTAGATATTCTTTGATTTCTTTCATCATAGCTTTGCAGATTTTGGCATACATATTCTGTTAGATTTATTCCAAGTATTATACCTAATTGTATAAGCAATTGACTTTTGTTCATTGATCTCGTATCCTGTGACCTTGCTATGCTCATACAGCTATTTTGTAGACACTGTGGGGATTTTTACATAGATAATCATGTCACTGGCAAATAAAGACAGTTTTATTTCTTCTTTTCCAATACATATACCTTTTCTTTTCTTTTCATTGTATTATCTAGAATTTCCAGTACAATGCTTGACTAGGAGTGGTGAGAGGGAACATCCTTGCCCTGTTCCTGATATTAGTGAGAAAGCATCCAGTCTCTCATTTGTAGGTTTGATGTTACCGGTAGGTATTTTACAGATGTTCTTTATCAAGTTGAGAGAGCTAGCCTCTTTTCTAGTTTGCTGATTATGAATTGGCATTGAATTTTGTCAAATGGTTATTCTAGATTGATTGACATAATCATAGAATCTTTTCATTCACCTTGTTGATAAAGTGCATTGATTTTCAGATGTGGAACCAGCTTTGCATACTTGAAATAAATTTCACTGGGGCATAAGCATAATTCTTCATAGACATTGCTGGATTTGATTTGATTTTTGGGGAATTTTTGCATGTATGTTCACACAAATATTGGCCTGTATTTTCCTTTCTTGTAATGCCCTTATCAGGTTTGACTATTATGGTGGTGGGTGTTGGCATCATAGAACAAGTTAGGATATGTTTTATCTGCTTCTATTTTCTGGAAGTGAATGTGAGTAATTAGCATTATTTCTCCCTTTAATGTTTGGCAGAATTCACCATTGAAGCCATTTGAGTCTGATGCTTGCTGGAATTTATCAATAAACCATGTGGGATTGATGCTTTCTTTTTTTGGTAAGTTATCGATTATTAATTCAATTTCTTTAATAAGTATAAGGATAATTGGGTTATCTATTTTTCCTTATGGAAGTTTTAATGATTTATGCTTTTCATAAAATAAGTTATTCATCTAAGGTAGAGAATTTGTGAGCCTACAATTGTTCATAGTATTCCTTTATCTTTTTAATGTCCATGTGATCAGTAGTGATAATCTTTCATTTCTGATATTGGTAATTTGTATCTTTTTCTCCTTTTCTTGATTAGTCTGGATAGAGGTTTTATTCATTTTTTCAAAGAAGTAGCTTTGATTTTGTTGATTTTCTATTATTTTCCTATTTTTAATTAAATTTAATTTGCCTTGATTTCATTTTTATTTATTTTCTTCTGCTTCCTTAAATGATTTACAATTTTAGAAGATCACTCCAGCTGCCATATGGAGACTGGACTGGAAGGGAGCAAGAGTGGACACAAGGAGACCAATTAGGAGTCTATAGACAAAGTCTAGGCAAGAGATGATGATGGCTTGAATCAAGATGTAAGAGCTGGAGAGCAGCTCAAAAACTGCTGTTATCCAGCCTTAATCAACAGAGGTAAAATGACCTCATGGGTGTATGTGGAGGGGGTGTGGAGAGACAAATGGATACAGAAAAAGGAGGAAGATTTCTGTGAGATATGGAGATATGATTCAAGTCACTACTTGCAATCAGTGGAGTGCCGGTAAGTGTTTAACAGTCAGAAAGAAAAGAAAAGAAAAGAAAAGAAAAGAAAAGAAAAGAAAAGAAAAGAAAAGAAAAGAAAAGAAAAAAGAAAAGAACCTGATTTGTAGTGTTTATTCATTTCTATGGCATAAATACTCCCATAATGGCTGACTTCAAGCCACTAAAGTGGATGAATACAGATCTGGGAAGCAATGCATACCAGCTACTGCAAACTGGCATGAGCCGCTCCAACATGCCTGGGCTTCACGAACTTGGTTGTCTGTAGGATTTCAAGAGGAACTTTGAAGAAACTACTAATATTGATGACAAGGATTTTAGACTTCAGTTACATTTGCTTTCTTTATTAGTCCTATTATCCCAAATGTTTGGTAGAACACATGAAAATTACCATAAACATTTTAACAGACAAAAAATAGGCCATGAGGCAGCTTCTACCTTATATGCGCCCAGTACATAATAGGTCTCCATTGACATTTGTGCAATTGAGTTGAATCCTATCATATTCCTTCTGTCCTCACACATATAAAACTATAATTTTCTCATGGTGATGATCCAACACTGGACCAAGTGAATAAGTAATACTAACCACTTGAGTTAAATTTAGCACTTCCCCATGAAGTGTCATTGCCATCTCTTTCTCATTAAGAGCTCCCTTGAAGTTCCCAGTCAAATGAGGATAAACGTGTTTTTTTTCTGCTTTGTTTAATAGAATAACCCCAGAGCATGGAGACAATCTCACCACCTTGGTTTTCATCTCTGAGGTCGTTAATATGATATATTATGAAGCTATAGGAAATTAGTTGCTGAATATTTCAATATGGAAAGGAAATAGTGTAATTCCATTGTTACCATAGAACCACAAATTCTTGGAGTAACCTGTCTCCATAGTAACAAGATAAGGACATATTCCTTAAATGTTTAACTATGATTCTATACTTCACACACATTCAAGTATAGTTGATTCTTATTATTTATAATTGAATTGAATTCATTTTCTGATACATTTGGGGTCCACTTTTCAACAGTAGTTTTCAATTACCTTAAGATTACGAGTGTAATAAGATTTTCTTTATGTCATTCTTATTAGAACAGGAATAGAACTACTTTTTGTATAAAAAGGAACTTAAAGGGGTCTTTAAAAATGAGTAAATATTTTCACATGAGCCAAATAGTGTCTTTGAGGATAATGTTAGGGGTATAAAGGTAAATCTATCTCTGGGTCTCCAAAAGTGACATTCACACCATCGTAAGTTCTAAGTACAAAGATATTAACTGTATCAGATATTTGTGATAATAATATACAATAGTTACTCTGGTTTGAGAGGTTTTTATGTGCTAGAACCTCTTAACCCTCAGGAAAATCCCATGAGGCAGGTACTATTATCACCTCTGTTGTACATACATGGAAACTGAGGCATAGAGACATTGCATATCCTGACCAAAGTCATCTGGATAGTATGTGGCAGAGTGGGAATTGAAGCCATGCATTCCAGCTTGCTAGCCTATGATTTCACCCACTGCTCTGACTGCTCTGGTAGCTCTGCCTGCCAATCACAGAGGGTTTGGGGTCCACAGGGTGCTGTCCATGTTCTCTTAGCCCTGGTGCCTTGTCATTCGCTTTCTGGTTCCTGAAAAATTAGGCCTCAAAGAGGAACCAGGTTCTTGGTATTTCTATTAATTCCACTAAATTCATAGTTGCAGCTTATGTCATGGGTGGGTGTTGTCCCTGGAGCAAGAGAACCCAGATGAGTAAGGCAAGGTCTTAGCTCTCTACGACCTTCAAGAACAAGATGAGGAAGATACCATATGAACACATAAAGACCTCTAGGGTAGCAATTTCTTCCAGAAAAAAATAAATAAAAGACCTGCAAAGCAACATGTCAAAAAGGGCCCTGAATTGTGTGTTTATTTTCATTTGCTGGACTGTGTGGACATGGCCCTCGGTGTCTGTTGAACAATTAAACCAGTGTGAGAATGATGACCACGTTGTTGCTGCTAATAATGACAACCTCACCTGTGACATGCCAGAAATGCTCTCAGCATCGGGACTTTGTTCAAAGCCTCCCATCTTCAAAATTGCATATCCTCTCTGAGTGATTGTCTCCTTTTCATTAAGCTTGGCAGAGTCATAGCTCTTGGTTTTCAAGCAATCAATATCAAACCAGATACTGTTGCTGCCCAAGACTGGCGACTGGGGCCGACGGGGCAGTCAGTGCCACTCAGGCTCTGAGTTTGTCAGGGAACAAGGCGGCATTGTGGCTCATGGCACCCCGACAAACAGCTCATCGCTGTAATTAAAGCAGGGTTGGACGTCCTACTGTTTTGTGCTTCATCTCCCTTCATGTGGACAAATAAATTGGAGGAGCAGCATATGGATGGGGACCAAAAATTGAATATAATATCCCCATGCTTATATCAGCAAGGGCAAGGATGAGCACATCCGCAGTGTCTCCATTTGCAACTGGACCATCTGCACTAGAAACTCATGATGCCAAAGTGGGTAGAATCACGTTTCTGCCGCCGCCGTCTGGCTGTGCACGCTCCTCCATCTCCACTGACCATCGGGTAGCACAGGGCGAGCAGGCTTGGTAGCTGCTCTTTATCAGAGAGCGGTCATTTCTACCAATGTTTTGCATAAGAGGATGCTGTTCTTAAAACGGACACCTGGCTGGGTGGAAGCTTCAGCTCTCTGAAGCTGGAATCCCTAGCCCAGCTAATGAACTCATTCTGACAGCTGGGATCTTCTGTGATTTTTCAGGGAAATTTAGCCCTGAGCAGGGGAAAAAAAATAGATAAATAGCTGGGTGAGTGTCTCTCTTTTTTCCTTCATTTTTTCCTTTGACAGGACCTGGGCACAGTATAAATGACACAACATCTGCAGCAAATAGATTATTTATTCAGTCAAAAAATTATGGTGCATCGATGATGTTCCAGGCCCTAAATGTACAATTGTGAACAGACCAGATCTCATGGTGCTTATATTTGAATTTATTGCTGAATATGTGTTTTCATATCTTCAACTATAACAAAGAAACTGGCAGGTGGGTAGATTGGATAACTGATTTAAAAAACAAATTATTTTAGCATTCTTCCTAGACAATGCTAAATTGAGCTAATATCTCTTATTGGTGCAGTAGCATATTGATTAAGCAGTACACTTATGTGGTAACATTCACTCTTTGGAAAGATGTCCACTACGGGAACAGGTTACCTGCAATGTGCACATACATATGAGCCTATTCCTCCTGGAGAAAGCTTTACAAGCACTCAACACCTTGTAGGCAGGTTTTGGCCAGGAAGTGAGAGGAAGAAAGGAGGGGTACATTGATAGAGCATTTGCTATGGGGCCAGCGTCATCAACTAGATGGTTTCATTTTGTCTTTCCCCAGATGTGAATGGTAGGTGTTACTAACCTTGTCTCATAGAAAAAACAACTCAAATGGTTTCGGGTGACCTGTCCAAAGGTCAAAGAGATGATCACCAGCAGGACAGAAACCACATCTGAGTCTGTCTCATCCCATTTTTCTGAGCTTATAGCACAGGATAGGGATATGCCCAGAGAATGATTTCCCAGCCCACTGCAATTGGAAAGCAGCAAATTCTAAGAACTAGCTAATCTTATTAGAAGGAAGCAGAGGGCTAGTGAGGACGGGCAGTGCTGAGAGTGCCTGGAGGTGGGGAAAAGATCAGGAAAGCTCAAAAAGCACAGACACACAAAGATTCACGGCAAAATGAAGCCACTTAACATAGGGAGCATATGAACCCTTCACATATCCCCAGTTTCGGAAGGTTTAATACAATTCCATTTGATAGTCATAATAATAAAAGCCACCTTTCCCTTAATAAATGGGTATATTAACTTCAGTTTACTTTAAGACAGGGAACCACTGTGTGAAACATTACAGAAATATTGGCATCTAAGTGAATCTCGTTTTCAAAAACATTTTTTTGCTTAGTTACCTGTAATATTGACCTACAAGGAACCATTCTGTCCATAGTACTAAATACAAGAAGTGTCCCCCACAAAGTATACAAAATGTACTTTTTTACATAACATGTTACATAATATAAATTACATGTGTATAAATATATGCTCATATATTACATTTAAATTTCTGAAACTTTCCCCAAACATCTTTCTCCTACCAAATTCATTGTTTTACCCAATTAACAGTAAATGATATTAAAAGACTGATATAAAAGAGGAAAAATTATTTTTCTTAACCCCAAACTTAAAAGCATCTGTTCTTCATATAAAAGAATATATAGGTGCCTGTAGGTAGAGGTCGAGGTGAGTCCTTGACTGTTAACCCAGTGTGAGGAGACTGCTGGAATTGAACTTTTTTGACCACTTTTCCACTTACTCATTCAATACATACTTATTGAGAGCCTAGTCTGTGTCAGGCACATGCTGGATGTTGAGGATGAAATGGGAACACTACAGGCAATCAAAGAATGCAGAAATTATGCTCTCCAAAATAGCCTGTGTAGGTTATGCAAATCACTGTCCTCAAACAAAACAGGGTTTACACAGGTGGAATCTTGCAGTGATATATTCTCACTTCCTGGAGTTTTCACCCAGCTCTTTCCTGTCCAAAGGCTGGGTTGGTCCTGTAATGTGCTCTCACCTTGGGAGGGCACATGAGGCTACCAGCTGAACTCTTTATTTATTGAGTGAGGTATTTGGGCCATCTCCAGCATTCCTTCCAACTCTAATAGACTAATATCTCTCTGAATTGAGAGAGGGAGAAAATTGAAATACCAATAAATATACACATAACCAAAGAGCAGCAAGAGCTTCAAAGTGTGTTCTCATGACTTAGGAAGGGGGCTAGGGAACACTTGAGACACTCAGTGGTTCATCAGGGATGACAAATGAAGATGGATGTGCAAATTGTCTGTTCAGCAATTGTACATAACTGGGTCAGAACTCTTGGTCATTTACTGTGTAGCAAATCTTCCTGTATCTGGGAAAAATGTGTTGTTAAGGGTCTTTGGTACCACAAGCCTTAGGTCATTTCATTCCCAGGAGGCAAAAAGAGGGGAAAAAAACAAAAATCATGAAGTATTCTCAGGTCATTTTTTATTATGCCCATGTCTTAAGAATTCTTGCATGATGGCTACTTAGCAATATTTCTAAGAGAAGGCAGAAGGTGGGCTTTCAGTGTCCTAATTAAGAAAAAAAGGTTGTGATTAGATAGCACCACTGTCAGTCATCAGGAAGAGGTGAGAAATCTTAGTACAAAAATAGTAGTAACCAAGTTGTGTCTGTAGAGGTTGCCCATAGATGAACTTTATTATTATTATTATTATTATTATTATTATTACTATTATTATTATTGCCAGTCCTACCTAAGGAAAGGCAGCTCAAATGTATGAAGCAATTCACCCTAGCAGAGGGTTGAGAAATCACTGTGGATAATGTCTGTATTTTTTAATGACATCTTGATTAGCAAATTTTTTTTTTTTTAAAAAGAGTTTGTTAGAAAATCCTTTGACTTTGTGTCTGTTTCTCAGGGTCCTAAACTTTTAGTTCTTTGGCTTATAAAATAACTTATTACATTAAATTAAAATGTGTTGAAAAAAATTAAATCTCCCTGACTTTGGGAAGTATTCCCATAAAACCGGATTAGAGAGAACTGTCTCATCCTCAGGATCTTGGGAGTGGGAGGAAGAAAGACCTGCTGCGGAGGGTGTATCCTTTGAATGGACACCAGAAGCCTAGATATGGCCTCATCTCGTGAGGATCAACACAGATGGGAAACCAGTGCAGTGACCTCTTCTAGTTCTTGATAGTGAAGGCACCAGGTTCCAGTGTGATCCAAACACACAGAATGGGCCCCTGTTATGGCTGATTTTAATGGCTGCACTACTGAGTCAGAAATAAACTGGATATATTTTTCTTCAGAAATAAATAAATAAATATGCCACCCATCCTACTCCCAATAATTCATTGTAGAGTCAGAATAATGGGTTTAAATTTTAGCTTCTATATAACCCACTCTGGCAACTGTTTGTTAGAATCTACTAAAACTGACCCCAAAATCCCATGGTTAGGTATATACTCAACAGTAATGTGTATATATGTTCACTTAAAGGCATGTATGAGAATGGTATTGTAGGACTATTCGTAATGGCCCCAAACTGGAAATGATCCAAATTCCTCTCAAGAGTAGAAAGGATAGAGTGCGGTATATTTAGAAAATGTGATACTACACATCTGTGATTCTACAAATGTGCCTAACAACAAAGATGGATCTCGCAAGTGTAAAGCTGAGCAAAAAAATTTAAAAAGCCAACACAAAATACATGCCGTATGATTCTATTTATATTATGTACCAAATGGTGACACTCTCTCATGGTGATAGAGGGGAGGGTTGGTTACACTGGGGGGATGTGGAGTTAGTGCCTGGAAGGTGACATGAAGGGTCCTCTGGGGGCTGGTCATGTTCCATTCTGTGATCTGAGTGCTGACTTCATAGGTGTATTCTGTCTATAGAAAAAATCATGGTGCTGGACACTTATGATTTTGCACTTTTGTGTCTATATATTATACTTCAGTAAAGAGTTTTAAAAATCCTAGCTTTACTGCTCTGAGGCCTCAGAGAAGTCCACCAATCACTCAGTTTCCTCCTCTGTAAAGGTCACCGAAACACTTCCTTTGCATGGAATTAGTGGAGTATGCAAAGCACTGAGAACAATGCACTTTTGGTAGAAGGGGATTCTTAGAGTTTGGAGAGAGGGCAGCCCAAATGAGGCTGTTTCTAATGATGGGAAGGAGAACGTCAGTGAGAATGATGGGGAACCATACATAGGTGGATTCGGAAGGCTTCTGGTGTATTCCTTACCTTCTGAAGCCTTCATGGAATATATATATCCAATGGGCTGTGTTTTTAATCCTCAGCAGGGCTGAGGATATATAGCCCCAGATGATATTGCTGCACAGCATAATGAGAGCAAAGATGTTCTAGACCTGGGGAGAATGGGCATGGGTGCAGAGGAGAAGCTGGTGGTGCCAGATGGAAGCAGACCTGAGGTGGACATAGGCAGAGAATGCTCACATGTGTGATGGGATGGATGAGGCCCCAGGAACCTGTGCTTTCACTGATTTGTGTGTAACTTTAGAGAATGAGAAGCACTGCCCTAGAGCCAACAGTGGTTATCTCAAGTACAGGGTGGTGGCGGGTGTAGAACTTGGGGAGATTTCTGTTATAGTGTTATTGTTAAATATGTATTTTTCTTTAAAGTCTTTATCATGAACATCTATTATTCTAATAATAAGAAAAAATATGGAAAAAAAAAGAAAAGACAGATTTATTCCATGGCATGTTAGGAATGATTTCCAGATGCAAATAACAAAATAAAAGCACCACTTGTGAGGAATTTCAAGTTGTCAAATAAACGAACTAAAAATTGAGCAACACAGAGCCTGTGAATTGTGTATACTAATGCATCGCCAAACATCAGCATTCAAAGAAGAAATTACTAAGAAGAAATGTATTTAGAATGAATTCAGGGCTAGAAGGCCAACAGTGAACACAGCTGTTATGCATTTCTGAGCTGGCAGTAAAACAGATTTCAAATCCACAGCCAGGAATGACTAAACTAAAATCGGTAGACATGGATCAGGGAGGATTCGTGTTCACACCTGGGAACACATGTGAAGAGGCGCCTGAAAGTCTGGTGCCCACAAGCCTTGCTGGTGCAAAATGAATCCACTCCCTAGAAGACCCGCTCTGCATCCAGCCTGTCCCTCCACCTCCGTCTAACACACAGGTAGATCTGTCTCCTCTGGGAGCACTTCCCTCCTGCTTCACAGAAGGGCCGCAGAGCAGCCTCAGGCAAGAGTGAACTCAAGAGAGAGGAGGATGAAATAATACCTTTAGTTTCATGAAAGGTCTACTGACTCACAGCTAAACCCTCTGTCAGGTGACTTTGCCAGCATCCTATGGAGGTATGATGCTCCCAGCTAAGAGGGGGTCCTTCCTTTACCTCCCTGCCTCCCCATCAAACACTCAGTCACCAAGGTGGCCCAGCCCTTGACTGGGTGTCTTGTCTCCTGTCTCCCGCCACTTCTGGCCTGGCTGCCCTGTGCGGCCCACCTGGGTTGCGTCACAGCCTCCGTCAGGGCCTCCCTGCTTCTGGTTTTCTCAGCCAGGTGTGATTCCCCTGCAACCAGACTGATCTTCCTAAAATACAAATATGGCCATGTCATTCCTCGATTTACAGCTGACACCTACAGAGTAAAGGGTGAGTCATGTGTAGGTTCTTCAACTTCTAGTCCCTGATTCTTTCTCTAATTTTATTTGTGAGGGGTTCTCCTTGCATTACATCCACATTCAATTATGCTTGGCTCTCCAGACACACGATGCCCTCTCGGCTCTAGATGTTGGATCACACTCTTCCCACTGCCTAGAGAATTCTTACCATCCCCAATTGGCCTTGCCTACTGGTAGGTAGCCTTTTGTGAGTTCTCTTGGGTATTAACTTTCTCTGTCTTCTCAGGTTCTTCACACTCTCACAGCTCCCAATCACAGTCTAATCTGCCTGTTTCTAGGTCTGTGTCTACCCCAGGTGCATGTTCTTTGAGTGGGAATCCATGGGCAACAGTCAATGCAGTGCCTTGCCCATAGTAGTTGCTCAATAAATATCTCTGACTGAATGAATGCGGCCCAATTTTTCCACCTGGAAAGAATATTTGCCTGCCCCAAAGGCTTAAGCTGGGGCTATTCTTCATCTCCTGATCCCAAATATCCAATGTGTCTCCAGTGAAACACCTACAGACAGGACCATTTAAACTTGCAACAAAGGGTGTTTGTGTCCATGATCTTACCGAGGCAGGCTCAGCCCCACATTGAAGCCTCTTCCCTATAACCCCACTTGGAAGCCAAGGCTAGTTCTCAGCTAGAAAAGGAAAGACAGGTGAGTTCTTTGTTCATTCCTCCTTCTTTTCAGAAAACTGTTCATGGGCCTGTTCCTGTCTCCATCCAGCTCTGCCTCAGTCCTCTTCAAAGCTGGGACTGGAAGTCTAACCACAAAAGGGCCAATCCATTCCCTACAGCACCTTGGGTCTTGCTCCTTCACAGCCCTTATCGACTGAGTCAGCTGTGGCCTTGTCACTTAGAAAAACGAGTGGCGATATCTCTTAATTACACCAAAGTTAGCCTTTTCTGCTTTCACTTTTGTTCCTTGTGGCTCCTTTGAACAGGGTTGTCAGTAGACATACCAACAAAAAAATGTGTTCTCTGAAGCCAGACAGTAGCTCTCCTTGCCGGGTGAAGAAAGAAGTTTTCTGCTTGTCAACACGTGGTCTATTTGTTAAACTAAGACATGACCCCAGCCTTGACTCCGCACAAACATACACGTCAAATAACTGTTTGTGAAGTTAACTTAATTTCTCCGCACTTCACAGAAAATTTTATCTTTCCCTTCCTTATTTTCCAGGTAGAACTAGGACAATTATCACAGAATTTGCCAGCCTCAGGAGACTGACTCTGGATTTTTGTGCAAAAGAGGAGAGGTGTGGCAGAGCTGAAAGAGCATGGTTTCAAGGTCTGCAACCCCTTAGCACTAGCCATGTGGCTTTTGACAAGGCTAGTGGGATGCAAGGAGCACAATTATCCAAAATGACCCTTGGAGCTCACCTTGAACAAGAAACCAGCTGACATCAGGGGTGAACAGGTAGATGGGTAAGCCACTTCTCCAAGCAGGAGATTCCACTCAAGCATAGATCCCCATGGGGCCAGTGCATTCCCTGAAACATCCAGTATCACAATCCATAGGTCCCAAGGTCAGTGGTAAGCTGAAGCTAGCTCCTACTTCCTTGTGAAAGTCAATTGTTAAATATTCAAGAAGTTTACAAGTCAGTAGCTTGAAATTGGTCACAGTGGGAATACTTACACCAAAGAAAGTGGCAAACATTACTAATTAGGGCTTCCTTCACCCCCAAGAGCCTGTTAACCAGCATATCACTGCCCAAGGCATCTGGCTTTGAGCATCTGGGATCTTAGACAATTTCTATAAATCTGGGTACCTGTGCTCAGGCTGCCAGATACCCCAAGAATTTGATTATCTGTCCACTGACAAGATTGTAGACAAGCTGGCCTAAGAAGGGAGAACCACAGCAGCCGAGGGCTCTTCTGGCAAACTGAGACAATGTGCAGTGCTCTGCCCAGGCCCTGGCAAAGCTCTCTGTGGGATGATGTGATTCTCATCTTTGGCTGACCCCTGGCTTCTATGGGTTCTCTTTCTTTAATAAAGCCTATTCCTTACCCCATGCCATGTGTTGCTGTTTTGAAATCCATCCAGACCTCTGGTGCATGGCAGGTGGTAATGCAGAAAGAGCTCGACAACTCAGTTTATAAATGTCTTGCACGATGCTCTAACCTCAGTTCCTCAGTGGTACAATGGGGATATAATACTGGTTTCTTGAGAGTATGTGTGAGCATCAAATGATAATTCATGTGAGCATGCTATGCAAACAGCAGAGACCCATGGGAACTCCATATTCACGCATGTTAGCATGCCGGGGTCATTGGCACTCAAGGTTTCAGTATTAGACTTGCCACTCTTTTAACTGAGTGACTTTGGACTAGATGCTTAATCTCTCTGATTTCAGTTTCCCCATCTGAGAAATGGGTATAGTACTTAGTGGGATTGTTTAAGAACTAAACAGGACAGAGGAGATAGCTCTGTTTGGCTTAGATCCTGACATTCATTAGATGCTGAAGATTCTAGTTGAACTCAAAAATTCCTTAACTCTCCTGGCTCTGGGGTGCTAATTCAAGCTGAAATGCTGGATCCCTTAATGTTCACGACTAATTAAATATAAATTCAGTCCAAGGCCAAATGTACATAACAATAAAGCCCTGGGAATCTTTCAAATTGAGAACTGAAAGGGTGATAAACTCAGAGCTAAAAATATTGCTTCCTCCATAGGCTCAGATGCCTTTATTTGCTGAATATATATCATGGAGGGCATTTTTGCATATATATGTATTTGGCAAACAACCAAAACAACTCAATTATGTTTTATCATTAATTAAACTTTGCAGAAAGAGGGCAACACTTGCTAATAGTGAATATATGCTTTTATTAGACTTAGTCAAAATAAGTTAAAATTAACTCTGTTCAATTGTGAATAAAGTTAAAGTTTTGAGGGTATTTTTTTATTTAAGTGGATTTAAAATATTGTATGTATGAGCAAATATGGAAATACAGACACTCTCTTTTTCTTCTCTCTCTCTCTTTCTCCCCTCCCCATCACATCCCACTCAGAATCCACTAACATCAAATCTACCACAATCTGCTAAAGATACTTATTTGACCTGACATAATGGTTGACTGCCAACCAATTTATCTGATAGCCTCAATGCCATTGTGGAAAATTAAAATTTGCTAGAAATACCCAGACCAATCATATAATGGTCTATTAATTCCATTCTAACAACAAACCAGGCTGTGATCACTTTAATCAGTAACCAGTGGATGCCTTATCCAACTAGCCATAGACCTAACCAGAATTCAAGTCAAAGAATATTTGAGTTTCTACTGTGTGTTAGGCAGTGCACTGTATCACTATACTTGATGAGTTATAGTTAATGGAAAGACAAGAAAAATACAAAAGAAACTATATTGCTGCTCCAAATGTATTACACGTGAGCAAAGAGGTAGAAACAATGTGTAAAGGAGATCAAAGGAAAATTCCAAGGAGGAGACTATATCAAAAATAGGCTTTAGCCCAGCACTGACCAATAGAAATATAATGCAAGCCATAAAAATAATTTAAAATTTTCTAAAAAAGTAAAAAAAATTTCTGGTAGCCACATAATAAAGGAAGTAAAAAATATGATATTAATTTTAATCATGCCAATATATCCAATATGTTTTTATCTCAACATGACGAACATAAGGATTATTAATGAGATATTTCTGATTCTTTGTATATGTGTACTACATTTTTGAAATCTTGTGTTTATATTACACTGACATATCAACTTAGATATTATATTTCCGTGAAAAGTATTTGACCTGTACTTAGACTAAAATTTAGGGCAGCCCGGGTGGCTCAGCGGTTTAGCGCCAACTTCAGCCCAGGGTGTGATCCTGGAGACCCAGGATTGAGTCCCACGTCGAGCTCCCTGCATGGAGCCTGCTTCTCCCTCTGCCTGTGTCTGTGCCTCTCTCTCTCTGTGTGTCTCTCATGAATAAATAAAATAAAATAAAATAAAATAAAATAAATTTAAGTTGAAAAGTAAATTTCACAAGACAAGTTGTTCCAATAACTGAATCAAACAATAGTTTTTAAGGTTAAACTAACATTAGTTAAAAATAGATAAAATTTAAAAATTCAGTTCTTCAATTGCACTAGCCATACTTCAAGTGTTGCATGGCCACACGTGATTAGAGGCTACCATCCTGGGCAGTATAGAATGAACTTTCTGCAAGGATGTAAAAGTTCTACTAGACAGTGAAGCATTGAATACATGCACCTCCTGTGGAGTGAGGATGAAGAGGGTGTATCCCAGGAAGAGGAAAGAGTTCAAAGTCGTAGAAATAGGAAAGGCATACATATGAGTGGGGGAATGGTGTTGCTGAATGTAGAAATAAACTCTGCTGTTCATCTCAACAAGAATTTTTGAGTATTGAGCTTCTGGATATCTTAGATCTCTTACATTCAAATTTCTCTTCTATACACTAGACAGTTCTAAGTTGTAGTGACTGAGTAAAATAGCTAGTTGTTTTTAAAAGGATAAATTAAACAGCTGTAAATTTCTGAGAAGAGGCATGTAGTCAGACTCGAATAAAAAACATGAAGCAGTGGATTTTAAAAGGGGGTGAGGGCTCATGGCAATTATATAGAATGTGTCGGAACATGGGATAGGGCTAAGTCTATGTTTCAGTAGGAGGGTAAAATGGAGCAGTACTAGGGATCCAGTTCTAGCCTTCTGGTCCAGTTTCTGAGGTCACAGCCTGGCACTCATGAGTTCTCAAAGTGATACAAATGACTAATAAATGGACTAAAACAGATTCAATTCTGAAATACCAGATCCCTTGGTGTCTGTTTGCATAGGTGGGCATAAATTGGAGGTACAGAGTACTTGGATGTGGGAAGATGCCCAATAAAGCATATGCTCAGAACTCTAAGAAATTTTTAAGAACTGAAGTAAATTATCCTCATGTATGACTTGCATTCATGACACAATCAAAGCAGAGTCCTGGTTGAGTGGTTTTCATGATTCGGTCTAATGATCTATGTTGATTCCCTTTACGAAAAGCACATGGTCCAATTACATATTTCTTCCATCCTGGGTTAAAGATGTCCTTCTAAAGGCCCATTCTGCCAATTTATAGGGGATATAAAAAAAGGATTTTCAGTAAAATGTACTTTCATTGGTTTTGATGAAAAGGGTTTGTGATGAAAGTAGAATCTCTAATAAGCATTTCATAAATGACTTGTCTTTCAAACTTAATATAAAACAGAATAAAATACGTCTCCCAAAGACCTCCTTGCTGCCTCACAGATTTAAAGTCCCCTGCTCTCAATCAATCAGGCCCAAGAACTCAAAAATCTCTAAAGATGCAATCAAATATTTATCAGTGAAAGTTGGTAAAACTAAGAAATTATTTATGGCCCAAATTTTGAAATAGTCACACTTTGAAGGGGAGGGAAAGACTACATGTTAGGAACTACATATTTCTTTTTAGGGCACCTGCTCCCAGATCCTCACTGCCGTCTAGAATTCAGAAATGGGAAGGAAATCACAGGTTTGAGGCAGTGTGTTCACAACTGGGTATTTAACCCGTTTTTCAGAAACATTGAGAAAGATGATGGAAAAGCAGCCCCCAAATTCTAGTAATTTAGCCACTTACCAACTAATTATTTGGCAGATAAATAAAGTATGCATCAGCCAAAACTCTAACTCCTAGAGCTGCCCACATGGCCTTTCTGTCAATGTGCAATTCTACATGGCACAGCCTCAACAGAGAAAAATCCCCCCTAGAGAGTGGATTCACCACAGCACTCTGCTTTTGATGCCTTCACCCTGTAGTATATGAGTTTCTTTTCTTGAAAGGGATTCAGATTATGATAAAATATGACTGGGGAAAAAAAAAGAAAAGAAAGAATACTTAGTCTCCATCCATTCCCTTGAAGTTCAAGGCAAATAAAAAAAAATATTTTGTGTGCCAAGATGTCAATTCTTATGTGCTTTATGATAATTTTTGTATTTAATTAAGCTTATTTTTTTTCCAACACTGTATCATGACAATTCCAAACAGAGAAAAATTTGAAAGAAGTTTTTAATGATCAATCTTATGCCCACCACCTAGATTCGGCTGTTAACATTTTACTATACTTGTGTTATCATGTATCTATCCACTTATCCATCCCTGTATCCATCCTATTTTTGTGTGCACTTCAAATAATTAAATTTAATGCTGTTTTAAAGAGAGTAATTGTTAGCGAAGACATTTCATTCCATGTAGAAGAATTCTCAAATTGTACTTAGCACTGAGCATACTAGTTAGGAACACAGACTCTGAAATCTCAAAGAGCTGGCATGGAGCTCATCTCTGCTACAAACTAACTATGAGACTCCAGCTAGAGGACTTTATCCCTCTGAGTCCCATTACTCTCAGGTAGCACATTGGAAGATGATTCTCATGGGGTGGCTTTTATGAGAATTTAACAGAATAGATGAAAGGTGCTTATACTTTATAATATTGAACAAAAATGCATTTGTGCTTATTTTATCTATTCTTCTGTAATCCCTGTGAGATTAAGGACCCTGTCTATTGCCTTTTGTCATTAACTCCAAACCCTAACATAGTGCCTTACAAATAGCGGGCGCTGAATATGTGCTTATTGATATGAATTTGGTTGAATCTCAGACATTTTCCTGCCTGGGAAGCAGCTAGTACTTATTAATGGAGAGAAGCAAGTATAGTCACCTTCAAAGAAAGGAGATAGGAAAGTTAGTTCAGAAAATGAGATGGGGGCAGAAGAGGAGACAGGAAAAACCAGGCCTGCAAAGCAAAAGTATTTATATTCAGGGGTGGAACAGAATCCATGAGTACCCTGTCCCCTTCCTTGGACCTCACCTTTTCTGGGTACACCAGCAGACTTCCAGCTGTCTCCCCCAGGCCTTAGAGGGCCCTTACGCTGGTGCTCAGAACACAGGGAAGGCTGGATATGCTGGATAGTTTATACCTTTGGGAAAGACCCTCAACCAAAGATGGATGGAGTTGGCATATAAATACCCCAGCTCCCTCCCTTGTGGAGTGTGCTTTAGACCATTCCCTAGCATTTCTCCTCAGGATTACAATGCAGTCACCAACAGTCAAATATTTATAAAATTAGAGCTACCTGACTCAGAGAATTTGGGTGGTTAGGTGGGATATGTTTTCCTTCTTCCTACCTCTCCAGCACTCTCTGAAGCCACCCATATACTCTCTCACAGTTCAGCAGAGCATCACCTGTTAGCTATGAGTGGAGTTGATGGAGGTAAAGCATAAGATATAAAGAAAAGTATGAGATGAATGGATAAAACCAAGCAGGCAAAAAGAGGAGAATAGTCCCTTTGAAGGCATAAAAAACATAGACAAACATAGTTTTTGCATGGCAGTGCAGTTATTAATAACCAGGTAGTGCTGATGCTCCTGGTCCATAGGACTGGTTTAGGCCAGTGGTTCTCAACCTTGGCTGCACATTAGAATTACCTGGGGATGGATATATATCTATATCTATCTATCTATCTATCTATCTATCTATCTATCTATCTATCTATCTATCATCTATCTATCTATCTATCTATCTATCTATCTATCTATCTATCCATCTATAAAATGATGATTGGTCCTCACTCCTTGACCAACTGAATTGATCTTGGAAGGTAGAGCCTGGCATTTGTATTTTAACTGCCCCCGGGCAACTCTGATGTACAGTAAGAGTTGAGAATACCAGGCTTACATAAAGGTGTAAAAAGCAAGGATGCAACTTGTGTCTCTGAAACTGTTTAGTGGCAGAGCCTTGTAGACTTGAGGAATCTGGCCCTTGGTGAGTGTCACCCTTGGCTTCAGGGCCACCACAGTGGTTAGGGCTATCCAAAGAGCAGGGCTCATCAACCCTACTACTGTCCACTTGGAACAGCTCTGCTTCCTTTTGCATCATGTCCTGGACTCCTGGAAAGATTTTGTTTAAAGAAAGGTGTCTTTGGCATAGTAGGAGTTTAAAATCACAAATATGGTGGCTACCAAGATATTGGATTATTGATGCTTCTAATTTCCAACAGAAATAGGTTTCTAATAGTCCAAGTTACCCTCACTTCTAGTCAAGGTCACCCTAAAACACTCCTCTTGGCAGATCTTTTTGTGTCCACTCCTCCTGACCACTCTGCTCCCACAAATCATTCCTAATGATGCAGCCGGGGGGGGGGGGGGTCTTTCAGCATGCACATGCACACACACACACATACACACACGCGCACACACACCTGGGTGAACTTCCAGTGTCTTCTTGGTGTATAAACAATGAAATCCCCACTTGCTTTGTCTCTGGAGCCCCTATGACAGGCCAGCTTCTTTGACTTCAGCTCTTACCACTCTCTTCTTTGCTCACCTCATTGCACCCATCCAGACATTTTGCTCCTCAGATATATCTCCTTCTTTTCCCCTTCCAGATGTTTGCACATGCAGTGCCCTCTGCTAGAATGCACCTTCCCAAGATCTTCCCGTGGCTATGCTTTTCTCATCGTTCCAGTCACCAATCAAACACCAGGATCTCTGACCAACCTTCCCAGCCATATATGTGAACACTTCTGTCCTTCTACTCCTTGTTCTCACCATTTACTCTCTTTCTGAAGATCTGTTTCTGTTCTTCACAGAATTTTTTATCCTTTGCAACTTCTTGTTTGTTTGTTTATTTACTCACCAAAATATCTGTCTCCCCACTATAGTATGAGCTCTGTCACAACAGGGGCTTCTGTGCTTTTTACACCAATATTCATCCAGTCCCAATCTTGGAGTCTGGCATATAATAGATGCCCCTTATTTATGTAACGAGTGAATAAATAATCCAATAGCACCAGCCATTAAGGTCATTCATTGAACTAATCACCATTGTTCCAATTTTGTGATGACCAAAAAGTACTAACTAGTTTTAATTTGATTCTCCACATTGACTTTCCTATGGGGAGAGAATGTGTTGACCAGGCAACAGCAGTATTTCTGCCCATTTAACAACAAATATTTCTTCTTAGAAAAGTTATTGCCCTGACTCATGCAACAAGGTTTTCTGTATATGGTTAGTATGATTTAATTCTTTTGATTAGTTTTTAGAGAGCTGACCCCATGGCTTTCCTGGACTTTTATACCTTTGAGAACTAGGAACCTGGATGGTGCAGTCATTTGAGTGTCTGACTCTTGGTTTTTGGCTCAGGTCATGATCTAGGGGTTGTGAAATTGAGCCCCACATTGGACTCTGAGTCCCACACAGAGTCTGTTTAAGACTCTCTCCTCCTCTCCCTCTACCCCTCCCTGACTCTCTCTTGAATAAATAAATAAATCTTTAAAAATTAAAAAAAAAAAAGGAAAAGAAAACTAGGATCTAAATAAAAAGGCTATGTGTCATCACACTACTATGCCAGTATAGTTTAGTAGAGTATCTGGCTGGTTTCCTGGACATCATTTTAAAAGCACTGAATTTACTTCTTAATCAATGACATCTTCCAGACACAATGTTAGCATTGTTGTCTGCCATGTAGCTCTCCAAAACATGCTATTCAAAGGTGTTATTATAGTTTTTTGTAAATTCTTTGTTTGTTGCTTGATGGCTTTTTGTCATTCTTTTATTGGCAAAACCATCTGGCTTCTTATCATAGAGGAATAGAGGCCAATTTCAGGTGGCCACCAAGACAGTCACAGTCAGCTTGCCTTGTGTATGCTCTCCTCTTAATAAAAACATGCCTTTGTTATATCATTTGTCTTTTGTCTGACTTACCTTGCCAACGTCTCTTGGGAAAGGTTGTCTCTGATTCTCTGGAATTAGAATGGGAGATACCACAATGGACCTCTTTTGTCTTGGGACAGGAGAAGTTCTTGCAAATTTAAATATATCCTAAAAGAGAGAGAGAAAAAAAAAAAACTCAGTTGACTAAAATCCCCCACAGAAAATGTATCAGTCTGCTCTGAGATATGGTTCCTTTGTTGTGAAAGCATACAGCTGTTTGGACATTGTTAATTTTATTCTATCAAACCTCATTAGCGTTAGCAAGTACATCGTTAGAATCATACTAAAGCTGACATTGTGATTCACAATGACTATCATTAAGCTCTTTAATCCCATCTTCTGAATCATTCTATTCACAATGTCAGTCTTGATTTATACATCCTTCGGTACTTGTGTATTCCCCTTCTTAATCTGCCAAGCAAGGAGATTACTCTCCTGGTCACTAACCTACAGAACCCAATGGATATAAAAGTGATTCTCCTCATGGCCAACTGCAAGGTCCTGACACTCACAAATGAATAGGGATGAAGGGGCAGTCACAAAGTTCCAAACCACATCAGGCATTATGGAGATTCCTAGTCAATGTTTTTTCAAGGACTATTTGTTATTATTAGTAGGCCAACTGTTGGAATGCACTACCTACTCAGTATATATGTCTTAAACTTCAGTTATTGGAACAACATTGTCAAGATTTCTGCCCTATTTGTAATTTACATATTCAATGACATAAATGTGTGAAAAGAGGAAATTATTGTATCATAATTTAAATGAAGTACCAGTATTGCTTTCCATAAAAAGTAGGAAAACATGAAAATAAGCATACTGGAAACCAAATGATGGCATTCAATTTGAGCTGGAAGCTCAGGGAAAAAATAAGCTCCTCTTTTTATATATATATATATATATATATTTAAGATTTATTGATTTATTTGAGAGAGGTGGGGGAGGGATTGAGAGTCTTAATTTGATTCTCCACATGGAGAGTCTTAATTTGACTCCATGTTGAGTGCAGAGCCTGATGTGGGGCTCGATCTCACCATCCTGACATCAGGATCTGAGTTGAAACCAAGAGTCTGATGCTCAACCAACTGCATGACCCTGGCACCGCTAAGCTCTTTTATTTTTTTATTTTTTAAAGATTTTATTTATTCATTCACAAGAGACAGAAAGAGAGAGGCAGAGACACAGGCAGAGGGAGAAGCAGGCTCCATGCAGGGAGCTCAACGTGGGACTCGCCCCGGGTCTCCCGGACCACACCCTGGGCTAAAGGTGATGCTAAACCACTGAGCCACCAGGGCTGCCCTAAGCACTTCTTTACAAAAAAAAAAAAAAAAAAAATTTGTTTGAGAAAGAGAAAGAGTGAGAGAGTGCACAAGTGGGAAGGTAGAGGGAAAAGGACAGAGAATCCCAAGCAGACTCCATGTTGAGCATGGAGCCCCACACAGAGCTCCACCTCATGACCCTGAGGTCATGACCTGAACCAAAACCAAAAGTCAGAAGATTGATTTTATTTATTTATTTATTTATTTATTTATTTATTTATTTGAGAGAGAGTGTGTGGATAAGTGGGGGAGGGAGGGTCAGAGGGAGAAAGAGACTCCCTGCTGAGCAGGGAGCCAGATGTATGGCTTGATCCCAGGACCCTAAGATCATGACCTGAGCCTAACACAGACACTTAAGTGACTGAGCCACCCAGGCATCCTTCAGCTCTTCTTTCTAAAATGGGAGCTAAGAAAGGGGTAGTGGGGGATTAAAGGGTTGTTAGTACCAAGCTGAGACTTTCACTTGGATCTGATCAAAGGACCGAAAGAGAAATTAAAGTGGAATATCATTTTCAGTATACAAGCCATTATCAGTCAATGTTACCTACTAATTGAATTTATGTTATGTATCATCGAATGTCAATATCTCAAACTTTGGACAACAGGTTCTTACCAAAATCATTTGGCAAGTGATATTAAAAACCATCATTGATACATGTCCCACAAAAGTATGTGTGCATACCTATGCATGCATATACATGTGTGCATACGTATGTATAGTTTTAAAGGAATATCTATATATGAAGTCAAACAGAAAGCAAGATTAACTAAGGCTAAGAAAGCTTCTATAATTTTAACCTAGATTTTGGTGGGAGTGTAATCTGATGGTCCTCTTGTGGAAAGCAATCAGGCAACATTTATTAATCAGGAACCTTACAAATGTACATATCCCTTCACTTGGTATTATCATTCTTAGGAATACATTCAAATGCTAAATTTGAAAGAGAATAAAACCGTATCAAGAATGTGTTCAGTGGGACGCTATTCATAAAGGGTAAAAATGGCAAAAAAAAAAAACCTCAATGTTCAACTGCAAGACAAAGTTGAATTTGGGTTCGTCAGCTGGAGACACTCTGAGACAGTCACTCTGAGACAGACAGCCATGTCCTAACCACCACCACCACATTTGACTGCTTCCACAAGCACCACCACAGAAGACTCTAATAATAATTTCTTATGTGCACATTGGGCAATGTGTTGGGCACATCACATGTGTCCATTCTAATACTTCAAATAACTTCTCAGGTAAATCTTGTCCCTCCTTAAATAATGAGGAATATCAAGTTCAGAAAGGCCATGTGACTTACTCAATTCACCCAGCTAGTGGAGAGAATACATAGGATAAAATGTGTAGGGAAACACAGAACACCATATTGGGCACCTCTTATCTTATATAAACTATAGTAAGCATAGAAGAATAACATTTAAACATCTCAATGCATGAGTGTAAATAAAGACTGTCTGGTTTCTGGGAAGGCAAAATAATTATTATTCAGGTAATGACAGAAAACTAGAGTGTGGTATATGTAATGGAGGAAACTGCTGGGGATTTACCCCAAAGATACAGATGCAGTGAAACGCCCAGACACTTGCACTCCGATGTTTCTAGCAGCAATGTCCACAATAGCCAAATTGTGGAAGGAGCCTCGGTGTCCATCGAAAGATGAATGGATAAAGAAGATGTGGTTTATGTATACAATGGAATATTCCTCAGCCATTAGAAACGACAAATACCCACCATTTGCTTCAACGTGGATGGAACTGGAGGGTATTATGCTGAGTGAAGTAAGTCAGTCAGAAAAGGATAAACGTTATATGGTCTCATTCATTTGGGGAATGTAAAAATTAGTGAAAGGGAATAAAGAGAAAGGAGAGAAAATGAGTGAAAATATCAGTGAGGGTGACAAAACATGAGAGACACCTAACTCTGGGAAATAAACAAGGGGTAGTGAAAGGGGAGGTGGGCGGGGGGGGTGACTGGGTGATGAGCACTGAGGGGTGCACTTGGCGGGATGAGCACTGGGTGTTATGCTATATGTTGGCAAATTGAACTCCAGTAAAAAAAATTTAAAAACAACAACAACAACAAAAACAACAACAACAGCAACACAGACCCATCCACCCATCCAACCAATACCAACAAAATAACCCAGCCCAACCCGGCAAAAAGCAGCACAGAGAAAAAGAGAATGGAACAGACAATGATAAGACCGGATTTTAGTCATAGAACATTGATGTATAATATCTGCAAAGATTTTGTTGGTTTGCAAGGGAATGGCAAAAGAATAGAAAATATGTAAAATATGTACAACATATGAATCTCATTTATGATAAAAGAAATCTTGAGTCTCAGATGAGAGAATGTCTCAGAAAAACACTCTGAAAATATTTAAAGCTCTATGCAAATATGAAGGTTTAGTGATCTGGCTCTGCAACATGGCAAAGGTAGGCTTCAGTGCATTATGACCACATGTGTTAATGTATCTAAAGTAATGAAAAAGCATACTGTGTTGTCAGTAATAAACTTTTCATTGTTTGTAATAAAGGGCTTATCCATGCTTCTAGGTCCAAATGGGTGGTATTTTTGTTCTTATGGGTACCCAGGGGTCAGGCTCCCAAATCCCCATTCCTACATCTGGTGTCCTCCCCGCTCACCAGTGAGCCATGCCTGCAGTGACTAGTCCATATCCCCAACTCCCACAGTATCCAAGAAGCTTAGCAGCAAGCACAGTTGTGTCAGTTCTTGGGGCTAACGTGCCTAAGAAAAGAAGCAGGAAGGGACACCTGGGTGGCTCAGTAGTTGAGCCTCTGCTTTTGGCTCAGGATGTGATCCCAGGGTCCTGAGATTGAGTCCTGCATTGGGCTCCCCATAGGGAGTCTGCTTCTCCCTCTGCCTATGTCTCTGCCTCTCTCATGAATGAATAAAATCTTTAAAACCAAAAGAAAAGAAGCAGGAAGCTCGGAGTCTGAGAATGGCAAACAGCACATAGAAGGGAGCAGAGTAGAGAGTGGGAATGACTGATTTTAGAGATGCTTCCATGTGCATCTGAGCCCTCCCTGGTGAGCATGGTAAAGAGTTACTGAGGCTGGGACATCCTGTGTCTCCCAACTTTTTACCTTACAATGGCAGGGACCTCAATAAATACTTGTCTGTCGCTGTATTTTTATGTCAGTGGCTCTGCTCTTGTCTTTGTCTCTGATTTATGTGTATAACTATGTGCTTGTTGATAAATGTCTACCTCTGTACCGGCTTCTGTGTCTAACTTTGATCAAGTCTGTGCTAAATGGTTTGTGTGCTCCGAAGCCAAGTCTTTCTGTGTGACTGGGACCATGTAGGAGACATAGCATCTGATTTGACTGACAATCATACACCTTGCACATATCTAGACAGGTGTGTTGTGTCACCATGTTTATGCCTGTGTGTGCTTGTATCTGCCAATCCATTATATGAAGCCTCTGAATGCACCAGGCTGTGGTTGTAACCTCAAGAAAACAGAAACTGAGGGGATTAAAAGAATGCGACCAACCTAAGAGTTGGTTATAGAAGGAGAAGAGACAGAATGTGGGAAAGAATGGCGCATAAGGCCAAAGGAGAGGCTGTTGGAGGATTTCCTGACTTTTGAGGTCACCATTACCAACACAGTGGGTAAAGAGAAAAACAACAACAAAAAACCAAAGCAGCAGTTCTGGCATAGGTGCTGCATGCTGTAGACTGTAGGCTCATAGGGCATCTAACAGAGATTTCTAGAGGGCATATAAAGAGTATTCAGGAGGGAGAGATGAATGAGGGAGAGAGATAATCACAGTCATCCACGTACATGGGTAGCTGGATGTAAAGGAAAAGCTGACACCTCCCAGATTACGTCGAGAGGGAAAAGGGAGAGGCTCAATCGTTCAATGGGTTTCTAAAAGGCCAGTAAAAGCCACAGAAAGGTTAGGTGGCAAAAAGAGGAAGACCAGAAGGATGAAGAGATGAGAATGTCAAGAAGGAAGGGGTGCATGGCCATATCACACAATGCAGACATCCCCTCCAAAAAGCCAAATACCACAAGGAGGCTGTTGGGCTTGACCATGACTAGGTATTGATTTTAGAAAGAGCAGTTTAACAGCGTGTTAGGGTCGGGTATCAGAGGAATCAACGAGAAGTGAGGGCTTTGGTGCAGAAGGAAAGAGGGAGACAGGGGAAGAAGTTTGTCAGTTAAAGGGGAGGCCAGAAAGTGTGCTGGGTACTAGGAGGAAAGGGCTAGTGGAAGGGATCCACGGCATGGGGTGACTGTGGGGGGGACAACTGATGCTGGTGCATGCCTATAGAGGTGGGAAGGGAGTGGATCAGCAGCGGGCCCCCCAAGAAAGGAGGATGGAAACCGCTTTCCTTGAGGACAGAGAGAGGTTGAAGGGGAATTTCTCATCTGTAAAGGAGGATAATCTGCCTGTGAGGCTGGTTATCAGAGTGAAATGAGAAATTGTGCATGGAAGTGCTCTGTGCTCTCCAAAGAACAGCACAAAAGTGAAGGATGGGTCTTATTAATACCAGGACAGAGATGTGAGGAAATGAAGACAAGCCACTCAGTCCCTTTTACGAGTGAGTAATTCAGCTGTTGGTGGCCTAAGGCCAGATCTTAACACAGACACACAGACACACACAGACCTCTAGATTTCCAGATTCAGTAGACACATGCATAGTAACATCAAAATCCTCATCAAACACAAATACTCAGGTACACATGCATGTGTGTACACACACACACACACACACACACACACTCGTGAATAGATATATGCAATGGGCACACATGACAAGCCTAAACCCAAGGACACATATGACACACACAGCACACCTTCCTGCTGCTTCCGACTGAGATGGCTCTCAGCCACAGCTGTGCACAGACAGGCGTGTGCCTCCCATGGGACCCTCCCTATGGCCCTGCGGTTGCTGGATGATGAGCCCCAGCATCTCTGAACCTGGAACAGCAGGAGACCTACAGCAGCCTCATCCAATCTTGCTTAAGTCAAAGGGGCAGAAATGTGTCCCTGGGGAACCTCACTCACTCAGGACTTTATTAAAGGAGAATTGTCCCCCTTCCATGAAGGTCTCTCATGTCCCACAGGCTCATTGGAACCTCTGTCTTTCTGTTGTAGGGTGTTTGGGTTTACAATCCCATTTGCTTCCTTCTCTGCTTCTCAACCTCGGGAGAAATCATCAATGTGTTAGAAGCAAGTTTCACACTCCTTGAGGGTGTCCCATCACACAGTAAAAAGAGCATGCTGGAAATAAGGAGGAGACCCCATAACTATGGACAGGGCTGGGGATGGGGGCCATGAAGGAAGAAGGAGGAAAGAAATGAAGAATGTGAAAAGGGGAGGAAAACTGGATTCATATTGATTCATATTCATTCATTCATTCATTTCTTCAACTACTACCTGTGGAGCCCTTCCCCTCTGCCAGGAGTAATTCTAAACATCTGGAAGACTACCGTGCACAAGAGACAAACTTCTGCCCACATATTGCTCACATTCTAGAGTGGGGAGAGAGACATAAAGAAAACAGTGGCCTGGAGCACAAATGAGCATGGGGGACTGAATGTGTGCAGGGTGGATAGATGCTGAGATTTTAGCCAGGGAGGCCAGGGGAAGGACCTACTAGGAGGGTGGCAATGAAGGATGAATGAGGAAAGAGCCTTGTATGCACACAGAGGAGGGACCACCAGGCAACAGGAGCACATCTGGAATGTCTGAGCTGCGGGGAGAGAGCCTGCTTGGCCAGAGCACCAGGAGGAGACCAACCCGGATCTGGGAAAGGGAATCTAGATGCTGGCCGGCCAGCAGGTAGCCCCCAGAGAGGACTCTGGCTTTGACTTTGCACAAGATGGGAGTCTTAGGGGGTCCGGGTTTAAGCTAAGAAGTGACAGGAGCCCACTTAAAATTAAAAAGACAAATAAGCGGGCTGCTGTGTGAAGAGACTTATAGAGGGAAAGCGGGGACACTCATTTGTTGCATTTCTTCCCTTTCCCCACCCTGCCTTCACTGGGCACAGCGGTCCCTCCGAAAATGCAAGTATGAATGTTTGATTTGGAGAAAGGCAGAGTTGGGGTCCTCTGCCCTCTTACTTCCCACAGTGTTTTAAAAGTGTTTTCGAGATAGATTTTAAGTGCCATCAAATTCACCCGTTTTTAAGTGTGCAATACAGTGATTATCAGGAAATTTACAGAGTTGAGCAATCATCACCATAATGTAATGTTAGAACATTTGCATCATCATCCTGAAGGAGACCTGCTGCCCACATGCAGCCACTCCCCTATTCCAAGCTCCGGCCACAGGCTACCACGAATCCACTTTCTGGTCTGTACATGTTTGTCTTCTCCCAACGTTACAGAAAAGGGAATCATGGTATGCTTCCACAGCGTTTCCATGGACCAGCCTCCGTGGTGTGAGGACTGTGAAGGAGAAAGGAATGTAGCCAACACCCGGTGACTGGTAAGGGGCTGGTCCCCCGCCTCCAGGTGGGACCACATGCAGCAGGCATCCGGCATCTGGAGTCCCCACTGTCCCGTGACAGCTGACACCCCCGTGGTTCTCATTGCCCCACAGGTGAAGATGCCAGGACCCCTTCCTGATGAGCCTCCTCCACACAGGTGTCCCATGGAAAGGTTTGTTCCCATAGAAACCCACTTATGACACCCATCAAGGCAAGGTGCCCGGGGTAGACGCTGCAAGGGCAAGGTGTTCCAGAAGTGAAGGAGAACAGAAAGGTTTGGGTCCAGATGGCACTCCATCACTGGGACCACACTCCAGGCTCTGGTTCTCACTGCCCCTCCCCCCACAGCCAGCTGAGGCCACCCCAAGAAGGCAGTGAGATTTGAGAGGAACAACTCTGTTCCCTTCACACCGAACCCATGGCCAGAAGGTAGCTAGGACCTGTCTTGCCACCTGTCAGAGGATCTTCATGAGCAACTACTCACAGGGCCAGAAGTGACCAGAGAACTCACGCCTGCCTTCTCCACTCTCAGGTCCTGTATTCATAGCAGGTAACACATGAGAGGAAAAAATAGTTCTAACTTGATAAAGAAGCCACAAGTGGGTATCTTTGTTCTGGTTCCTCCTATTGTAACTTCTGGGCAAAATCGTGGTAGGAGAGACATTCCAACAAGGCAAAACACTGCAGAGGCTCAGAGCATCCTCTCTGGTGAGGCAGGGAGTTAAGGGAGGGCAGTGCCAGGTGAGACTCAGTGGTCAACCTGGCCCTGCTGTGGACAGTGGGTCAAGGTGGGAAGGTCGGATGTACTTCCCAGGCAGGGGGAGCCTTTCCTGGTTTCCTGCAAAAGTGTCAATGGTTTTGGGTTTGAATTCCATGTCTAGTTAAAGGATCCTGAAGGTTATTCCTTTGGAGAGTTTGAAGCTTGCATTCCAAACTCTAATCTCGAAGTCACATAGAGCCTGTTCTTTTACCATCTTGCTAGTGTGAAGACTTAGGTGACATCCTTGTCCTGGACTCACCAAGTCTGCTGTAGCAAATACTGCCATCTATGAAGTAGTTATGTGCCAGGCACCATACTAGGCACACTGTACCAGTATCCCATTTAATCCATCCAACACCTCACAGGTAGAACTACCAAGCTTGTTTTCCTGAGGCTCAAAGATCTAAGAGACCTACCCAAAGCTACTTAGCTCTTTTTTTTTAAAGATTATTTATTTATTTATTCATGAGAGACACAGAGAGAGAGAGAGGGAGAGAGAGAGAGAGAGAGGCAGAGACACAGGCAGAGGGAGAAGCAGGCTCCATGCAGGGAGCCTGACATGGGACTTGATTCCAGGTCCCCAGGATCACACCCTGGGCTGAAGACAGCACTAAATGGCTGAGCCACCTGGGCTGCCCAAGTTACTTAGCTCTTAAGTGAGGCATGGGAACCCCAGTATCTGTGACTCCAGGGCCCCCTGCTTTAAGAGTGACCCTGTTTGTCTACTGGGCTGCAGCTACTGACCACCCTCACAAGAGGCCTGCGTCCACACAGAGTTCCTTAGCCCTGTGTACTCAAGAGTACTTGGAGAATCACAGCTCGATGTGTGCTGAGGATAGAGAGCAAATCTCAATCAGCCTCTGGCTAAAAGGATCAGCTACCTATGCTGCAGGGGGACAGCTTAATTATCTGCAAATTTCTGCAAATGAAGGAAACTGCAGAAATCAATCTCCAATTTATTCCATTCTTGCAGCTGATCTCATTGTTCTGAAAGTTGCCAGAAGGAGGGTTCTGTGCTCCTCTGTTCACATTTTGTATGCAATCAAATGCACAGTTCAGCCAGCTTTGCTGTACCTGGGGCGAGACTTAAAATTTGCTTTATTAACTCCTGGGGCTGAAGTTTGCGTACTTAAGGAAGAAACAATCAACAAACATCAAACTTTCCGCTGCAAATTTAGGAGGCTTGAGATCCAAAATACTGATGAGAGCTTGCTTCATTTACTAGTATTTCCCAATATTCTGGAGGCCAAGTGTCAGCTGAGCTGTCATCAGCTGTAGGTTCACTGCACAGAGTTATGATGACAATGAAATGGGGTGATGTGGAAATTTCCCATTAGTCCTGCAGAGATCACCTCATGGTATAGCAGCGGGCATTATAAAACTCATTTGAAAAGTAGGGTTGAAGGGGAAGATGATGAGTGGTAAATTCATAGGGTGGAGTGAAGCCAATCTGCTACTGTAAGTTATGCCACACATGCTTCTCAAGGGTGGCTGGTGTGCAGATGGAAGAAATGGGCACAAGCCACTGTTTCCTAGAGTCCTCATGCCCACATGCTTTCCTAGAACTGACTACCAGACGTATTAGAAACAATTTCTCCAATGATGAAAGTCATCTACTGGAGACTTTGGGGATGGGCAATCTAATAACAAGAAATCTTACAATGAAAGGTCCATTATCGGAGACTCTGAATGATTAGCAAAAGGAAGTAATATATTTCCAAATGTAAAGAATAGGACAATCATTTCTGTCATTATGTGTGTTTAGGGTGGAAAAGAAATGGCTTTGCCCAAAGAAGTCAATGGAGAAAAGAAGATTCATTAGAGGAATTGGCATTTTGAATGGTGACTCCAGAAGTTCTCTGTCTAGCAGCCAGGGAGGTCTTTTAAAGCACCCCCCTTCCCCTTACTAATTCCATATTTGTTTCCCCTTGTCAAAGTATGGAGCCTCCAGTGCTACCAAGGCCCAGGAGGGCCAGCAGGTTTGGCTCTGGATGACATCTCTGATGTCAGGTGCCCTCACTGTCATCCTGGCTCTGCTTCTGCTGTACCAGCCCTGAGGATCTACAGGTTGTAAACGCTTACCTAATGGCTCACCTAACCCTCACCACTGGTGCCTGGTCGACCCCGCACCCATCTTTCCACTCTTGGCCTAAGTACCATGTCACCAGGCTCTTTGCTATGGGGAATGCCTGCAGCTTGCCCTTTCTATCCAGAGTCTGTGTCTCAGCTTCTGATTGGACACTCACTCAATGCCATCAGCCTATCAATGTCCATCCGCCACATAAGACTCCTGGCCCCAGGAGGGCAGGCACTATGTCTCCCTGGTTTGCTATTGTGTCCCCTGGTACCTAGCACAAGGCCAGGCACATTACAGGTGTCCAAAAGGTATTTTTAAAACAGTATTAAATTAAAAAATTATTAAATAATACAGGGTTATTGCAAGAATTAGGATAATCTGGGTAATGGGCTTAGCACAGTGTCTGGTTTAGAGTACTTGCTCCATGGTTGTATCTAGTAAATAAATGAGCAGGATGCCCATGACTCCTCTTTCATTTCCTCTTCACTAGGGAAATCTGCTCTATAACAGCAATATGACAGCCACTCTCAGCTCGGACTTTTTCACCCTAGAGTGTTCAGTGCTTTGTGAAATAACTGAATCTACAGACATTTTTCGGAAGATTCAGCTCTTGGACCACTTAGTAGACCGTCATTGCCTTCTGGAAGAAGTGACAATGAAGCTAAGATCTGCAGGTCACGTGCTATTCATCTGGGTGGAGAGACAAGGAGGGGAGAGTTCTAGGTCTAGGGAACAAGAAGACACAGAAGGAGGAGATGGCCAAAGACCAGAAGGGCTAGAACATAGGGAGTAGGGCTCAAAGAAGAGGCTGGAAATAGAAAGAGGCCAGATCTGGTCCACAGGATTGTTCTGAATCCCGAGGACCACAAGAAGCCACCGAATGGTTTGAAGCAAAAGTCCGGGATCTGACCTTGCCTTTGTCTCTGCTTGGTCAGAGCTGAGGAGCCATCCCTGGAGTACACATTTTCTTAAATGGGCTTTCTTTTCTGCTATTTGTTACTCTAAACCATTCCTATATTTGAAAGGTTGAACTTAAAAATAAGACACAAGTAAAACAACAACACCTTCCCCACACACATTCTACCACTTGCTCTAAAATGTCAACTTCCCCACATTTGAACTGCTAGTTAAAAAATAAAATAAAAGCATATGCTTTGGATGAAAATTTGTCAAACCACACTTTCAAGATGCAATTGCCTCCAAAATATTTCATGAATCTAGCAGGAGCAATAACAACACAAATAAGGACTTGCTAGTTTCATTGGAGGTGAAAAATGTTTTAAACATATTTAGATTCTCCAGTCAGAGGTCCATTCAACCCCATGTGATGGTGATGGGGATATAATGGATACAATTTTCCTCTGTCTGCTCTGGCATTGATAAAATATTCATGTTAAATAGCTATTCTGAACACCTGGAGGCATCTTGCAGCGTTTTACAGATGGACTTGTTTTTCTAATACACATATGTACTCCTGTCTCAACAGCTGTATTAACTTGAGTATGTATTCTAGATGTGTAAGCACGTACCCCAGATCCCACACTTTCTGGTCTGCATGAGCTCATAAATTTGTGAGTGGCCTTTAAAAAAAGCCCCCATTAGAAAATCCACATGTGGAAAAAGAATCCTTTTCAATTCAGTGGTATTTATTGGGTGTTGGCTACGTGCTTTCCCCCAAGGAAGTTCCATAGTAACCCGGCATGTCCGGAACCATATTGAGAGTCCTGCCCCGCCCACTCCTGCTACAACCCACAAGGGTGCCTGCCTCCTTTTCTCCATGTTGAAGAACTACACCCATGCGTCCCATGGTCCCATGGACAGTTTACTTCATTCCCACCATATTGCACACCCAAAGTGGTTACCACCTCCAGAGGGGGTTCCCGAATCCTTCCTTCCCTAGTACCACATTCTCTGCCATGATCATCACATTTCCCCTGCTCACCTGTGGGTTCTTCACGTCTTATAACTTCCTCTTATACATGAGCCCACTGGATGCTAGAATCGTAATAATCAGGACCTCAACACCCTTATTTCGGACTCCCCAGAAGCAGGCATTGAGATAAAGATATGAGAGCAAGTAGTAGTTTAATATACTTTCTAAAGTTTCTATAATGAACCTATTCTACTTGGAACCAGGACAAAAAAGAATTCATTCACTCACAACCCTGTATCGTAGAAACAGAATAGCATTTCAGTGTCCTTCCTTCCAGGTTTTAATACACTTTCTGCTTAAGTTGAAATTGAAGGGTCTGAACAATTTTGTACCTTGCTTTTTGAACCTAATGATAAAAGCCAAGCTTCCTTTCCTCATGTGTCACAGATTCTGTAAACATAATTTTAGCAGCTGTACAATCCATCATGTGGATGTATCAGCACACATTTAACCATCCCCTTGTCCTTATGCTCACAAAGTTTGGGTACTTCTAATTCTTTGTTATTATAAACAAAATACAAATAAAATACCAGTGTATGTGCAATGTTGTTTACTCGTTAGCTCTTCTCTCATAAGGATTCCATGGAATGGACTAGGGAAAGTGGGATTGCTAGATCAAAGGTTATGAACATTTTTTTTTTTGGAGTTCAATTTGCCAACATATAGCATAACACCCAGTGCTCATCCCACCAAGTGCCCCCTTCAGTGCCTGTCACCCAGTCACCCCCACCCCCCGCCCTCCTCCCTTTCCAACACTCCTTGTTCGTTTCCCAGAGTTAGGAGTCTCTCATGTTCTGTCTCCCTCTCTGATATTTCTCACTCATTTTTTCTCCTTTCCCCTTTATTCCCTTTCACTATTTTTCATATTTCCCATATGAATGAGACCATATAATGTTTGTCCTTCTCCAATTGACTTATTTCACTCAGCATAATACCCTCCAGTTCCATCCACCTCAAAGCAAATGGTAGGTATTTGTCGTTTCTAATGGCTGAGGAATATTTTAAAGGATCTGTGACATATTCCCAAACCAGCATTACCACTTAAAGCAGATTTCACAGTTGCCATTGCAGGGCACTCCCAAGTGGTTCCAACATATCCCTGTGGAGCCAGTTCCTATAGTTCTAACCATGTTGCTTTTGCCTAAGCATGCCATGCTCTATCACTACTTGATGCTTTCATTTGTGCTGTTCTTCGACTAAAATATTCTTCCTCCCTTCCTCACTTCCAGTCCTTTCTACCTGCCCAAGAACACACACACACACACATACACACACACGCACACACACACACAGTAGGTGTCTATTAAACATTGCATGTGTCTTTCTCCTACTCAAGTCCCTATTAGCTTCAGGTTTCTTCTGCAGTCCCATTAGTATGCAAATGCAGACCTCATTCTCCAAAATTTAATAAAGATTATCTATTTTATAAATATTTATCTGTTTAATAAATGCTCCCTGATAGTAGGTGGCAAGCAGATAATATCTCCTTTCTTCTTTTTCCAAAGGACTTTATGACTTTTCCACTCCTTAAGGTGACCTCTGGGAAGAGAAGAACCTTGCGTCTCACTTAACACCTGATGCCTTTAATCAGAAGGTTGGAAGGGACGCCTGTCCTCCTCTCTTCTGCAGCTGAATTGCTTCATTAACTGTCAGAAGACAGTGCTGGCTGGGGATGTGGATGGCGCAGCCACCCTACAATGAGGCTTGACCTCACGTGTGCCTGGCTCCAGGGGAGACTGCGTGCTGGCAGATGGCACTGGGTTTTTGCAGGATGGAGTCAGACAAAAACACTGGATGACTTTATCAAATATAAAAGCAGGCACCTCTTTACTTTTTCACCCCAAGTAAAACCCAGCTTCTTAGGCCAAATCTTATGGTGATTTGGGGGACGGAGGGCACCAAATTGAGCTTCCCTAATAACAGGGGTGAAACCAATCCTCCTCCATGGAAGGGCATGTTCCCATCTCAGAATCTGTAATAGGGGGAGGACATTTAAGGCGTTATCCTAGCACTTAAGGAAAGGAAGTCCTCACTACTAAGGGGCCTCAGTCTCTGGATTTGGTCTGTTTTTTGGGCTCTTTGCTCCTCCCATTTTTATCCACTTGCTTTGTTTTTGGTGGTTAACTTCTTGATGTTATGCCTGCAAGCTCTAAAATTAGAAAGCTATTTCCCACGCTGGCAGCCAAAGCCAATTGCCTCCTTTTGTCCAACCAATTTTTAAATATCCTTCATGATTGAAATTCAAGATTATTTTGCTTAGGGAGTCATTCGTGATATTTAACGTAGATTAGCCTCCTCCTTCTCCCCCTCCGTAAATTTCTTCTCTCTCTGCCTCCTCTCCCAAACTTCCAGTACTATTCCTCTTCCTCTTTTGTTAAAGATATTTTAATTAAGACACCAGGGTTACATTAACCTACTTAAGCAGTAATCTCGCTTTTATGTAGCTCTCTTCAATGAAGTCCCCCGTCAGCAAAATGTCTTTCATCAGCCTGCCCCACGTCTCTCTGGTCCCTTTGTTCTGTGGTTTGCGCTGGATTACACATCCTCACATTTTAATTCAGCCCCAACTGCTATTCCACACGATGCATTCTACATTAATAAATGCGTTTTCACGATGATGCGTGCAATGTCACGTGTCTCCCCACATCATTGATTCCTGAGGCCTTTGAAGGTTCAAAGGTGTGTCAGATCCACCAGGGAAAAGGGGAGAAAAAGACCACGTTTGATATTCTCCAACATCTGAGCTTTCCCTGGGCCCCAAGGTTTTGATGTCAGGATGGTAAAACAACAACTGCTTGAAAAAGAGAAGAGCGTGATATAAATATTCAATTGCATGTGATACCCATTCTTCCTTAAAAGACTGAAGGATCAGGCTCCTCTTTCAAAGTCAGGATTGACAACTACAGAAACTATTTGATAATGGAGCTCAGAAAATCTATTATGGGACCAAGAGAAATGTGTTGGCATCCCAGCTACTCTGTGAACCTGCCCCACAGGAAGAGAGAGCTTCTGTTTGTTTTCAAATACTTCACATTAAATTCTTCAAGCGTTTTACAAATAGGAAGATATCTTTGAAAATCAGCCAATTCTAAATGATGAGAGAGAACTTTGAGCGCTTACTATGGGTTTGACACTAAGACTTACAAAGACTTTTCTCTCCATTAATGCTCATAAAACCTCTGCGATGTCTGTACTGCTACACTCCCATGCTGCAGATGAGAAAATTGAGGCCCAGAAAAGGTAAACAGCTTGCTCAAGGACATATTGCTGGGGAGTGAGGAGCCTGGGCTGTCACCCACTCTACCTCTTGCCTCCTGCATGTGCTATCTGTACATGTTACAATGTTTTAAAAGATTTTATTTATTTATTTGACAGAGGGAGAGAGAGAAAGAGAGAGACAGAGCACAAGCAGGGGGGAGCAGGAGAGGGAGAAGCAGGTTCTGAGCAGGGAGCTTGACGCGGGGCTTGGTCCCAGGATCTCAGGATCATGACCCAAGCTGAAGGCAGACACTTAACAGACCGAGCCAGCCAGGTGTCCCCATGTTACAATTTTAATTACTAAAATAATTTTATTCAGGATCTTTTCCAGTTAAATTTACATGTATCACATTTATCTTTTATCTGGTCCATGAGTTCCATCTTCAAAATATGTTCAGCTTTTGACTGTTTCTCATTCCCTGACCCTCCCCCAGCTGCAAACACCTGGGTCCTGGCCAACATCCTCTTTTGCCTGGATTATATAGTAAAGCCTTTTAACTGGTCCCCTAGCTTCTGCCCTTGCCTCAACAGGGCCCATTCCACCTCCACAGCAGCCAGAGTGACCCTGTTACAACATGAACTGGATGATGTCATTCTTCTGCTTCATACCTTCCAGTTGAGCCCCTCAGCACTTGGAGTAAAACCAATGTCTTTGTACTGACCTACAGTGTTTTTTTTTTGTAATTTGCCCCCTGCCTCCTATGACCTCAAGTCCCCCTGACTTACTCTGGCCCAGTCCAGTTGCACTGGGATCCCAGAGTATCCAGATATGTTCTACCCCAGGGCCTTTGCACTCATCCCACCTGGAATGCTCTTCCCTGATGATATAAAATTGTATTCATTCCCTATTGCTGCTATAACACATTATAATCAACAGTAGCTGAAAACAACACAAAGTTATCTTATCCCTTTGGTGTCAGGTACCCCAAAGAGGGTTCACTGGACTGAAATCAAGGTATTATCAGGGCTGTGTTTGTTTCTTCATGAGGCTCTAAAGAAGAATCTGTTTCCTCCACTTTCCTGCTTGCTAGGATGGAGTCTTCTTCCACATTTCTTAGCTCCTGGCCCCTTCCCCTATCCACAATCCAGTACCCAGCAGTGCAACATCTCCAAATCTATCTCTGGCTCTCTTGTGATTGTATTAGACCCAGTGGCTCATCCAGGAGCATCTCCCAGTCTTAAAATCCTCAATTTAATCACATTTGCAAACTCTATTGACCTGTAAGGTGACATTCGCAGGTCCCAGGGATGGGGGTGTGGCTATCTTGGGGGCTACTATTCTGCATGTCACAATGCTACTTTCACTCCATTCAGGTCTTTACTCAAGTGTCACCTTCTCCATGATGCTGGTGCTGGCCACTCTCACCTGTATTTCTCTATCTCACTAAGACATCATGCCCCCTTCCATGCTTTATTTTTCTCTTCTTTGCAAGATGACAATCTAACATGCTTATACTAATTCATTTCATTCATCATATGTCTCCTACACTAGAATGTAAGCCCCAAAAATGCAGGATTTTTTTGGCCAGTTTTTCATACTTACGTCCCTGTACCTGGACTAGTGCCTGGCATACAGTAGGTGCTCAATAAATATTTGCAAGACAATTCGTATCTCTTCCCATAAGGTGACATATGAAGGATCTTAATCATATTGGAAGGTGAAATATGAGAAAGAATTCCATCAGCCATGATCCACTGGGTACCTGTTATGTGACTTCCACTATATACATGTGGAATGTATATAGTACATGATATGTATTACATGTATCATGTAATACATATATTACATGATATATGTAATTCAAAATTCATGAAGAGGTGTCAGGCTGCCATTTGTAGTGGTGAAGGTTGTGTACTACACAAAGGCCCTTGGAGGAGGTGGGTGATGGCTAAAATTTGCCTTGTGTTATGAAGTCATATGCCTATGGGGGCCCTGACCCTTGAGGGGATGGCTGCTTCTAATTCACCTGAAGGCCCCAGCATGTCTATACTGCCCTGGCACCACCCACTTGGCATGAGCAAGCCGTCAGTTCTCACTCTAGCGGGGCATTAGAGCTTGTAAGACACAACAGGGAAAGAGCTCAGAGGAGGTGGGCCTGGGAAATGGAAGAGAGAACCGTAGGACTGTGGGCTTCAACCTCAGAACTGAGTGGGGCTCAGCATCTGCCTGCTGTAAGAAGGTCTCCCTGAACCCAAAGCTGGACAATCTTGGTTTCTGTTTTGCCTCTGCCGCTGAGGATGTGGGACATTAGGAAGTTTACTACCCTTCTGTGAGCACCAGTTTCCACACCTCTGCAATAGAGGGAGTGATCCTGCCCACACAGAACTCCTGTGAGGGATGTAAGAATGCTTTGCCAACTCCAAATTCTGTTCCAACATTGGTTCATCATTTATTTATAAGGCATTATGCCTCTCTCAGTCATTCCTTTGCTCAGGACATCCAGTGGCTCCCCATCTTAACAGTGTGAAAGACAGGATCCTTACAATGGCCCATGAGGCCCTGTTCAATCTGCTCCACCCACTTCAGCATCCAACTGTATCTCCTACAAATCTACCCTTTACCAACTCCACTCCAGTGGTACTAACCTCCTTGATGTCCTTTGATCATAAACACTCTTACCTTAGGGACTCTGCACTTACTGTACTGGATCCAAGAATGCTCTATACTTGGGTATAAATGGCTTGTACTCTTACTTCAGTGATGTCTTCCAGCCCAAGTATCCAAGAGTGTATGATTTCCCCAGCACTATTTCCCTTCCATGACTTCTCTGTATCCATACCACTATTACCTCTAACATATCACACATTTTACTTACTTATATATTTTTTTCTCTGAACTCCCATCCCCACACCAATATATGTGGGGCTATCCTTAAATGATGGCTATCCTTATCAATGCAACAGGTAGGCCAAAAGATTATCTAGAATTTTGGGTTTAGGGATCCCTGGGTGGCGCAGCAGTTTGGCGCCTGCCTTTGGCCCAGGGCGCGATCCTGGAGACCCGGGATCGAATCCCACATCGGGCTCCCGGTGCATGGAGCCTGCTTCTCCCTCTGCCTGTGTCTCTGTGCCTCTCTCTCTCTCTCTGTGACTATCATAAATAAATAAATAAATAAATAAATAAATAAATAAATAAAGTAGAATTTTGGGTTTATATCCTTTCTTTCTTATGCTGTCCAGACTGATACATAGATCCAAACATGTTAGTGAACTCTCTCCATTTCACCTGCAGAAGTTTCTGTCTTCTGTTTGGATACACTGGGGAAGCATCAGTGAGTAGGAGTTTCATAGTCCACTATATTTTCTAGCCAGAAGTCTAGCCTCTAAGATTATGGACACTTTCTATATGAAGTCAATTCATTATCTAAGCCAGAGGTTGGAAGATTAGATGGGAGTTGTTGCCCCGTAATAAGCATCTTGTATGTCCTTTAGCATAGGATATTTGCAACACAGGTCCCCTCTGGATCTATCAATATCCTTCTGTTGGTACACTTGGCTGTCATCTACTGTAATAAGCAGTTTAGAATAGTGATGCAGGCATGACTGTTAAATGGATGGTCTATATTCAAATCCTAGCTCTACCACTTACTAGTTTTAGGCTAAAATTGTTCAACTGTTCCATGCTATAGTTTTAACATGTATAAAATGGAGATTTTTAATAGTATCTATATCATAGGGTTGTTGTAGGTATAAAAAGTGTGTGTGTATACATGTACAGGTATATGTATGTATATACACATTGTATATAGATATATGATGCTTTGAAAGTGTTGGATATTACTTTTCTTTTAGGGTAAACTCTGTAATGCTATCTCTCCTCCACCTGAAAAGATAGTTGGTATGGGCCTCAAAGAAGCAACCACCAGTTTCAATTAATCTGTGCAGGCCCATTTTTATTTTACCTCTTTTCCTAGTTCTCACATCTTATCTGTTTCAATACTCTCTTGATTCACCCTTCAAATGTTTCTTATCACAATCAAAATGCTCCAAACCAGTATGAAAAATAAAATCTTAAGAGTAGCCGGGGGTAAAAAAAAGACACATTACAGAGGAACAAAAAGATAAGGATGACAGCAGATGTCTTGTGAGAAACAATGCGAGTCAGAAGACCATGGAGCAAATCTTTTAAAAACTTAAAGAAAAAAAAATCAGTTCAGAATTCTAAACCCAGGGAAAATATTTCACAAAGTTGAAGATAAAATGAAGACTTTTTCAGATATTCCAAAAGTGAAAGAATTCACCATCAGCAGAATAGTATCATAAGAGCATTAAATAGTCCTTCAGCTGGAAGGAAGGTGATACCACCTGGAAATATGGATCTACACAAAGGAATGAAGAATACAAGAAATGGGTATGTAGGAAAGATGACTTCTTTTTCTTATTAAAAAAAAAAAACATGCCTTGAAGAGGTAACAGATTATTTAAAGCAGAAATAATAACAATGTATTGGGGGGTTTATTTACAACATATGATAAAGTTAAATGTATAACAGCAATACTGCAAATGTTCTCCACCAAGGGAAAAATGGAAGTACATTGTTGAAAGATTCTTTACTCTATGTGAAGTGCTGTGATTATTATTGGAAAGCAAACAATAAGGTGAAGGTATATACTATACATCACCATGCAACCACTAAAATCACAAATGAATGTTTCTTAATGCCATGTTCTTCAGTTTGGTCACAAATACTTCTTGCTATGTGCCACAACAGTACTAGTGCCATTTCTCATCCAGACCATCCCCATAGACTTCCAACGTGCTTCCCTTCTTGCCCTATGGTCTTATCCTCCTTCAGTCCAAGATCTGCTTCCAGACTAGGCAGTCTGAACTACTATTTATCAAAGGTTACCTTGAAGGTAGCACAGAATTACTCAGTGGGTATTTGTTACAAGAATAGATGAATGAGTGAAGTCTTGACTCTTCTTTTCCTATAAGTATAATCAGTCTTCTTAGCCTGACTTTCAAGGCCCTCTGAAATTGGAGCCTAGACAATTTTTAAAATTTATTTTCTATATTGAAATTGTGTGCTTTAGATCACATGCCACTCAAGTTTTATGTTTTCCTATTTTGTATCTTACCCTATAGCATCTATCTTACCTGGAATGTCCTTCTCACCTAAATTACAAAGATGCCACCTCCTTTCAGAAGCCTTCCTTGATCATCCCAATCAAGCAAATTGTGGAAGTTAGGGAGGAAGAAGTTGTCACTAAGACAGCCAGACTGTCCCTAGCAATTAGGGGGTATTGGCTGTATCAGTGAGAATACCCTTACTCTAGTAAGTCTGCTGTAATTGTAAATGTTTAATTACTTTATGGACTTTGATTATTATGCATGTCTACACTTTTTTACTTTTCAGCTTGCAAAGTCTTATTTTTCAAGGAAGAGAATGCTGCATATGGCAGTAACCTTATAATATTGAAAACAATTAGGTCTTTTTGAGGTGTACAAAGGGCCAAGCTCAGAAGAAAAGACCAACATTGTAATAGATGAAAGGCAAATCTAGATTACTGAATTGCTAAGAATTGTGCTTTCTCATTACATGAACTTTAATGGGTCTTGGACTGTGTATATGTATGTGCAGAAATGTTTCATGTCTCTTAGACCAAATGCTTCTTTTTAATGATAAAAGCAAAGGCAACCGAATCACACATCTATATGTTAATATCAACTTTTGTTAAGAAAAACTGAGGTTTAGCAAGGTTAAGCAATTTGTCCAAAGCATGAGGAGAATCAGTGACAAGTGGGGACATATTGATTTGAGTCTATATCAATATTTCTCCAGAGGTATACTCAATCTTTATATTATTCAAAGGACAAGATTAAGATTTTTTATTGTCAAAGATATTCAGAGGATTTTTTTATGAGATTGGAAAATACTTTAGCAAGGTCCTGACTTTTCCCTTTAAACTATAACTCAGATATTAAGAACTCTGGTATAAAAATCATTTTCAAGTGCAAATTGAACAGTAGTCTGAATCTACCTTTGTGGTAGATCAAAAGTAAAAGAAAATACCACACTTGATTAGCTCAGCATCATTTTGGGTATGCAAGCTTGCCAGTCCCTTCCTAGCACACACAGCTGTGGTCAGTCCAAGCGGATTAAAACCAAATTGACTGGCCGCATTGACACATGTCTGTAGAGCACAGGCTTTCATATTAAGGATTTAAATTGGGATTCAGCAGAGACTCTCAGTCCTGAAAATTGAAATCATGAGTCGTGATGAAAATAAAATGCTCATGGAATGTGGTCATAGCTGAGGGATAATTTTTCTGTGATTGCACCTTCATTTCTGTGATCAGTCCTTTAGCTATGGTACTGAAAGGATGCTTTCCATCTCCAATTACAGGAGCTGTTGGATAACTTCTCCAGGAGCAGGGAAAATGTCAAAGTGCCAGTACCAGCTCCAAATCCCTGACAGAGCCCTCTCTTCCAGGTAATGTTTGGTCTCTGGCTGCTCTCAAAGAGATCTGTAGACCCATATTACAGCTCATAATGGTTGGACTGGTCGCCATGCTATCAGTACAAAATCAACACATTAAAGTAACCATGGTGTTTCCTCAGAACAAATTCAAATGCATTCACTTGGAGGAATCCATGTTACAGAGTCAGTTACCCCAATAATGTTGTAAGTGTTGGAGAAGACAGAAACTTGAGAATGGGCAAGAAGTTAAACTCACCAGGAATAGGCAAGGTGTGATGGTTTCTTTTATAGATGGAGTTTGAGTCCAAAACTTCTAAGAGAACTAAGTGAGCAACATTAAGGAGGAGGAAAGCAATAAGGCACTTTGCCAACCCTCCTCATTCTCACATTCCCATCAGTAGATGCTAACCATAGTGCCTTCTCCTGTCAACTCAGAGATTTAGCTTCTTTCTGTAAAAAGCTTGGGAAAAAACAGTATTACCATCAATTCTGTAAGTAAAACAGTCCTGTAAAACTTTCAGATTTTCACCCACATAATTACTAAGCCATGTTACACTTAAAGAAAATTAATTTGCTAGATTTGCAATGTCAACAGGATAGCCTAGGTTTGCTGAATGAGTCTAGATAAGGTTAGTTTCCTACAATTTACAGTTTGGGGTAATAAGAGGTATGTTTGGGAAAAGCTAGATGTGCCTGCATTTCCAATAACTCAAAATGTACACTGAAAACAGAATTGCACAGCCAATGAGAGACACAATTTTACTTTTAAAGCAGCAGAGAAAGAAAGTAGAAAGGAAAGAAGAAAGAAAAAAATACTAACAAAGGAAGACAAATGAAGCTAGTTTAAGGTTTCTATTGATTTGCACTATTTTATTATATCAGTATGGTGCTCAGATGGAACTAGGGCTGACAAGTTAATGGACTCTAGTTAGAAATTTCCAGATGAAGCTGAGAATGGCATTAGCACCTGCCTTGTCCTAATCATCTGAGACCTTGCCTTGCGAAAACGTCTTGATCATTACAAGGGAGCCCAAATTATCTGCACTAACAATAACCATCAATCAAATACTAAGAAGACAAAGGTTGTGCAAATCAACCCAGGAGTAATGGGAGGCAGTTAAAGCAGGCCGGACTTGAATTAGACCAAGGTTCTAGTCCCTGCTCCACACTTAATAATTGTGTCACTTCGAATAGGTCTTTGGAATCTTCCTGAGACCAAGATTTCCTTCTATAAAATGAGAATAGTGCCTATTCTGACAGACCATAATAAAGATCGAATGTGTCATAAGGTATGGATTACCTACTATTTCAAAGTTCTTCTATTTGGTAGGATGACTTCAAATGAATTAGAACTTAGAGGTTCTTTTACACTAGAGATTCTTAATGCCAGCACTGCTTGGTGTCCATGGGAAAATTTCCAGATTCTTTGGACCTATTAAAATTATTTGTAAAGTTATATTGGTCAACATAGATGCAATGGATGCATTTATTCTCAGGAGGCTTAATAAACACTGTTTTTTTTGGATGTCATAGTTTTTTTTTTTTTTTACAATGATTCCTAAAACAAATAATTATTAAACACCTACAATGTCTCATACACTGTTCCTAGATGCTGGGGATACGCAGTGAATCAAATGGACTAAAAAAATCCTTCCTTCGATAAGCTCATATTCTAGTGGATTAAATTTTCAGGATAATTTCATGTGCTGAGGTATTAAAATACCTGAAGTGCATATTTGGAGAAGAGTAGGAATAGAAAGAAACTTGTGCAAGACCAGTCCACGACTTCATGGCTGAGCCGAGCATCAGGACCTAGTTTGAGCCAACTTAGCTTTCAATCAAGACTCATTTACAGTGGCAGGCATGAACACAGTTATAAGGGACTGGAATTAATATCAGAGTTATTTGGTTGGCCTGGTGGACATAAAATGTGTTTAAGGTGTCATCCTTTGAGATTTTTGTACAAAGTAGCACTACCTTACTGAGTTGGCCATTGGGCTTCTCGAACAATGTAGAAGGGGAAGAAATGCTCCTCCTCCTACCCTAAAGAGATAATTCAAATGTTCATGGAGCCTAGTTTTTCTGATAGGTGAAGAAGATGAAGAAGGAGGAAGTCGGGAGAGGAAAGAAGAGGCCAGTGGGGAAAAGGAGAGGAAAGAAGAAGAGAGGGAGGGAAGAAACCCCTGGAATGTTTCATAAAGAACTGTTTAATGTTTACAAACATTTTGGCTTGTCAATTTCAAGGTATACTGTGCAGCCTTTAAAAATAGTAAGATTGTATGATAACAGAGAAAATGTTGATCATATAAGTGGAAAATTACAATACACACTTGTGTATATACTATGTGTGCATATGTGCAATATATCTGGATGAGGAGCAGAAGGGAATGTTCCCAGAGTATTCTGCAGGGGGGATCATGAATGACTTTTTTTTCAAAATTGTTTTAATGCTGTGATAGATTTTATAACACAAAAACATAAAAAGCATATGTGCCCAGATTTGTTTTTATTAGTCTGTATTGTAATGAATGAGGAAGTCTGGTCTGGGAACCAAATTTGCTTTGAAAATAAAGGTCTAATTATTGTTCTAAGTTTTAATCACTAGCTTGTGCAGTCTGAGAAGACAGGCTGGGAAGACTTGCAAGTCAGCCTGACAGAATTACTGAGAGTGAAGAGTGTGCTAGAAAAGCTGCTGGCTTTCCTCACTTGAACTTGAACAGAGGGGAAAAGAAAAAAAAGTCTTAGCATTTTTACCAGGGGTCTGGCTAGGGTGGTGAACCACAAAGTAGGCTGGGCTGAGGGCAGGGAAGAGACAGGAATTAGGGAAAAGTGTGGGATAGAAGAGAGAGAGGAAACTGGTGAATGGTGTAGGTAGAAGTTGTACCCTATTCTGGGGTGAAGATGACTCCCAAGGTCTCACATCTACTTGGGAGAACCACAGTTTTGGTCCACACTGGGCTCAAACCCTTGCCTTTAAATTTGGAATCTACTTTTGTTTCTTGGTTCCAGCATAAAATTTGAGAGATTTTAGAGGAAGCTGTTCACTGCTATCTTGCTACTCATAGCATGGTTCTTAGAGCATTACCTGTGAGCTTATTAGAAATGATGAGCTGTAGGCCCCACAAATGAATCAGAACCTGCATTTTCACAAGATCCCAGGTGATTTATTCACATGCACATTAAAATCTAAGATGCATTTGTCTCCATAATCTCTGAAACCTTTTGATTCTGTTAGTGTTTACTCAGATCCCATCTCCTATTTCCAGTCCTTGGAGCAAAGTCATAAGATAGAAGTGAATGGCAAATAAGCCATCATACTATATTTCATGATATTTGTAGTTCACATCACATTCTAGAAATCAAGATTGTACCCTAAAGGCAGTTTCCCACTGGCCTATGAACTCCTTTTTCCACCTCCAGGGCAAAGACCAACCCATGTGGTTCACTATTGTAGTGGCGGAACTTGGAACCATGTACAGTAGCACTAAGTGAGACAAAATGATGGGGTGAATGGGTGTGATTAAGACCTCTGAGCCCATAAGGTACAGGCATAGCATCCTGGAATTTAAGCTCCATAATGATAGGAGGTCTTTGATTCACTCTATGCCCTAGTGGATGGAACATTGCTTCCCACATAGCAGGTGCTTCCTGAGTAAGATCCAATAATAAAGCCATGACATTAACTATACAATGGAAAACATCTTTATAAAGTAAAATTAAGAATTGAAAGGCTATGAGCTAATGATTAGATGTGGGATGTGGTATTAATGGGGTGGGATTATATTTGGCTCTGCCATTGTAAGCTGTGTACCTTAGTTTACATGTCTGTAGAATGGGTTTGACATCATCCTCACCAACTGCTGTGGTATTTGACCAAATATATATTAGATCTGAACTATAGAGATAGAAAGTAATTTGTAGCCTGGCGTAGTTGTGCGTGTCTGTAGTCTCAGTTACTTGCGAGAAGCTGATGCAGGAGGATCGCTTGAGCCCAAGAGTTCTGGGCTATAGTGTACTATGCGGATTGGGTATCCACACTAAGTTTGACATCAATATGGTGACATCCTAAGAGCAGGGGACCACCAGGTTGCCTAAAGAGGGTTGAACCAGCTCAGGTCAGAAACTAGTAGGTCAAAACTCCCATCCTTATCAGTAGTTGGGATGGTGTCTGTGAATAACCACTGCTCTTCAGCCTCTGCAACATATCAAGACCTCATTTCAAAAAAAGAAAAAGAAAAAGAAATAAGAAGAAAGTAATTTGCAAACTCTAAGCCAGGGTTAGCAGATTTTGTCCATAAAGGACCAAATAGCAAATATTTTAGGCTTTGTAGACCGTGCTGTGTTACAACTACTCAATTCTACCATTGTACCAAAGTGGCCCTAGACAGTATATCAGTGAATGATGTGTTCCTGTGAAACTTGGCTCCTGGGCCATGGTTGGTTAACCTTTGTTCTTAACTGCTACACATACTCATAATCATTACCTACCAGCTTCTAAATGTTGGCAAGAAACTTGCAATAGAACTCATTTATTTTCTGAAGTTTTATTTTTTATCTTTTTTAAGATTTTATTTATTTATTCATTAGAGAACACACAGAGAGAGAGGCAGAGACACAGGCAGAGGGAGAAGCATGCTCCATGCAGGGAGCCCGATGTGGGATTCGATCCTGAAACATGCCCTAGGCCAAAGGCAGGCACTAAACTGCTGAGCTACCCAGGGATCCCTTATCTTTTTTTTTTTTTTTTAAGAGAGATGGTGAATGGGAATGGGGGGAGGGGTAACAGGAGGGGGAGAGAGAAAGAATCTTAAGCAGACTCCACATCAAGCATGGAGCCGATATGGGGCTCAATCCTATGATGCTGAGATCAGGATCTGAGCAGAAATCAAGACTTAGATGCTTAAGTGACTGAGCCACTCAGGCAACCTTATCTGAAGTATTTTCTAACCTATAAAGTTTTAAAATACCACATGAGCACATGCAGAAAGCTTTAAACATGTTGAATCATGAAAAGATCACATTTCTTTGGAAAGCTCTAATTATATAGGGTATTTAAATATTTTATTTTCATAATAATCCCATAGGGTAGGTAATGATACTTTTAGTTATAAGATGGGGGCTGAGACCCAGGGAGAGGAACCGGTTTACACAGGTTGTTTCAGAAATGAATTTTGGACCTAGAGGCTACTGATCTAGGTCAGACACATTTCACTAAACCATAGGCTTTGTGGTGAGATTCTGTGGGCAAACATCACGTGGAAACATGAAAATGTTCAAGGAAGTGAAAAGGGTATCACAAATTGTGTCCAGAGAATGTCAACAGCCTGCTATTAGCTCCATTGTCATAGTGACAATGCTGACATTTAAAGTCACAGCACTGTGAGTTATAAGCTTAATAGGCAGCAGGTAAGCACAAAGCCCATGAAACCCGATAAGACACCCTCAGCATAAGAAAAATAATATGACAGAGTCAAACTGGCCATGTGTCAACACAAGCTAAAGACATAGGAATTTAGAAGAGTCTTGCTGTCATGAGACAAAAGGGGAGTACACATCTGGATTAAGGCAAAGTCAGAAAAGTAGGTACATTTAAGATAATTCTGGAATTCCCAAGTGTGTGTAGGAGTTAGAAGGTAATCATTAATGAAGCCCTTCCTAGTCAAGGGGCCTACTCCAAAGTAATTGTTCAAATAAAGGTAGTAACTACACTTCTCCCTCCTGCTTTTCGTATTAGTAACATTATTAAATCATCCTGTTAAGCATCCCCCAATGTATGGGTAAGCCCATTTGTAGTTAGTACCCAATATGGATTCAATGAAAATTGGACTTAAGCGTTTGAAAAAAATGTTCTTAGGCTTAAAAATTCAATGAATGTGTAAGAAGTCAACAAGTAATGATATGAGTTCTTTTATGCTGTGGGTGCCATGTTGAACATTATATTTACAATGAGTATGGCATGTTTTAATCTCATTATTTTGACCTTGCTAGCTTTTTTTCATATTTCCAAGCAGTTAAAGTGAATTAGAATTATATCAACAATTTTTACCCAGTAGTATTTCTCAAGCAAACTCTATTAAGCCAAATTAAGTCATTGTTCAGTTTTCAACATAGCATAAACAACTTCAGAAAAAATTCAGTTTTACTTTACTGAAGTTATTTTCATCAGGATTAATTGTGGTATGTATACATTTTATGCCAACTATTTGATTCATTGAAGGTTTTTGCCAAATTAAATTTCGCCAATGGGAACTTCTGATTTGTGGATTCTGTTTTATGGCTTTATTCTACCAAGATCGATTTTGCAGTTCTACAGTTTTGAAAGAAGTTTTGATTCTTGTATCAATTTCTAGTCAATAATAAAATTTCCCCTGCACAGTTTTGGCCATTGTAATTTTATTTTGTTCTCATTCTTTCTACCACATTTAATTTTTCATAGGACATTTCTTTGTGTGGTTTTCCATGATGCCAGCAATATCTGATCTTACAGTCAATCTTACCTCTACAACAGATTGTACTGTTTGTAGTTTTAGCCACAGCTTGTTCTATTTTTTGTGTATGATTTCTAGAATCAATGTATTATGAGTTGGATTGAAGACTGGTGGTATGCATGTATTTCTTGGAGGAACGAATATCAGTAAAGCAGATGTAACACTTGAGTTCAAAGCATGGTCTGAATGCCAAGGTCAAAGCTGCAGTGTCCAAAGATCTTGCTTTGAAAATCAAAGCCATATAAGACTCTAAGACATGGAGAATACAATTTAGACTTAACAAAGGAATTCAGTTTAGCTTAGGCCTTAACAAAGGATCTGGGATGAAAATGGCTCCCCATCTTGCAATGAGGATCTGGACTGAAAATGGCTCCCCATCTTATAACCATTACCCCAGGAGTCTCTATTCCAGCTCCAGCAAGCAGAAAAATCCCCATTTTACAGATTTGGAAGCCAAGGCTAGAGTATCTTGTGCAGGATTTGAATCCTGAATCTCTTAGCCACTAACACTGTGTATTGTCTAGGCTTAGGGTCTTGCTGAGTTTACTTGTGTTGGGGGGTGGTGTATCATCAAGGCTATGCCTGAGAAAACCTCTCTTAATTTTGCCCTAGACTTAAAATGAATTTGAAGACATTAGGGGCCTGCTATCTGTATTTAGCATGCTATTGACAATTTTTCATTGGATCCACAGTCTACTTATTATGGGACCCACTCAAAGATCCTGGTGCTTTGATTTATCCTTAGAGCAGCTGGACACATGCCTTAGATATGGAAGGCTGTGCTGATTTGAGACAGATGTGTTTAGATTTCCCAACAAAGTGTGTGAGCTGGACATAAAACAGCATTCCATAGTGCCACTTAGAATACTTCTCAATTAAAGAGATTCTAAGGAAAATAATAGTAGGAATTCTATGTTTACTTTGGCAAAATACTATCACAACTACCCTCCATCTAGGGCCTCAATGGGTATTAGCATATTGAAAGCTCTGAGAAGTCCTGTAAGCAAGAAAATAAAGCCAGTGTTCTCCAAATGTATATATTTGAGCATACACCCTATAGTGACTTGGTTGTTTGACTCCCTAACATTTATTTCTCCACTCCTCCTTGCTATAGAATTTGGAGTTTATTCAAGGCACCAAAGGAACGGACAAATGCTTGCTGATCCAGCCTTTCTTATAGTTGAGGGTAGCTGTGTGATAAGGTTCTGGCTTGTGAGAAATAAATATTAAACTTCTGGTGGCTTCTGAGAAGACTACCTTTACTGCAAATAGGACAAATGTATCTGACTTACCCTTTCTCCCTTCTCTCTGCCTCGCTGGTGCCATAGTTGGCTATGCAGCAGCCACATTGCAGCCATGAAGGGGCAAGTGTGAGGGTTAATGTCAGCCAATGAAGGATGGTGGAAAGAAGTAGAGCTAGTAGAGTAGATAGCTTGGCTTTCTCACAACATCTCTTAACATTGTTAAGCAGCTAGATGAATCTCAACAATCATTTCTCCTGGGGTTACTGGTTCAACAAGAAAAATGGCTTCTACTTATTTAAGCTATTCCTAGGCATGTTGGTTACTTGCAGCCAACTGCATTCTTAGTTGATATTTTCACAATGTTTCTTGTATAAATGAATACATTTTCCCATTATCTTAAAAGCTAAAAGGACACTGCTTTCTAAAGGTGTTAACATGGGTTCTTTTCCACAAATGTACTCTAAGAATACATAGTCACATAGTCATTCTGTTACACAGAGTGACTAAACCCCAAAGGGAAGGTGAATACTTCTGGATAAATGTGAAAGTAAAAAAACCAAAAAACAAAAAACAAAAAACAAGAAGAGTTATACGAAAACTCCTAACATTCCACTTCAAAACAAACTTTTTCAAGGTCATAGATTCTTTCCCTGACTACCCCTTGCTAAATTTGCCCCAGGCACATAAATTCCCCCCAGTCGATAATGCGATCAATTATCTCCAACCTTTTGTTTATGTGATCATTAGTTCAAAACTAGAGACAAGCAATTTGTCGGGTGTAAAAAATGCCACCTATGGCACCCAAATGTACATCTGAGAATTGATTTCTGTCACATTAGGATTTTAGGACAGCCTCTCCTGGAAGTCAACGCAGCCGCAAAGCATAATAAAAATTATGATGGGTCCGCAGCAGCATGCTAAACTCATTGTAAATTTCTGGTCTCCAAAGAGCCACAGTTGGTAAAGTATTATTGATGAGATGGTGAGACTTACCTGGAGCCATCTTTCTTGATGATTAATATTGACAACTCAATAAAACATAACTTGGGATAGGCAGAAGAGTGTTATAATAGCCTGACATCCCTCATTATATTTAGCTTCCCAATCAGATGATTAATATCCGGCATGTTAAACAACTAGTGAGCTGCTAAGATTAGGAAAGTTCTAAGCATCAAGGGAGGGAAAGTCTCATCATACCACAGCTGGAGGTGCATATTGAAAAGAAGTTTCCAACTATAGTTCTGTTAAATTTCTCTTTGAGTTGGCATCTTTTCCAATACCAATTTCATTTTTCATATTATTGGAAGGCAACACAGAGAAGTATAGAGAAACAAAGAATTTTAGTGGGGCTGGGTGGTTTGGGGTCTGTTATGTACTGGTTCTGTGATATTGGGTATGTTGGTAATTTCTCCAAATCTCAATTTTCACTTCCACAACATGGGGGCAGTGATCTTGTTCCTCCTCCAGTGAGCATTAGGACTGCACCCATCTTCCCTTCATTCTAGTTTTCCTATTCTGATTATCCCTTCTAACTTCACCACATCTTTGTTAATCCTGTTTAGCATGCAGTTATGTAAACTTTCCTAATGTTATTGAAACAGGTGGGACATACCCACTGAGAGTTCCCCTCAAGGGTATTTTTAGAATCTAGTAAGATGCCATATTTAAAACTGTACATCCCATGCCAACAACATTATCATTTCCACTTTAATTATGGGAGACTCTGAACTTTTATAAATATCCAATTACTATATATTTAGTGGAGATATTTAGAGAGCATGAAAGCACATCAGCTTCTATTGTGGTTCTGAATCATTCTTATTAAGGATCAAGTTAATTGCTCCCAAACTTATTTCTTATTTCCCTATAAAAAACAAACCATCTTACCAGAAAAGTTGAAAGGGAAGACACCATTCAAAACATATCATCTGGGAATAGATAGAAAACATTTTTTCTTGTCCTTTGCATGCCTTATAAAACAAATGTGTGAATGCACTGTTGCCATTGAAATGGCAGCATCAAACACTTTGCTAATTAATATTAACTTTGTGGTGGAAGAACATTTTCTGGTCTTTCCTATGTAAGTTGTTCTCATGCCAAATCTCCTGATTCTGTGCTTATTTGTACATTGTAATTTTAAAACTAAAATTCCATCTCTGTTGCTTTAGTCCATTGCTGCAACTTGGTGAGACCTTTCTGAATCTGGAAAATTATCATCTCTTATATTGGCTGGTACCCTCTGTTTGTTGAAAAGCATGCTTATACCCTGTTCTCTAAAGTCTAGAAATATCCTTGGTCTAGGTGAATGGCCCTAACACATGTTTCAAGCACAGTGTAATGCTCCTTTAACACAGGTATAACCCTTTGTCCATCCCTGTTTTCCCCTCTACACTATCAGGCTCATGTGGCACAGACCACTTCTGTCTCATTTACAGGTGGCCCTCAGGGTCTTCCACTGTGGTGGACACATAGTGGCTCTCAAAAGTTAAAATGATCAGATTATTTTGAGGCTAAAAGACTATCTGTCTCAGCAGATCTTTTCTTTACTAACAGGAACTGCAAAATAACCCACTAACTTTCTACCAAGGTTCCCATGCCATCCGCTGACAATCTTCCTTGTGAGTTAGGATAAAGCTATTCTCATGGCTTCTTAATATTCTGAGGGATACACTTTTTACCTCTTAAGACTGTGCAAGACACAAGCAGACTTCTTTTATTTTAATAGTGTAAGACACTCAGAAAATGTATATCACTGGGACACTGTGGACATTAGGGCTGGTATCTATCTGAATCTTCATTTTATTGCCTTTAAAATATGGCTAATAATAAGGTATGTCTCACAGATATGTCATGAGAATTGAATTAGATAGTTATAGTGCATGCAAAGTGTTTTGTGGAGTGTCTGAGTGCAGGAGGAGGAGGAGATGTAGTAGAAATCACTCACCCAGTCATGTATTAATTCCATAAATGTCTGGAAAGAGAGTGAGTGGGAGTGAAACCAAATTTTCCCTCCATGTTTTCACACACAGGCATTGAAATTTTCCTGGTGTGGATTTCAAGCCTCAGCAAATCAGGACCAAGCATCTGGCTGTTATCCCCAATCTGACTTGTGCCTGTCCTGAACCATCTCCAGAGCAGAGAAACCTTAGGAAAGAGCCAAAGGGCCCTTCCTACTGTGGATGCTCTTGGAGAGAGCACTTCATCATCATGATGTCTGATACTCCATCTCCACAAAGCAGAGCCTCTTTGACCTTCACCCATGCCACAGCGTTGCTGTGAGGATCTTAATGGGACAAAGCTGATGGAGCACTTCAATTTCCTTAAAAAGTGATGAGGCACATATGTCATTTTTATTAGTCTGAATATGAAAGTATCTTTAATGAGCATCATAGCTTCTGAAATTTGCTACTTAACTTTATCTGGTTGACATTATCTAGTAAGTACTAGGCTATAATTAGAAATAAAGTTGTTTGTAGTATTTTTCTCTCAGAGAAATTTGCATAATACACATATGTGTAACTTTCATTTTTTTTTCAGAAATCATGGATCATCCAAATAACAAGTTACCTTTCTAGTAGAGTATTATGCAGCCATAAAAATCGTGTTCTTGAAACAATTTGACCAACATAAGAAAATTCTCCTAATATATTTACTTATAAGAATGGAAGAAACATGCCACTTGTTACATGCCACTTGTTCTCCAATCTTCTATTTATATAATTATGAGAATTCTGAGTGAGAGCAAGAAGTGAATGACAAGGAAAAAAAAAGTGAATGATAAGGATAATGACAACAAGGATATCAAAAATAGGAAAGTAGCCCCTAGTTTGAATTTATTACATGCCAGAGTTTTACTAGGTATTTTAAATATATTGTTTCATTAAATTACTGTTTCCATATGGTGGAAGTATTATCCTCATTAAAGTCTCACAAAGCACATTCATGGTTGCTATTCTTATCACCCCATTTTCCAATTGGGATAATTTGGGATGGGATATCACCCCCATATCCCCCAGATGGGATAATTTGACTTTAGCTCAGAGAAGCTGTCCCCTGCTTCACTTTCAAACCAAGTATGCATCAGACTCAGATTAATTTTATGTCAGAGCTGAAGTTATACAACTGCAGTCATTGAAAATGATATTAGGAGCACCTGGATGTCTCTGTGGTTGAGCATCTTCCTTTGGCTCAGGTCATGATCCTGAAGTCCTGGGATCAAGTCCTGCATCAGGTTCCCTGTGGGGAGCCTGCTTCTCCCTCTGCCTATGTCTCTGCCTCTCATGAATAAATAAATAAAATCTTAAAAAATGCTTAAAAATTTTCAAAGAAAATAATATTAATAACTAGTAACACAAGATAAGGTAAACAAATGATGGCATATCCTTACAATGGAATATTCTGAAGCCACTGAATAAGATGTGCAGATGATTCTGCTTCCAATATAGCTGAGTAGCTCCTATGTGACCAACCATCTTGTAGGTAACAGCCATAAACTCTTGACAGCGTATAATAAATACCTACCTGGGAGACCTGGAGAGTGAAATAAAGCAGAAAGAAACTAGAAACTAGAGGGGTGTGAACATTTGAAGGAAAAGATCGTACTGGGTGAGTCTCCCATGTTTATGGCTCTTGGTCTGAGAAGAGGACCAATGTCAGGAAGACAACTAAAAACAAAAAAAATCTGTTGGAAAACCCACAGAGCTGGTGTCCTCCAGGATATTGGGCAGGCTTCAGGACAACAACAGCCATGAGGTAGTAAATAGGGGAAACTAGAGACAGAGAGTCTCCACTTCTGTGTATAAACTTGCCTCAAACTCTGCTGATGGTGACCCTGAAACATGCAGAAATGGATGGTCTCCAAGCATTTGTATTTGAGCTGCCACTTACTACAGGAGAGATGGAGCATGCATGTTTGAGCTCAGCCAAGCTAAAAACAAAACAGGGCAAGCAAACAAACAAAATGCTCTTTTGGAGGAACAGAACAGAATCCAGAGTTTCTACATCCTACGTTTTACAGTGTCCAGGATGCAATCTGATATTTGGTGGGCACTAAAATGAAAACAGCAGGAAAATATGACCCATTCTCACAGAAAGAGGCAATCGAAGGACACCAACCACAGGGTCACCCAGATTTTGGGGTTAGCAACTAATGGTTTGGAAGAAGCTACTATAACTATGATCAAGGACCTAAAAGAAAATACGCTTAGAATGCTGAGATAGAAAATCTCAGCAGAGAAATAGAAGTAAACAGAAACAAACCCAATGGGAATTCCATCCCTGAAAAATGACATATATAAAAGACAATATTCACCAGTTGGCCTTAACAGCAAAAAGCAGAAAGTCAGTCAACTTGAATGAATATAAATCAACAGGAATTATTCAAAATGAAGAAAATGGAAAGAAAAAAAATATGAAGGTATCCATGGGATACTATCAAAAGTTTGTGTTCCAAGGATTGGGGCAAAAAAAAAAAAAATGTTTGGAGAAAGGGTGGCTGAAGATTTCTCAGATCAGTGACACACATAGAATCATAGAATCAAAAGCTCAACAAATTCAAAGAAGGATAAATATAAAGAGAATTACATGTAGGTCCATTATAGTCAAACTGCTGAAAACCCAAGATAAAGAGAAAATCTACAGAGCAACCAGAAATACATATATATGACCTCTATTTTATTAATAAAAATTAAATCTAAATAGGTCACAGACATATATGTGGAAGTTAAAGCTGTATAGTTTTTGGAGGAAAACGTAGGAGAATGTCTTCTCTACCATGGGGGTAGGCATAGATTTCTTAGACTACATCGAAAGCTATAACCATAGAAGAAAAGCATTAAACTTAGACCTTATTAAGAACTTCTGTCCATCGAAAACACAATTAATGATGGATAGGCAAGCAACAGACTGGAACAAAATATTTGCAAAATAGGTTCTGACAAGGGTCTAGTATCCAGGATATGTAAAGAACTCCTACAAGTCAATGATGAAAGACCAAAAAAAAATTGGGTAAAATATCCGAAAAGACACCTCATAAGAGAAGATGTATGAGTGGCCAGTAAGTACATAATATTTAGAATGATGCAAATCAAATCCAGAATGACATGTCACTACATACCTCCAGGAATAGCTAAGGTCAAAAAGACCAGCAACATCAGATGTTCATGAAAATGTTTAGCAACAGCTACTCTCAAACATGGTTGGGGAGTGAAAAAGGACTGGCAGTCTCTGATAATACTCAACATAAATCTGCTCTATGATGCAGCAATTGTACCCTTAGGTATGTACTCAAGGAATATGAAAACCTACATCCATTCATAGACTTGTACATGGGTAATTGTTTATAGCACTTTATTCATGGTTGCCAAGAACTAGAATCAACCCAGGCATCCATCAATACAGAGGGTGGATTTAAAAATGTGCTAAATTTAGGTGTTGTGATACTATTCAGTAACAAAGGGAATAAGCTACTGATATTGGCAACAACATGGGTGAATCTCAAAACCCTTATGCTGAGTGGGAAAAGTCAATAAAAAATACATACATACTGTATGATTTCATTTATACAGAATTCTACAACAGACCAAAGCCATCTATGGTGGAAAGAAATCAGAATGGTGGTGGCCAGTAGAAGGTGAGGAAGATAGTTATTGGAAAGGGTCAGGAGGGAACCATCTAGGAGGATGGGATGGTTTCTGTCTTGATGGCGGTTTAGGTTGCACATTTTATGTATTTGTCAGAATGCAAATGTTACACGTAAGATTTGGGGTATCATAGTATATGAATTTTACCTATAAAGGAAAAAAAGAATCATAAGAAGATATCAAACTCTAATTAATAATATGCATGCAGAAGTACTAGGAGGTGGTGTGGTAGATATTTGTCACATACGTTGAAATACATGGAAACCAAGCTGGATTGATGGAAGGATAGAGGGATGGGCTGATGTGAATATGTGTGTATTTTATATGTATATTTGATAAAAAAAATATGTAAAATATTCATTGCAGGATTTAGGTTGTGAGTACCCATAGTTTAACTTCTTCCAACTTTATGTCTGAAATGTTCATGATACAATGTTGGTTCAGAAACTATTGTATGAAATGGAAGGGTGGGCTCCCGTAATGGTGTAGTCATATCTACCTCTAGCCAAGGGAGGCTTGTAGGTCTAAGCATCTCTAACCCAGACTACAAGCTCTAGAAGAACAAGGGGTGGTGTTGGGTTTTGATCTAGATGCTCAGAACACATAGGAGATGAGAAATGCTTTAGTCATGAATTGGCTTTATACAAAAAACAGTTGGGTAACTTGGCTCTAGTATTTTCTTTTTGGAATAGTAGCAAACAATGTTCAAAAGCTCTTTGTGCCAAAGGAAAACCGCCTGGTCATGCCATCATGTTGAGTCTGAATGCCCATATGAGCCATTTGGTCTCCTCATAGCTCTTTTTTGTTCCCTTCCAGTTTTATATTTGTCAGGCAGTATGTCTGGAATCAGCAGACCTGAGTCCTGGCTCTGTCACTTGTCAGTTTTCAGCCACTCTGCACTTAACAAATTTAGACTGTGGTTTCTTCTCTTTAATGGTTTTGGTCACAAAGCTGATTCTGCCACTTAAAGGTAAAATCTAGCTCTACATCTGCATTGAGGGGATTTTTATAGCAATTCTGCCCATGAATATGCTCAGCATCAGTGCTTTAACTGGTTTGACTTCTAAAATATACCTTCTATCTGCAGAGCTAATCTGCTACCTTTGCCAGAAGCACAGGGAAAATCTGATCACGAAGAAGAGGAAGGCTTTGCAAATAAGATTGATTTGTTTCTATTGGGAATCTCAGAAAAATCCCACATATAGCATTTCCTCACAATCATCCTTTAGGGACCCCTTGTGTAATGTAATAGACGCAGGGCTGAAGTCCGCCTGGCAGGGAGCATCAGAGGTAAGGTGAACTGAACACTCTAAATGTGTAGCAGCGTAACAAAGGTACGCATCTGGGGCAATGCTCAGAAACCACAGCCTGCTTCCCTTGGCATCCACTACAATCTTATTGGATTCTTCCTGGGTCATTCTAGCTCAAGAATGTTGTCATTCACCCAAGGTTGAGATAGGTGAAAGCGATCAGAAATGACATGCCCAGCTCAAGTACTTCTTATGAAACATTTAATACTAGGAGGGAGATTTCAGTGGCAAACCTTGGTCAGGCCATTGTCATAAAGTTGTTGGGCATAGGGGGCCACTTAATCTCTCTTCTTGGTCCCCCCAACCAAAGCAGACCTTGAGGCAAGGCCTTAGGTGACGGTTTTTTATTTGGGAGATGCCAGGAAGCACAAGCGAGGGAATGAGGACGTGAGGCAGGGCAGGGAGATATGAAGAGAAAGAATGCATTGACATGAGAATGGAGCTCAATCCCCCTGTGACCCCCTGGCAGACAACGGGGAATGTGCCTCAGAACTGTCCACTTAGGGGCAGAGAGCCTGGAGAGTTAATCCATAGATCCTACCCTTCATGGGCTGAGGGGCGCTGGGGGTATTCTCCATTCAGCAAGCTGTTCCAGAGAGGCTGAGGAGGATTAGGAGGCTCCAGAGGTAGGAGGCTGCCATGCCAAGGGCAGCAGGTGAATTCAGAGGTGAGTCCAGCATGTGGGGGTTGGGGAGGGTGGCTACAACCTCAGTTGGCTCTTTGCCTAATTTAGAGTTTTTCAGGCAGTACATGTAGTGACTGGAATCAGCAGATCTGGATTTGAATATTTAACTTAGAACTGAATATCAAGATCACTGAATATAGACATCAGCAACTCACTTAAGCTTTTAGTGTTAGTTTCCCCATGTGTAATCATAGTATCTAAAGGAGATTGAGGTGATAACTGTGAAGAACTCCACAAGAGCCAAACTGTGGAAGGAGCCTCGGTGTCCATCGAAAGATGAATGGATAAAGAAGACGTGGTCTATGAATACAATGGAATATTACTCAGCCATTAGACAAATACCCACCATTTGCTTTGACGTGGATGGAACTGGAGGATATTACACTGAGTGAAATAAGTCAATTAGAGAAGGACAAACATTCTATGGTCTCATTCATTTGGGGAATATAAAAAATAGTGAAAGGGAATAAAGGGGAAAGGAGAGAAAATGAGTGGGAAATATCAGAGAGGGAGACAGAACATGAGAGACTCCTAACTCTGGGAAACGAACAAGGGGTGGTGGAAAGGGAGGAGGGCGGGGGTTGGGGGTGACTGGGTGATGGGCACTGAGGGGGCACTTGACGGGATGGGCACTGGGTGTTATGCTATATGTTGGCAAATTGAACTCCAATAAAAAGAAATAAAAAAAAAAGAACTCCACAGACTCTGGCATATAGAAATCAGTCAATGGTATGTAGTTGTTATATTGTAGTATCTATATGTCCTATAGTATATATATATCTAAATATGATATATACAGTACATATATACATCAGTATGGTGCATATACTTCATAATAAACTTCTAATGTCTTATATAATGTTATATGAACTATATATATTATCATAGTATTATCATACTATATCATATATATTATTTTACTTATTTATTTTAAAGATTTTATTTATTTATGCATGAGAGAGAGAGAGAGAGAGAGAGAGAGAGAGGCAGAGACATAGTAGGAGAAGCAGGCTCCTTGCAGGTAGCCCGATGTGGGACTCGATCCCAGGACTCCAGGATCACAGTCTGAGCCAAAGGCAGATGCTCAACCACTGAGCCACCCCAGAGTCCCTCATATATTATTTTAAAATCATCATGGAGACCTACAATATCAGGATAACTGAGAACCTGAGACAGGATCCTTTTGTAATCAAGTAGGCCACATTTCTTTTTTTCTCTGCTTCCCTAAGATCAATATATTCTCTTTACGTGAATAATGCCTCTGGGAGGAGACTCTGGAAACAGCTTTTAAATCTAGCTGGTGTGTGGGGGATGGGCAACAAAGGTGAAAAGAATTAAGAGAAACAAACACCCAGTTATAAAAAAATAAGTCACGGCAATGGAAACTGCAGCATAGGGAATATGGTCAATACTATTGTCATAAATGTTGTATGGTGACAGATGGCGAGTATGCTTATCGTGGTGAGAGCTGAGTAATATATAGAATTGTTGAATCAATATGCTGTACACCTGAAACTAATATAACACTGTATATCTAGTATACTTCAATAATTAAAAAAATATAGCTGCTGGGTTCCCAGGAGAATTTTAGGGAGAGCCAATAGAGAAGGAAACATGGGAAATTCTTACCACTCTGTGGGTGACTGCCTATCTTTTATGACAAGGTTATTAAACAGTGTCAGCTTATTAAATATAAAGAGAAAGTCACAGTTCCAACACTCTGTTTAACACAAAAGGAAGAGAACATGGTATCGTAATTGAGAAAGATCACACACATAAATGCATGTGTACGCACAGGCACACACACAGACACACACAAGAATTCAGTGGCTGGTACACAGCATCCTTGCTTCCACTAGAGCCTGTTCCTGACCAGCACACTGATTTACTGCTTGTTCTGGAACTGGAAAACTCATCCTTGAACCTCAGCTTCATAATTACCAGCTTGCAAGCCTGGTCCAGTTATTGAACCTCCCAGCTTGTGTTTCCTTATCTGTAAAATGGGGATCGCTGTAGGACCTCGCAGGGTAGTGATGAGGACCTGATGAGCTATTGGCAGTAAAGCACGTGACACACCCAAGCAGCCAGTGCATCTTGGCACTGTTACTGTTTGAAACATTATTTCAGATCTGAGTGCATGAAACTACTCTCTGAAAGGCCACATCATCTTAAAATGCTTGCATTTCATCCTAATATCTGTAAAAGCAGAATTTCAAAGCCCATGTGTAATTTAGAAATCCTCTAGGGCAATGTTTCTCCAACTTGGGGATCTTGTGAAAATGCACACTTGGATTAAGTAGGTCTGAGGTAAGGCCTGAAATTCTGCATTTCTAGTAGCAATTGTAATGCTATCAGTCCACTGACGATGCTTTGAGAAGACTAACCTTCTCATTTACCACATAGGCCCCAGAATGCCTATGTTGAGTTGCCCAAGACCACCCAGCTAGTAAAAGAAGACTCATAATTAGAATTCAAGGGTTCTGATTCTGAGTTTGGAGTCCCACTGACACCTGAACAAAAATGTCACCTCACTTCTGACAGGAAATTCTTCCTAGGTGGTTGCAAAAAGGAAAGGCATTTCTACTGAGTTTCCATGAAAAGGGAGACCCAATGATGAGTTAGAGCCCTCCAGGAAGAACTAACTGTGCTCACAGTCTGGAAGATAGGATCATATTTATTTTTTAAAAATATTTATTTGTTTATTTTAGAGAGAGAGGAAAGAGCATATATGCATAAGCATGAGCAAGGGGAGGGGCAAAGGGAGAGAGTCCTTAAGCAGACTCCCCACTGAGCATGGAGTCAGTTCAAGGCTAGATCCCAGGACCTACAAGATCATGACCTGAGCTCAAACCAAGAGTTGTATGCTTAACAGACTGAGCCACCCAGGTGTCCCAATAGGATCATATTTAGATGCATGTTAGATGTATAGCATTTCTAGTATTATAAAAAGCACATCAGTAGTCTAGTCATTGGCAATAGATTGATTCAATTACTGGAAAACTTAAATATCTTTGGAAATCTTAAACACATGAACCTTGTGTTTTGACTGTATATTTAATGAGCCATGAATACAGATTAAGTATTTCCAGTGAACATTTAGTATATGATTGAGATGTGCTCAACATAAAAAGTACACATGGAACTTAAAAGACTTAGTACAAAAAAGGGATGTAAAAATTAATAATTTTTTATGTTTATTACATGTTGAAATGATCATATTTGCATATATTGGGTTAAATAAAATATATTATTCAATTAATTTTATGTGTTTATTTTCCCTACATAAAATGCTGATAAAAATTACAATTGCATACATGGCTTAAATTATATTTCTATTGGACAGTGGTTTAGATAAATGGGGGGATAGATGGGCATATAGATGAGAGATGGGTAGAATCATTTCTATGTATTAATTTGCAACTAACTATACATAATATAAAATAGAGATATATTATTAAATTATTTCAGAATTTTCTCATGCAAACCCATTCTCTCAAATTGATTATATGTGCACTGATATATGATATGTATTTTTAAATGTTTGTTCAAACATTTAATGTGGTTAGATTTCTCCCACATAGGCTCACATTAAAATTGCCTTTCTACGTTTATGACTTGAAACACTGACTACTCCCTCCAACATGCTCATACTTGAAAGCTGACTTCGTGAATTATTAGTTTCCCCATAGCATGGGGGCAGGGCCTGAAGCTCCCCAAAGTGAACATGCCGCCCTACTTCATGGACATGTGCCATTACCATGCAGAAAGGCAGTGACTGCCCTCCCCCTCGGAGGACAAATGGCCTGGTGCTTTAGCAGAGGCCTGGAAGAGCTCTCTGAGAAGAGCCGCATGATCATTGGTAGCACAGGTTTGTAAATTGGCTCTACCACTTAAGATGCATGGGAGCATCTTTCAACAAATTATTTAACTCCTTGATCCCAGTATACTAATCTGAGCAAAAAGGACCATGAAAGCACATGCCTTACAGGTTTGTGCGAGGTCTAGAACACATGGTACTTGTAGACGACTTTATATGTGGCCAAACCTTCAGTTCACTCTGGTTTTTGTGGTAGAGACTTCTGATCTTCATGCATAATCAGTTCTCCTTTCTTCTGAGGATGGGGGGAAATATACTTTCCTGTCCCCTTTGCAATTGGATGAGTCTATGTCATTATTATGATCAGTGGATTACAGTAGCAAGTGTCATCTGTCATTTCAAGGACAGAATAGTTGTGAATGCACAAGTTAGAATGCTCTCTTGCTTTGCCATGGAGAATTCACATGTATCATGTTAGGATGGTGCTGTCATGACATTGTGGGGCATGACTGCATGGAGCAGAATGCTCCTCTAACAAATGTTCATGACGTAGCAGCATAAGCAAAAAATAAACTTTTGTTGTTTAAGCAGTTGATATTTGGAGGGGTGCTCATTACTGCAGCATAACTTAACATAACCTGATACACACACTATTACCTAAAGCAAATCCTCTGGATCTCCCAGGCTTTCCCATAGCTCCTGGTCTACAACCTCTCACAGAGAAACAGAAATCCCTTGGTCACCCCGTCCAGGGTAAGAGAAGGTCGGTCATCTTGGGTGTCTCTTCATTCACTTCCACCAAACTTTCTCCCTCCAGAACCAAGTCACTACAAGGTTTTCTTCTGAGAAAGTGGATTATATAAAGTCATGTTTACTTTCCTAAAACAACTTCTACTTCTGAAACAGCTTTTATGACCAAGATACTTTTTTTAATACTGCACCAAAGCTATTAAAAAGAATGGAAACTACAGATCATAAAAATGTCAACAGTGAAACACTCATTTCCATGCAAGTTGTGAAATAAAATCAATATATGTTAACCTATTCTTTAAGAACAAAGGAAGATAAAAGGACATTTCAAGTATTTTTGTTATTATTTCATCTAAACTCATGGATCCGTTGTTGTTTATGTCTAGAAGGAACCCCAAAGGTCATTGTATCTAACACCCTCAAATTGTCAGTATCAAATTTACATTGGTTCATGTCAAAATATTTTGTTATAGGGACAGAGATCACATGTACTTCCAATAATACACTTTTAAAGAATAGTTAAGATTTTGCAGTTTTCCAGAAGTGAAGAAAGCTGAGATTTGCTGCTGCAAGATCAGAATTTCTTAGGAAGCATGCCAAGAAGCAAGAGGGTTCCAGAATTCCTAGCATGATATTTTAGGTGAAAACAGTTTTTCAATCTAGAGAAGCATCAAGTTCCTTAGGGAAAGAGTCAAATATTCCTCAAAGATTTGGGGAATTTTTCAAGCGCCATTGGCTGAGTTTTTTCTCCTTATCTGGTCCCTAGCAACCAGTAACTGCCCACTTCACCTGTTTTTCAAAAGAGAGGACAGCTCTATTTCCCCTAAAAGACAACTGCTTGCCCCTATGAGGGACAGAAGTTGACAGAGTGTTCAACTTGAGACACTTGCATCAGGAGACACCTGGACCAGACCCTGTCCACACTAGATCAGTGGTCAGAGCAAACATTTAGGGATAAGGATGAGGATGGCCCCAAGTCGGTGAGGCCAGAGGAAGAAATGAGAGTGTTTCTGGGAGGCAGCATGGCCCAGGGCTAAGGTTCTGGTGCCAGACTTCCTGGGTTTGGATCCTGGCTCTGCATTTTCCAGATGGGTAGTCTTGGATGGTGACTTCACCTATTCATGCGTCAGTTTCTCAGCTTCAAAGTCAGGGTGATATTTAATGGTCTCAACCTTACAGGGTTGTTACATAGATTAAATGTGCTTATACTTATAAAGTACACAAAACAATACCAGGAGTATAGGGTAGCCAGCTCTATAGGTGTTTCTTAAGAAGATAATGATATTGCCAACATGATATCATCATATTTACAAATGGTATTTATTAGCTGGAAATCCAAAAAAAAAAACACTGTAAGCTTCAGTTCCATTAGAGAAGCACTTGTGTGGATTGTGGCCAGTGTTGGAACCCTGATAAATACAAGCGGCCTTCTCTGAATGAGATTGAGTCTCCTGGTTACACCTGTAGTGAAAAACTAATTCAAGATGTGTGATTATAAAATAATTTTATTGGATACCTTATGGGAAAATTTAAGAACATGCATTTGGGATTCTGAGAAACTTCCTTAATTTGAAGAGGTTAATGCCCCATATTTGTGGGTACCTGGACACTCAACTCAGGAGCATGGGAAATGGACAACTTCTGCCCCTAAACCCAAACCTTCTTTTTACAGTGAAAACATTCTGACCAGTGGGTGGCAATCATGTGTCATACTGTAAAAGGCCATGTTTTCTTCAGAAAGTTTAAACCCTGGACAGGAATTGAACAACAGAATAGGGGATGGATAAGGTTGAAAAAGTGACAAGCAGGAAGGACATAGCTGTGCCCCCATTGTGCTTAGAGTCTTCAGATAAAGTAGGGAAGCCGCAGGGATGAGAAACATTAAAACCCCTCCCGTCCCCACTGCCTCTTAACTCTTCTTGCAGAGCTAGGACCTACTAGAAAGTATTAGTGTTAAAGATGAAGACCATGGGGCCAGTCTCTATGCAATGATGGCATGGGCCCATTGGCCATTCACGAGCACTGCCAGGGAGCTGGTTCAGAAGACCAGGCCACAGTATTTAGAGAGGCTGGCTACAACAAAAAAGGAGTAATGGATGTGAGAATTCTATTGCCTCCTGCTCTTGGCTTACTTTGCCAGATTCTGAATATCATTGCTTAAGTGAGAACATAGCCTATTCCTATGAGACTTGTCTCTGAAGTTACAGGGTGCTGAGATGTGCTACTTAATAGCTATGTGATGTTATGTCAGTTTTCATCCATAAGTCTCAGTTCCTCTATCTGTAAAGTGAGAGCGAAAATCATTATGATAATCTTTTAGGGCTTTTTAGAGACTGAGTAAGGTAATGTCTATAAAGTGATTAGGACAATGTCTGGCACATAGAAGATGTGTAAAAATATTATTATTATCCCATTGGAAGTTGGCACCTGCTATGATTCAACCCATAAGATCTGATCATGGGCACCTCTCACTGATGTTTTGAGCTGTCCATTCTGGCTGAGGCTGCCATTTTGCTAAGTCTAGTTGTATATTCTGTAGAACAGTGGTAAGACCTCATCTAATAGAATAGCTGGGGAGATATTTTTGAAATATTTATTTATTTACTTGAGAGAGAGAGAGAGAGATTGGGATGGGGAGGGGCTGAGGGAGATGGAGAGAATCTCAGGGAGATACCCTAGTGAGCACAGAGCCCAACGGGGGCTCACTCACACGACCTTGTAAAGCCACTCAGGCACCCCAAGAATAGCTGGGGAGATTTAATGAAATGATGGGCTGATCATACTCCAATAGCTCTACAACTTAGACAAAAGTGAGGGCTTCCCAGCCCAGCTGCAAGCACTCCTGTGAGGTCCTCCATCAAGATTTTGGCTTGAGCAAGTGTTACGAATAGAGGGAGGAGGATGTGTGAGGCCTGATGCACTCCAACCTTTAGATGCCAAGGAGAAGAGGAGGAACAAGCAGAGCAGGTAAGGAAAATTAGCCATAGAGGAAGGAGAAAAAACAAGACAGATTACTATTCTGCTTTTTCTTATTTTTTACTGAAACATCTTCCTTCATCTTGTCCTAGTCTTCATGCTAGCTAAGCAGTCTTCTGATTATGATTTGGCTTTACACAAAGGATGGAGTAGATGAGGAAAATATGCTGATCATGTGGATTTTGAATATCCGATCTCTTTGACAGTAATTTCTCTTTGTAAATTAACAGATTGACTCCATGTGAGGAAAGAATATGCTGATCATTTGGACTCTGTGTATCTCAGTGCCTATGATAGTCATTCTCCTTTTCAAATTAATAAGTTGGCTTCGTACAGGAAGAAAAAATGCTGATCACATGGACTTTGAGTGTTACAGTCCTCATCACACTCATACCTCTTTGCAAATTAATAAATTGGGATGCAGCCTTTATAATCCCATCTGTAAGCATCAGCCCTAAGAGGTGATTCTTTTCTTTGGGTTGATAATATCACAAGGTCTTTATATCAGGTCCAATATCGGGCTGTTGGGTGACCAACTTGACCCAGTTTGCCTACAGCTTTCCTGGTTTTAGCCCTAAAAGTTCCACAGCTTGGGAAACCTGCTGTCTCAGGAAAACCAGGACAGATTGCTTAGACCTTTGTTGATTTTAAAACACATTTGGGGATGCCCCTCAGTCTTCAATTACCCTCTAGCTTAGCTACTTGGTGAGGAAAACCCAGCATCACCACATAGCTGAGAAAAAGGCAAAGTGCTTCAGAAATTACCTGCATGTGCCAAATTCAGATTTCATATCTAGTTTTAGAAGGACCTTTAAGCTGTCACTGATTTTATGTCTTCTAGATATTACACCACAATATAATCCACGAGTGTTTTATTTTACAGCTCTTATACTTAAGACATTTCACAGAAGGCAAGCTTTACACTAACATACAGGAGTTAAGATGATTGTTTTATACCTGGAATGTATCCAAACTGCAGTTCTTCCTGGCTGAAGACCATCTACATTCTTATTTTTAGATCCCCAAGCCATTTGCTGGTTGCTACCCGGTGGTGTGGTGGCCTAGTGGAAGTTTTGCAAACCAAATGTTCCCCAGCTGCATGTGCTGCTGACCCTTTCCTCTACCACCTGAAGGGAGTAGGAAGAGAGTGTGGGAGATGGTAACACATCCAACGAATGAGTATTCACCTCTAGTCTTAAGTCTCTTTTTTCCTCACTCCTAACCAGCAACACTCTGTTAACTCTCTGTCCCTTCTGATCTTTGCTCCAGCATCCACATGGCTGGCCAATCCACGTCCTCAGGCTTTTCTTACCTTAGCAATCTCACTCTTTGCTGCTTGTTCTAGCCTCAAGTTCCTTCTTCTTAAGATTTTATTTATTTATTTGAGAGAGAGAGAGAGAGAGAATGAATGGGAATGGGGGAAGAGGGAAAGGAAGAAGTCGACTTGCCACTGAGCAGGGAGCGCCACAGGGGGCTCAATCCCAGGACCCTGAGATCATGACTTGAGACAAAGGCAAACACTTAGTTGACTGAGCCACCCAGGTGCCCCTCCTCGAGCTTCTTCTATACCCACCCTATAAATGTTGAGGTTCCTCCAGGCCAACTCTGGGGATCTCTTCCAAAAGCCCTGCTGTGCAAAATATGGCCCCCAGCCACATGGCCATTGAGCAAAGGAAACGTGGCCAGTAGGAAGTGTGCTGTAACATACTAGATTTCTAAAACGTAGAAAGGAATAAGTAGCATAAAATATCTCACTTTTAATATTGATTAAATGGAGTAATAATTAAGTGGTACATCTGGTTAAAGAAGATACTATCAAAATTAATTTCATCTCTTTCTTCCTACCATTTCACCATGGCTACCAGAAAATTTAACTTTACATATGTGGCTCAAATTATATTTAAATTGGGCAATGCTGCATCAAATCTCCTCCTAAATGACCTCAACAATCCTCAGACAAGTTTAGACTGATAAATCCAAAGCATGTATTTCCAGCTCTGAATATAAAACTCATACATCCATCTGACTTTTAAAAAAGATTTTATTAGAGAGAGAGATTATGAGTGGGGGAACAGGCAGAAAGAGCTCGATCCCACAACTCTGAGATCATGACTTGAGCTGAACTCAGACACTTAACTGACTGAACCACCCAGGTGCCCCCATCTAACTTTTTTTTTTTTTTTTGATATCTCTATTTGGACATCTCACAAATTTCTCACAATTAGCACATTTACATCTTCATTCCCCTCAACAAGCAACTCCCCAATTATCTCACTGTTCCCAAGCCTCTCCCCCAAAAGTTGCTACAGAAATGGCTTTGAATATGAAGGAACGGGTAGCCTGGGTGGCTTAGCGATTTAGTGCCACTGTTCAGCCCAGGACCTGATCCTGGAGCCTCGCGATTGAGTCCCGCATCGGGCTCCCTGCATGGAGCCTGCTTCTCCCTCTGCCTGTGTCTCTGCCTCCCCCCCGCCCCCAGCCCTCTGTCTCTGTCTCTCTCTCTTTCGGTGTCTCTCATGAATAAATAAATAAAATCTTAAAAAAAAAAAAAAGAATATGAAGGAAGGAGCCATGAACAGCTCTAGAAGCTGCAAGAGGCAGGGAATGGATTTTCCCCTGGAGCGTTCAGAATGAACCAGCTTTGGAGGTACCTTTATTTCAGCCTCCTAAGATCCATTTTGGACTTCTACCTCCAAAATTGTAAGAGAATAAATTTGTGTTAAGCCATTATGTATGCTATAATATTTTATAGCAATAATAGGAAACCAAAAGAGGTAAGTGGTATCGCCCTGTTGTGTCTACCTCCAATTATATTTTAAACCAGTCCACTTCTCGCAATCTCCACCCTTGTAACCTTATTCTGGGTTTCGTATCAACTTCCTAACCTGTCTTTTCTTGGGGCAAATTAAAAATGGCTGCAAATATTTGGATCAACTTTCTCATCAAGAGCTGGAGTCTATTTCTCCTCCTTGAATTTAAGATAACCCCGTGCTGCTTGGACCAGTAGAACACAGCAGAAGTGATGGTGTGTAACTTCCAGGACTTGGCCTTAACAGAGTTGTAACTTCAGCTTTCTCATGTTTGGACTGTTCCCATTGGAAGCCAACCACCACAGAAGACTTCTGATTAGCCCAAGGTACCACATGGAAAGAGGCCACCCCGAAGAAGCACCAAAGTCCCAGATTTGCAAGTCAAAGTTCCTTGGATCTTCCAGCATAGCCAAGTCAGCAGCTGAAAACAGTTGAGTGAAAGACCTTGCTGATTTCTAGCTGAACCCTGCTTGAATTCTTGGCCCCCAGAAACATGATCAAACAGAATCGTTATTTCAGGTCTCTAAGTTTGGGTAGTTTCTTACACAGTGGTAGATGTCTAAAGCACCTCTCCCCCAAGCCTGTTACTGCTCTAACCCACCTGTGACATAGCAGCTGCACCACCATGTTATGGTTATCCTGAGGGTCATTCCCTTGCTTCCTATTGCACTTAGAGGAAAACTGAGCTTCTATTCTCTGTCACTCTTCCTATTGATCCCTGGAACTCAGCCATCAGACATCACAAGCATCACTGGATATTTATGGTCTAACGGCTATTCAATTAGAAATGCACTTATTAATTCAATACCTCTTTACGCAGCACTGACAATGTGCCAGGCACTGAGCTAAGTGTTAAGGACACAGTGGGGAACCACCTGGCATGGGAGATCGACACAAAGCATGAACAGAAACAATGCTTTTAAACATTACAAATCAGGATAAATGCTGTGAATGGAAAAAGCACACATGCACTCAGCATGGTGGTAGAAAATTAAAAGGCTGTACCTGATTTAAGTAAGGTAATAAGGAAAGGCTTCTCTGAAAAGATGATGTTCAATCAGACACTTAAAAGTGAAGACCTTGCTATCATTATTCCTGGACCAGGCTTCATCTTTCCAGGTACGAAGCCCAGAGCCAGTGTCCAGGAGAGACCACACAACTCCCTGCTCCCCCACATCCTAATGTCTCTGTCATCCTGTCACCATATATTTTGCTGACATTCCACCTTCTTCATTTTCCTCTGCTCCATAAATTGCCTTTCTGCCCAGACTCACTCTTGCGGCCGCTTCCAGCCTCCAATCCCATTGCCCATAGTCTCCCTAGAGAGCCCTTTTGTCAGATAATTATCTCCAGGCTTATTGTGACATGGGAGTGCCAACATTAGTTTGAACATTAATACAAACACTGGCAAACCCAAAGTCTAATTACTTTTCAGTTCTGCTGGGCAGAGATTATTCACAATTGCTATATTTGGGGGGTCAGGTTGGGCTTCCTTACATTTGCTCTATTTCTCTTATATACTTATAAATATCATTATAAAGTTTTAAGCTTTATAAACAGAAGTTTGATTCCATTTAACTGTGGTGGAAAAAGCAACATGAGATCTTTAGTGTCAAAGTCACTTGGTGACAATTTTGCTGTGGGTGCCCTGGATCCTCTACTGCTGGTACCATGGCACAAGGGAACATACAGTGATGGGTGTGCAAGAGGGACTCTCACCTGGGAAAAACATTGCTCACTCATCATCCACATCTGTTCTGCCACTTTTTCATTCCACTGTATTTCAAGGTTGGCACAGGGAGAAAGTTACTGGGAAACAATTTTGGAAAAAGGATTCATGTAAACCATGATTCTGGAAATTCACATGATATGATTTAAGAGACATGAGGAAAGTCTGTCCACCCCAATATGGCTCCTCTGCCACCTTGGGGTGGCGCCTCAATTGCATACCAATCTAAGATTGTTAGACTTCTTAGATTGTTTCCAGGATATACTTATTGAAGTTAGTTCATGTCCATGGAAAAGGAGTAAACTATTGGAGATGTAAAATATACTAGACCAGGAGCCTGGAAGCCTGGTTCCAGGTCCTGGCTCCACTGCGTGGTGTCACTTTGGGCAAGACTATTAGTGTCAGAAACACAAGACTATGATTCTCATCTGTAAAACAGAAGGAGCAATATATGAGTCTGTCCACTGAGTCCTGTCTTCACTCTGCCACAGAAGATTTATCAAGCACCACTCTGTGCCAGGCCCTCTCCCAGAATGAGGGTAAAGCACCTTGGTGACACGGTACTTACAGGTGAGAACTTTGGATGGTTAATGGGGTGAGTGGTCCAGGCTGAAATAGGTAATTTAGGGGAAACATGAAAGGAAGCTAAGTAGAGACAATGCAAATCTCTGTGTGTGGCACGATGGAAGACAACAGTGTCCCTGCCAGAACCCACGGCATCACAGCAGGCTGTGAAATGGATGGTGGGTATGAAATTAGGCATTTTTCAGCCACTTCTCTATTTTGCCTAAACCAATGTCTTAACCCAGAGGTCCAAGGTGTTTTTATGGTGAGGTGAGAATAGTACCATATGGTGTTCAGGAATATAGGCTCTGGACTCAGACCTGAGCCCAACTCTTCCTGGGATGGACTCTACCTTTAAATTATGAGACATTGGGCATGTGACTTACCCTCTCTACACCTTTGTTGTTTCTCTAGGCCTCTTCTGTGATTGGATAATATCACATGAATTAAGAAGGGAAAGCACCGAGCACAGTTCTGGCTCAGAGCAAGGGCTCATGAAGGTCAGGAAGCCCTTCATATCACTTTCCCTTTCCACTTTTCGTCTTGTCACAGGAATCCTACAATTCATAATCCAAGTTATGTTTTGGTCCTATGTAAGTATGCTCAAATTTTAGGAATGGAGATTTACATATCTGGTAACATAATTTTTCAGTTGAATCAAATTCCCAGTTTTCTGTAATTCAGCCCATTAAAGTTGTGGCAAGAAAAAGTATCAGCTCTTTGTCTCTCTGATATTAAAAAGATTGTTTTAGCAATTTAAGGAACATTGATAAATCAGAGGAAAGTGGCTCGTGAGGAGGAGTTGGGAATTTCTGAAGCCATTGATCCTTTGGATTCTGAAGGGCAAGTCTTAGATTCAGGAAGATGGTGACACAAGGGAGTTCTAGTTATACCCACTCATTTCATGGGGGATGAACGCTCTGTGTCTCTAAATGCCACTAAAGATGCAGGTGTGTTAAGGACCCAGAAAGTCAGCTCCATGAGTCTGGGTTGCCCTATGACTGACATGTTATGGAACAGTCTGGCTTAAACCATCCAGTGCCCACTCTGAATGATGATGACATCTCTGAAGAGCTGGAGCTCCCAAGGCTATGGCGAGCATACCACCCTCCACCATGTCACATCCTCTCAGGCACCCTTGACTTAAGAGGAAGCCGTATGCATGGTTCTTGTGGGCACAGCCTCACCTGGCTCTCCCAGGGTCCTCCCTTAGCTCATGTGACTACAAATCATTTTGCCCAAGGCTTTCTCTGACATACAGAAGAACTTATTCTAAGCTTGAGGCAGTGTCAACTGCCCCCTGGGGCCACTCTCCATCCACGGGGAGTGGGGAGCCAGCCTCTCCCATCTTTCCAGCAAATGATTCTGGGAGGTATTTCACAGGGTTCTCAGAGGTCCTGGTAATACTGAATAAATTAACCATGTTGACAACAGAAGCAACCTCACCTCTGTATTACAGGCTTTCACTGGCTTTCCATCCTTCTCTCTCTAGCTTTCTGCTAACTTCTGCTTCCCTGGACTCCCTCCCAAATAAACTTCCTGCACCCAAGTCCTCTCCTCAGGCTTTTCTTTCCAGGAAACCCAAACTGAAGCAGATACAGTCCAACCAGTACATTTATCTTTGGATGAGAATGGATTAGCACATAGCAAGAAGTACTGTCAGGTGCGGGTAAGGCCAGGGAAGCAAAGCAAAGGAATAAAATATCCTCCAAAGCTTTGTTAGTGTTCTGGAAAGAGAGATGATCTCATTACCTGACAGTTTCTCTGAGGTCAGTGGGTATCAGCAGTAATTCTTTTTTTCTGACTGCACATTTGTTTTTTTAGGACCATCCCAGATGCTGACTTCAAAAGCTCTCTAGTTTGTAATGTGCTATATAGGACTTCTTTTGTTCTTTCCAGAGTGTCTCATTCCATTTCGGCAGCAGACACAAGGAACACCATTATCATGGAAATGTTTTTAGTATCTCCTCCCTGCCCTGGTCAGGGGAGTCTGGGAAAGGAGACTGGCTCCTGACACCCTGCCCTGTCTTGGCAGTCAGAACCCTCCATCTGTGCCATCCTTGAGTGCCATGATGGAATTCAGACACGAGCATTTGTCAGAACAAAAGATATCTCTGTAATCTGTGAGGTCACAGGAACACATACACTGGGAAAAAGAGAAATGAATTATTTGACATCCACACTATGAAACAGAAAAATAGCAAACCATCAGGGAGAGACAAATATTTTTCTGGAAGAACTTGGCCAGTGGCACACATGAGAAACCCCACTCAAATCAAACAGAGGCTCAGCTATCTGGGCTTTTTAAATTTGATGTGATGTGAAACCTAGTTTTTCTACAATAAATAGTAAAGATTAAAAAAAAAACCTTCAGGTGTTCTTCTAAAAGGGAAGTTCTAAAGTCCCACAGAATTTAATTGACAAAGCGTACAAATAAAATTTGCATTTAGGGTGAAAAAAACGTTACTTAGTGATTTGCATTTTCAAGACAATAAAGGGTTCAAGGAATTCTTACTTTTAAAAGTAAAGTTGCTTATGAGCCATGGTAAGCTAAGACACACTTTATTTTAAAGTGATTTTTAAGACATCTCCCCTGCCCCATTTCAATGTCCCTAAAAGTTAGGGATGTATCTGACAAGTTGATGTTAAGGAAGGACTGTGTCCAAATTTAAGCACCAACATATTTCTTTCTTAATGTTATTAAAATACAGGTATGCTTGATTCACACGCTGGTCTCAACTTCAGTCCTCTATCACTTCCAGACCAGGAGGCAATTTTCTTTCCCAGTGTAAAATGAGCATTATCAGTTCTCAGGAGGTTGGAAGATGGAGCAGGCCAGATGGAATGGTCTAGAATGGATGCTAACACCTGGTTTTAAAGGGGTTTGTGTGTTAGACTGAGGAGTCAGGCCCCGGCTTCAGTGGTGACTGCTCATTCTTCTTACATTGAAGGCTGACAAGAAGAAATATTTGCTAACTCACCAAAAGGAAGAAGATCCAAATGCCACTTTTCTTGCTTTCAACTTTTAAATTATAGCATAATATATATCATTCATACATGAAACTGCAAAAATATAAGTGTACAGTTTAATGAATTCTTTTTGTAGTGAGTATATCTGTATCATCACCATGGAGATGAAGATATAAAATACTATCACTGCCCCAGAAATGTCCCAATGCGCCCTTTCAGTCCTCACCCTTACAAAGGTAACCACTGTTCTAGTTTCTACCACCAGAAGAAAATTCTGCCCACTGCTGAACTTTGTCTGTATGGGACAGTCTCCATCACCTCTGACTCTTGTTCATACAACGTTATGTCTATAAGGTTCTTGAGTAAAATAGGTTTTTTTTTTCATTGTTACATAATATGAACATATCAAAATTTGTTCGTTTGTCCATTGATGGGCTTTTGGGGTATTTCCAGTTTGGGCTATCATGAACAGTGTTCTGAACATCTCATAAGTGTCTTGTGGTGTATGCACATATACAGTGCTCCTAGGTGTAGCTACGGAGGTGGAATTTCTAGGTCACAGGGCACTCAGTTTGCAGGGTGTGGAGGGATTCAGTTGCTGCACATCCTTGCCAACTCTTGGTACTGTTAGTTGTTTTGTTTCTAAGCCATTTTGGCGTGTGTCTACAATAGCAATTCCATATAATCTCTTAACTTTGCATTTCCCTGATGACTAATGACTTTAAAAATCCTTTTTATATGTTTAGTGGTCATTTGGATATCTTATTTTGTAAAAGCCTGTTAAAATTCAATACCCATTTTTAATTGGGTAATCTGCCCTTTTGTTATTGTTCGTAGGCATTGTTAATGCATACTGGATAAATGCCCTATAATAATAAACACACATATCACAAATATTTTCCCCATTCTGTAGCCTTTCCACTTCCTCAATGGTGTATTTTGATGAGCACAATTTTCTACTTTTAGTGAAGCCCAATGTATTCATCATCTCATTTACATATATAAGATAAACGCCTTATAATTTTCCTTTCTTTTTAAAGCCCATATCAGCTATTGTGGTGAAGGTTATGGTGCCCTTAAAAGAGAAGTGGAAAAAGGTTTCACCTTTTCTAGTTTCTGGATGATTTTTATGAGACGGGTTTAGTGTTCTTCCTTAAGTGTCTGGCAGTATCCACAATGAAGTCACCTGGCCTGGAGCCGTTGCAGGCTCCAGAGAGGTAATTTAATAGATACAGAACTACTGAGATTTTCTATTTCTTCTTGTGTTCTTGGTAAGCTTAGTTTTTTTATTTTTTGAGAGAATTTATCAATTCTGTTTAAATTTCATTTATTTTTATTTTTTTGTTTTAATCGAAGTTTGATTTGCCAACCTATAGTATAACACCCAGTGCTCACCCCATCAAGTGCCCCCTCAGTGCCTGTCCCCCAGTCACCCCAACCTCCGGTCCACATCCCCTTCCACAACCCTTTGTTTCCCAGAGTTAGGAGTCTCTCGTAGTTTGTCCCCCTCCCTAATTTTTCCCACTCAGTTCCCCTCTTTTCCCTTATAATCCCTTTCACTATTTCTTATATTCCCCATATGAGTGAAATCATATGATGATTGTCCTTCTCCAAGTGACTTACTTCACTCAGCATAATTTTCAAATTGATTTTCACAAATGTATTCACAGTGACCCTTTTCTTCTCTTTTTTATATTTGAAGAATCCCTAGTGATGTATCTCCTTTTACATCCTTTGATTGGTAAAATTGTGTCTGTTTTCTCTTTCTTGGTTATCCTTCTTGGAGGTTTCTGAATATATGGACATTTCAAAGAACCAATTTGGGGCTTTGTTGCATGCTTTCCTGTTTGCATCTATTTTCTTTTTAAAAAAAGATTTATTTATTTGAGAGAGAGAGAGAGTCTAAACACACACACACACACACACACACACACACACACACGAGTGAGGGGGAAGGGGCAGAGGAAGAGAATCCCAAGGAGACTCTCCATTGAGTATGGAGTCTAATGCCAGGCTCGATCCCACAACCTTGAGATCATGACCTGGGCCAAAATCAAGAGTTGGACACTTAACTGACTGAGCCACCCAGATGCCCCAACTATTTTCCATGTTGTTTATATTTTTCTTTATTATTTCCTTTCCTCTATTTTCCTAGAGCTAAAATTTGCCATTCTTCTTTGATTTAGATCATAACTTTTCAGATTTCCAAATTACACATTCAAAGCCCATATGTGTTTCCTCTACTTTATCTGTGTCCCACAACTTTTATGTTTTATTTTCATTATATTGTATTCCAAGTATTTTCTACTTTCCACTGTTATATCTTATTTTACCCATGGAATATTTCAACATATATTACTTAGTTTCCAGACATGTGGGGATCCTTTGGTTTTCTTTTTGCTATTGATTTCTGGTTTAAATCTGCAATGGTCAGAACACATATTCAATATGATTTATATTTTTTGATGTTTGTTGAGAGGAACTTTATGACCAGCATATGATATATTTGTAACTATTTCATGTGTACTTGGAAAAAATATAATTCTGCAGTTTTTTGGCACAGTGTTTTACTCAAGAAATTTTCATGATCCTTATTTACATTTAGACTATTCTACTGCCTACTAAGACATGTGTTAAAACTTCTAGCTATGATTATGAGTTTTTCTATTTCTGCCATTAGTTCTGCTTTATATATTAGTTTTTTTTTTTTACTTGTGATTGGATGCCTCCAAATTTAGGATTGTTATATCTTCCAGCTGTACAGTTTTATAATTGTAAAATATTCCTTTCTATCTGTAGTAAACTTTCTTTACCATCTATTTCCTCTGATAATAGCATAACCACACTTTCTTTTGGATAATATTTAAGCGGTAAATTTATTTAAATACTTTTACTTTGTATCTTTCTGTGTCCTTACATTAAGCTAATTTAAGTAATACATAGCTATTGTTTTAAAATTCAGTCTAATAATATTTGCTTGTAATTGGAGTATTTATCAATTTATATTCCTGAGGCTTCATCAGAACAGATCCTGTTTGCATTACCCTGATATGAGTTTATCTTCTGACACGCAAGACAGAGTCTAAAAACGAGGACACACAGAGAACCAGAACAGTGGAGAAATGAACACTGGGACTTCATGACACCGCTGAGTTCCATGTTGAACTGTTGACATCCACTCAGCTCCTGTAGGAAGTTCCAGGAAAAGCCAGAACTCCCTACTCTGGGCATTTTCCCTACATGACCTGTGTGAGCACATAATCTATGGTCACCCTCTCTTTACCAGATACCAGTATCATACCTACTGTGCTCCAAGCACTGCTCTAACAACTTCACATGGGTGATCTCATTCATTTCTCAAATTTACCCTAGAAGGTAAGTACTATTTTTATTCTCATTTCATAGACAGAAAAAGCTAAATCTTACAAAGGTAAAAAAGAATTTGGCACAAATCACAAGCCAAATGAATTCCAGGGCTGGGAGTTAAATGCAGAAAATTTGACTCCAGTGTCTTAGGTATTAAATGTCTTACTTTTTGGCATTTTCTACTAGGTTTCTTACGTGGAAAGAAAAATCAGGATATTTTTAGACTTTGGCCCAACATGTATAACCCACTTACTTCCCCAAAAACTCTTTTATAAAACGTCTATTTTATTAATAATTGCTGATGATCTGTCTTTTCCATTGTTCTTATTTAAAGTTTTATTTCCTTTATTTCCTAAAAGTTCCATCCTTGCCTTTCTTAATGTTCTTAAATGTTTTATGGGTCTTCATAGCATATTTTCTATAAAAAAATATGGATTTTGGTTTTCTGTCATGTGTGGCAGAATTCGGGAAGAGATGAAAATATATGAACCTGAATTGTTAATCTTACATCTTATTTCTATAGGATGCTGTGCTTTTTCTCACCAAAGAAATGTTGACAGTTTGAATTTATAACAATGCATTCAGAAACCTTGAGGTTTTATAACAGAAAATAATGTATCATTAGGCACTCTGAAAGGATAATGAGGCATTTACTACTTCTTGCTCATTTTGGTAAAGGTTTCTAGAAATAAACATTAACTCGTATGGACTTGGCATATGGATCATTCATGAAGTAAGCAGAGAATGCACAATATAGTTAGCTGCTTGAATTATTTCTCCATAAATTATTCATGGTTCTAATTTATCTAACCATTTTCCTTCTCTTACAATATCTGAATTATTCTCATTTCCACATGTCAGGAGTGCATTAGCATCACAAGGACAAAGTTAACAACAACAACAAAAACCATCAACACATCCCCACACACACAAACCCCCTAAATGGTTGACCAAAGAAGCCATAGTCTAAGTAAATCAAAGAAAGAAAGAAATGTTAGAGCTGTATCCCTCAGGGGAAAACAACCCAATTTGGGGTTTTAGTCTCCCTCAGGAGCTAGAATACTTCATTCTTAATGAGATATCAAATAATGTGCTAGGTACTGTAAGGTCTACCTACAACTATGGTAGGTTGATGGTAGGTAGAATGAGGCTCTTATGGTCAATAAGCAGAGATCTCCTGAGATATCTCACTTTAAGTGGCAACTCTAGCATGTTCGTAAAGGGTCCTGAGCATTTTAATGAGATCCAGATTATAGAGCCCCTCACACCCAATCATTGTCAATTATGTAATCTATAAGACTTGAAACATATAATGTTTCTGTAGCATTATTTTCACCATGACTAATCACATATGTATGTGATTATATATATATATGTATATATATATATATATATATATATTCATAGCACTTAGTTCACCTATTGGCATTTAGCATTTGTTTGGCTACAATAAACATTATTAAATAATAAGTCAGTGATTTCCCTAATATCACAGATCCTAATCTGGTTCTCATTACAGTAAACCTATGGCAACCGTTTATACCTCCTGGAAGATAGGTGTGGAAGAGACCATATTATTATTTTTTAAAGATTTTATTTATTTTAGGGGCACCTGGGGGGCTCAGTGGTTGAGCATCTGCCTTTGGCTCAGGTCATGATCCCAGGTTCCTGGGATTTGGTCCCACATCAGTCTCCTCATAGGGAGCCTGCTTTTCTCCCTCTGCCTATGTCTCTGCCTCTCTCTCTCTCTCTCTTTCTCTGTGTGTGTGTGTGTCTCTCATGAATGAATAGATATATAGAGAGAGAGAGAATGTGAGAGTTGGGGGAAGAGTTAGGGGGAGAGAGAATCCCAAGTAGATACCTCACTGAGTGCAGAGCCTGGTGCTGGGCTCAATATCATGACCCTGAGATCATGACCTGAGCAGAAACCAAGAGTTGGATGCCTAACTGATTGAGCCACCCAGGTGCCCTGAAACTGTATTATTTTAAGTGAACATGGAGGATAAGTAACTTACTTTGGTGGGAGGCTCACAGGAGTGATGGGGAACAGTGATGCGTGAAAATGACAAATCCAATTTGGGGTCAATTTGAATGATGATCAGTAGGCATGAGAAGTCCCTAGTAGCTTTTGAATGGGACATGTCATGTTCCCAGATGTTCTTAGGGAAGACATTTCAGCAGTAATAAGTGTGTGGGTTGAGTCACAAGGGAAGAGAGGAAGTCAGACTTAATAGAGATGCTATTCATAATGCCCTGTCATAGGCCAGATAAAAAGATAATGCCTAAACTATTTGTGGCTATCACAGTACAGAAGAGTATACAGGTAAAAACCACATGGAAAAGAGAAAGAATGAGAAGTGCCACTGGCCTCTCAGGTGACGAGACATTAAAAAAAAAAAAAATCCAAAGCTGTGAGCTTGGGAGCCTGGGAAGATAAGGATGACATTGCAGGAAGCAGAGAATCCAGGAAGGTGAGGTTTAGAGGTTTATGAGAGTAAGTGTATTTGTATGTGCATACAAATACATATGCACACACATACACACACACACATCTTGAGAGACAAGTAAAATATACAGGTGGAGATGCCCTGTAGGCAGGTGGGAATGAAGAACTCAAGGTCAGAAATAGAGCCATGAATTTGTAGACATCCTAAAGAGGGGATATTTAAAACCACTAAGTTGCATGAGACTGTTGAGAATGGTAGAAAACAGCAGAGGAGAATTGAAATAGAAAACTAATGGAATATCTCCCATGGAAGGAAGGGTAAGAAGAGGTGATAGAGGAGGAAAATATAAGGGGTTGCCATATATAGAAGGAGTGGGAGAACAAGAATAGTTTAGTGTTTCTGAAAGCAAAAGAGAGAGCATTTCAAAATTATCAAATGCTGTGGTGGGAATGTAAAATGGTCCTGCTGCTGTGGAAAGCAGTTTGGTGGTTCCTCAAAAAGTTAAACATAGAATTACCATATGGCCCAGCAACCACTCCTAGGTATAAATATAAAAAGATTGAAAACCAGCGCTTAAACAAACACCACAAATGAATGTTCAGAGCAGCACTATTCACAACAGCCAAAAGGTGGAAACAGCCCAAATGGCCATTAGCAGATGAATGGATAAACAACTTGTGGACTAGCTACACAAAGTAATATTACTCAGCCATAAAAAAAAAAAAAAAGGAAGCACGGACACATCTACAGTATGGATGAGCCTTGAAGACACTATGCTAAGTGGAAGAAGTCTGTCATTATATTGTATGATTCCATTTATGTGAAATACCCCAAACAGGTAAATTCTCAGAAATAAAATGTAGATTAGTGGTTGCCAGGGACTGGGGCAGGGGAGGGGGGGAGGGTGGTAGATGTGAAGATCAAGTACTTAATGAGTATAAGGTTTCTTGGAGGAAGGATAAAGTATTTATCCTTTAAATACTAGATGCTGGTGGCAGTTGCACAACATCATGAATTATTAAATGTCATTAGTATGTTCACTTAAAATGGTTAATTTTATGTTAAATGAATTTCACTCCAATGAAATAAAACTTTCAAAAATAAAAAATAAGTTGTCATGCTTCAGAGAATTCAAGTGGGCTCAGGACCAAGAATAAGTTTAAGGAAATCCACTGCTCAGTTTCTATGACCTTCCAAACAGAACAATTTCTCTAAAATGTTGAGGGAGAAGAAATGTGTGGGAAATATCAGAAAGGGAGACAGAACGTAAAGACTGCTAACTCTGGGAAACGAACTAGGGGTGGTAGAAGGGGAGGAGGGCGGGGGGTGGGAGTGAATGGGTGACGGGCACTGGGGGTTATTCTGTATGTTAGTAAATTGAACACCAATAAAAAATTTTAAAAAAATGTTGAGGGTAGGATCCCCATTTTGGAGCAGTGACGTGTGAACTTGTATTGAAGCAGAGATTTTGAGTGAAGAGTATGCTCTCAAGAAGACTGGTGAAGGGACAGGGAATGATAAGAAGTGCTACCACTTGGGGGAAATTTGTTCAATCTGGGGAGATTTGAGCATGTTTGAAGATGGGAAGGATTCAGAGAAGAGGAAACAATGGAAGGTGTAACAGAGAAAAGGCAGCACGTGATGAAAACAGAAGTACAAAGGAGTGGCTTCAAGAGCACAAGCGAAGGGACATGTCAAAAAGAGGGAGATTCCCTCTTCCTCTGTGAGGGATGGGAAAGACTGGAGGTGGGAGAAGGATGGGGAAAGCTTAAGCTGGAAGAAACCTTATATAGAGAGAAACACAAGGCCAGCTGCAGAAGATTGTAGGCAATGGGGTTAGGAGTTGCTGCTTAAGACAAATGGGAAAGTTGGAGTGGTGCTCAAGGTGATGAGCAATAAATTCAAGGTGAATAATTGCAGAATAGCAACAGAGGCAGGAATCTGCAGAGAGGGAGTTGCTACAGCTTCAGAAGAGTGAATGCCTCATCAACCAAGTCCTTTCCACACCACCCCATCCTGTCTGTCAGAAATCTGTTTGCTTATAAATGGGGCTTCATATCCATACCTATTGATATTGCCTTACTAATTTCAGCCCATCCTTACAGATGCTTGAATTGTTTTTGAATCTTTAGTCTATCATCCAGTTAGGATCCCAGGGTTACAAACTAAAAAAACATGTCTTCATATGTTTATTTTCATCATTAGGGATGAAATCAATCAGCTAGGGCCATTGCCTGCATGTACAGAAATCATTCTCTTGGCTGACATAGATTATTTTTTAGGACTTTTGGTTGTAGCTCTTCAACCAATCTGAATCTACTTTACTAGCATTTGGTAATAACATTCAGTTCATTTTTCTCTATCTTGCCAAAAAAAAAAAGTATAAGATGTTTTGTTAAATGCTTTTTTTGAATAGTCTGAGCACAGAGCATGGCTTCAAAATATTCTAGTTGTAGGACTATGGGCAAGTCAAGGTCTTTTCCAAGTCTTACTTTATTCATCTGTAAAATGAAGATAATAACTATTTCATAGAGTTTCTGTAAAGATTAAATGACTTAATATAAGAAATGCACAGAGAGTGATTCCTGGCACCAAGTTAGAGCTAAATAAATGTTCGCTATGATTGGCATTATTAGCATCAATATCCATTCCATTTCTGGCATTTGTTTACTCATTCAATAAGAGTGTTTTCAGTGCCAGATATTATGGTAAGTGCTAGATTCATAGCAATGAGCAAGTCAGTTATAGCTTCTATCCTTATGGAGCATATAATTTTATTTTGCCTAATAAACCAACACCAAAATAGTAAGACTTTTGTAGAATTTGAAAGAGAAACATGAAGGAAATTACTATTATTATTATTTTCATTGATTTTTCTTTGATTCAGTTTCTGGATCTTCTTTCTTAACTTCCTTTTTTGTCTCTTTAGGGAAAATATTATCCAAAGGTCTGATTGAAAGAGGAAATCATAAGAAAACAAGGCAAAAAGACCGATGGTCATGGTCTCAGAGTTTAAGCTTTGCTAACAAGCTCCAAATTGAATAAGAAACTTGGAATAAAAAAGCAGTCAAAAAAAAAAAAAAGCAGTCAATCCTCAATTATCTGTGTTAACTGAGGTTTGTGAGAATGGACAGTGAAAGGAAGAAAACAATGTATCCTGATTTGCTGTATTCAATCTCACAGGACTAGCTTGAAAGAAAATAGTAGCATGCACAGACATCTAGTAAGAGTGATGGACAAAGGGCAGTCCTCAGAAAAATCCTGGTTAGGTTATTCATACCATTCCCTGGGTCTCTTGGAAAATTACCATTTTTTATAGTTTTGTAACTTCAAAGGAAAGGAGTTGTAAAAAAGTTCCTCTCAATAGAAGCCCAATTTCCCTGACATATTGAGGGGTTGGTTGACAATGCACACCATTTGTCAAAAGGATTTGCTGCAAAAAAATGGAAAATTGGGGGAACGATCTGATTTCCATTGAGAGCTGGAAGCCAGGAGAAACTGTGTAGACATCAGGGGAAGGAAAAGCCCCCTCTTGGATCTCATGTCCAATTTTCTCTAGCAAGTGGAGAAGACATTGAATAGAAGAGAAGATCCCACACTTGACCCTCCTGAATTATAAGAAGGCTGGAGGGAAATCACCGGGATCAATGGGGTCAGAGCAGTAAGCTCAGTCCAACTGAAGGCTGCCTCTCATTCACGGAGGATATTTTAGAATTTGCTTGGAGGATGGTCTCAAAGTTTTTAAAGCCCTTTTGGCCTTGGGCAGCCCTTGAATGCTTGTATTAATTCATCTGCAAGGGAAACTCTTTGTTGAAAAGCCTCCCCAACTGGCCATATTTACCAGTCTGGAGATGGAGGCTTGACAAGACCATGAGGATGCCATCTTTGTCAGCATGCGAACTTTCTCTGCTATGTGTGAGTCCACTGATAGATCAAATTCTGAGATTATATATGGAGTATTACTTAAAGTACTTTTTTTGAGAATTGATCTTTTTTTTTTTTTTTTTGGTAGAGGAAGAAGAGCAGGTATTAACAAAAATCTATTTTTTGTAAAAAATTTAAAAAATATCATTATACTTTGATGGCCACATACCCATAATATTTGCTTTGTGATTGTGCTATCTCTTGCCTAATTAAGAAAGATATAAACAGTTCAGCAAGTGAAAATATCAGACCCCATTGTGGACTCCCGGTAAGATGTAGGTACTCACATTTTTTTTGTACAGACCTGGGGGTTTCTATTTCTGTTAACAGGAGCCAGGGAAAAGACATAATCTGATGAGATTAGACTGTGGGCACAGGTGGAGGATGCTTCCTGTTTGTGTGACCCCCTTGACACCACTACACTTGCCTTTGTCTGAACAAACAATTGAGTTGAGGGTCAAACAGCATCAACAGTGTGGTCCCAAAGGAATTGCCACCCTAGCCTTTACCCCAAACCAAGCCCAGCCACAGAGGTCAACAGCCCACAGGCATCTATCCAACATGGGTGGATGAGAGAAGCTTGGCTGGGCCATAAGGCTCTTCTTTGATATTGTTTTTCCAAATGCTTAGGTTTCTGCCTTAAAAACTTGGGCGAAGACCTTATCATCTGACTGACCCATGTGCTGGTGGGGAGAAGGACTGAATCACTAGTACATATTCCCCTAATTTTTGAGTATTGAAACCTAAGAACCAAATAGAGACAATCTATGGTCTGTACCAAAGGCTGTGTTCTCTTGTCACTGGAGTTTTTTATTTGTTTCAATAGAAATGAGAACCAGACTCTTGCAGAGTGGCCTAGAGGCATTTATATTTGGAAATCTTGCTCTGTTTCCATTGCTTGTTTCCAAAGATTCTATTCATGAAGAAAGTTTTTAAAAAGTGTCATGACAACACGTGGCATGTCCATCTACCTAGGATTTCCCCACAGTTCTCAGTTGATTTTGCAGTGTTTTAAAAAAATATTTCCAATCACTTTGAATTTTACTAAGCCATTTCATCTCTGATGAGAGCAGTCACACTTACTGACAAAGCCGTGGTGACCAAGTATCTCCACACACCAGGTGAGAGAGGGATTTGGAAAGAGGTGGTCACCCCAATATTTAAGCTCAGAATACACTCATATTTGATTAATGGTAATAAGAAAAGATAGAGGGTTAGAAGCATATCAGAGAGCCTAGAAAAATGCGCATTACATCATATTATCTATTTCCATCCAAGATACCAGGTGAAAATTTATCTCTGATGATGCTATATTGCTTTTCCTTGAAAAGGCTCAAGCAGCTGTTGGAAAGCAAACTGTGGCTAAGACACTGGACCCAGGGATTCACTGTAAATCAGACTACTACTGCCTGACTGACTCTTGGACCTGAGACCTACCCTCCTGCTTCCGGGGGTCTCAGTTTCCTGACTCATAAAATACAAATAACACCATCTACTTTAAGCCACTGTTGTGAGGATCAAATCTATAGAATCCATATGAAAACAAAATTTTAAACTATACTTAAAAATATAATGTAGGCGTTTTCCCTAGACTCCAGGACTATGAAGGTGAATAAGATAGAGTCTGAAATAATAGGAACTTGTGGCCAAGAAACATTCACATTTGGGAAACCTTGTGCTGTTTCCATAAGCTTCTTTCTCCAGAACTTCTATTCATGAGAAAAGTTTTTAAAAAGTGTCATGACAACACAGGACTTGTCCACCTACCTAAAATTTCTTTAGGAGTTTTGCTCAGCTCTGCGTTCATTTTTTTTTTTTTTAATTACTAACCACTTTTTAATTTTTCTATGTCATTTCATAGTCTTTATAGGAGAATAGAAAAGCACCAGTTCTGTTGTAAATGTCAGTATTACCAAAATAGCAGTGATTTCAGAAAATCAGAAGGTCCAAGCCCAAATCCCAGCTCTGCCACTTGCTGTAAATGATGACATTAGCTAACGTACTCCACCTCTCTGTACCAGGTTTCATTCCACATCCACAGGGTAGGAACCAGATCACCAATGGCACAATTTGCTCTGAGGATCAGAGGCACAGACATATGTGTGAAAGCATCTAAGACCATGCCCTAAACGTGGCAGGCACTCAGCAAACGCCTCTTTCTCTCCCTCTTTAAAAATACTTAAATGTCTCCAGAGAACTCCAGGAAAGCTCTGCCCCACTGGAAGACATTTGCCACCAGTGGCTATTAAGCACTCAACATCTAGCTAATCTGCCTTAAGATTTGCTCTAAGTATAAAATATACACTGAATTCCAAAGGCCTAGTGTAAGTAAGAAAATGTAAAAATTTCATAAATAATGTTCACATTGGTAACTTGCCAACATGAAAATATCTTAAAGAAATTATATATTATATATGTTGGGTTTTATATATGCATATATATTACATGTATATATGTAATATATATAACATGTATATGTATAATACATACATTTACATATATGTATATATTACATTTATACATATTACATATAAGAATATATCACATATATATTATATATATACATATGTGTGTGTTGGATTAAATTCACATAAACACACATATACACACATATAAAGGGAGAAAATCTACATTCATGAAATTTAACCCCATATGTATATATGGAGTGTGTATATGTATGTGCTACTATTAGGAAACTTAAAACTACATATGCAGCTAACATTATTTTTCTATTGGACCATACTGCCGTACAAAACATGAAATCTTGAGTTTTCACAAGCCAAAAGGAAGCTGTTTTTAGTTATGCAGACTTTCTGTGGGATCAAATATTTTTCCCTAAGCATTTCAATTAAAATTAATCTTCAGTATACATTTTTCTTAGTTTTGATCCACAAAGCAATCTGTTATATACTTAAATTAATGAATCAAAGGATGTCTTTTTATCTGTATTTGAATAGTATCCTGGAGCTAAGAATCATAAACAGAGAACAATTTAGGCATGTGTCAAAATGTAACAGCCTAATACCTTGTTCTGGGCCCAATTCTTGGATCTGCACCATAATTTTCACACTATATATTTTCCCTAATTTGGATGACAACTGTTAAGTGGACACTAATTCTCCTAATAGTAACTGGGGAGGCTTTAGCCATGCAGAGTGATACTTCGCAGGATTTTGAAACTATCACACGTGTCAAATCAGAGCCTATACTCAGCTCTAACTCCTCATTTCTTTATGGCCACCATAAATGCACAGATTGGTTCTCCACTGTGATGGTTGTAAAACATATTTCATGGGAGTGAGATCAATGCCACTGACTAGCTTGACAGACTCCAAGCCACTCCCAGTCAATGTGATAAGGTCTTGAAACAAGGCAATTACCCTAAACTGGAGGCTCACTTTCTCAAGAATGCTTTAAACAAAGGAAGTCAAGTCCCTTCTGTGGGGCATGTCAGTGACCTGGGAGGTTAGATGGTATAACGGCCTAGACAAACAAGATTCAAATGGTTGACTCAGAGTTGATAAAAATTGGAGTTTAGGTCAGTAACACATGTGCAAAACTCTTTTTTGTCTAGAATGTGTGAGATCAGGAAAGACGGCGAAGAAATACACAGAGGTGACAGCAACTCACTGTGCACTTCAGTTAAGAGTAAACAGTCTGTGGCTGAGACCCTCTGTTAGCACGGGCTAGGCATGATATTTAAAAACATTTTTTTTGTATTAAAAACATTTTTTTTTGTATACCCTATGCTGGCATCTAAATAAGACTGAGGTCTACATACAGCCACTATTTCACAGATGAGAAGACTGTACCTCAAAGGAGTTAGATGACTGTTCAGTGCCACATGACTAGCAAGTATTAAATGTGTGATTAGAATCCCAATTTAGGGTCATTCTGGGTCCCACTTTATATCATGCCCAGCTCAGCTAAATGTCACAGAGCATGTACACATTTGGAGCCCCTAAGTCACACAACACATGGAACCTGGCGACTCCACAAGCAGTGGACTTGCATGCCCTAATCCCCACCAGGGTAGAGATACAGAAGTAGCAACGGTATTAACATGGGCTGCTGAACAGTCAATGACATGTTTTATATTTTTATTTTAAACATTAAAAACAAAACAACTGTTTCCTCTCACGTTGTTCCTTCTTCTGATTGCTCCTTTTAGTTTATCTTTTTGGAACTATTTCCATCCTAATTCTTGAAACTGGATTAGGAGCCAAATTTATGTCCTTTAAATGAAACAGTGATGATGATCCACAAAGATAAACAAGCCTTACATTTAGTTTTTTCAGTGTCTGTCATAACTTTCTTTATTCATTTTATTTTGGGGGGAATGTTTTAAGTGACAAAAAAGGGGGAAAGTATTTTTTTTGCATTTAATTAAGCAGCTTCATTCAGAAACCAGTTTTCCTTTACTAAGAACGCCATGTATTGACTTCTAGTGAACAAGTGTAAATTGTTCATAATTAACTTCTAAATACTGCCAAGTCTCTTGGTGTTTATTAAGTGCACCCATAGAAACAAAGAGTCCTGGAAGTCTAGTCAGTGTTTCACTCACAGTGGACACCTGGGGAGTGAAATAGTAATGATTTAAATTCATGGGGAATTCTAAATTCTGTACAGGTAGTAGTCCAAATAGAATTTGGTCACGGTGGGAAGAGGGTAGAGAGCTGGGTTGTCTTGATTCATCAGACTCATTCGCTGAGAGAATTTATTATAGTCTGGCATTGATGATACAATGATGAGGAAAAATTGGCATTTTCATGGCACTTACTTTGTGCCAGGCACTGTTCTAAATGCTTTGCATATATTTGCTCATTTAATCCTCACAACAGGTACGCCTGGGTGGCTCAGTGGTTTAGCACCTGCCCTTGGCCCGGGGAATGATCCTGGAGTCCCAGGATCGAGTCCCATATCGGGCTTCCCACATGGAGCCTGCTTCTCCCTCTGCCTGTGTCTCTTCCTCTCTCTGTGTGTATCTTGAGAATAAATAAATAAAATCTTTAAAAAAATAATTATCACAACATCTCTATGAGGTTGACACTGCTGTGAAACCATTTTACAGCTGAGGGAACTGGAGCATCCCAGAGTTCAATGCAAGGAGTGATGTGAATGGTGTCATGCATTCTACTCCTACATTTATCCAAAAGACATGCACTAAACACCAGCTATATGTCAGACACTGTGCCAGGTGCTAGGGATAGAGCCATGGACACAGAAGAAAAGAAGGAAGGAAGGAAGGAAGGAAGGAAGGAAGGAAGGAAGGAAGGAAGGAAGGAAGGAAGGAAGACTATATTCCTGCCTTCAGAGAGCTTATACAGTCTCATCAGGGGAGCCAGACTTTAAACACCTGAAATAAATGCATAATTTACAAACTGAGAAGAGGGCCACTAAGGAGCAGAATGATCACTAGCAAGGGAGACCCTCCTTTGGCATGGGGAGCAGGGACCACTTTCGGGGTCAGGCATTTCAGCAAGTCAAGCCTTACAGTGGAAAGGAAGCAGACTTGAGCAAAGGCTGGAGAGACCAGCCAGGCTAGACAGTGAAAGGCCTTTCCAGACATCTGTGAAGGTGACAGGATATTATCCCAGGGGCCAGGTGAGCTGATGAGCAAGCAAGGTCCCATTGACCAAGGAATAAAGTGACCCTATTTGCATTTAAGACACAGCCCTGTGTGAGAGCTGGATCTAAGCCCACAGCCGGCAGGTGCCCACACATCTCCCTCCTGTTGCATTGTGAATCTCCTGCTTGGTTCTTGAAGATCCAGCTGTCTAGGTCATGGATACCCAAATTCTTCAGCTGCTTAGAGTGTGAATGCCCACATTTCAAGATGAAGCTGGTGGGCACAGTCTCTTTTAGCTCTCAAACTGGAATTCAAAATAAGTTTCTATAAGCTCCCTGATGTTCTTACCTCCCAGCCTGACTTCATCCAGTTCTATAATTGATGTCAGTATTCCCTGCGATCATCTACAGTCACAGAAGCTACAATTTCTTAAGTCAGAAAGAAATAATTAAAATGAAAAGATAGCTTTTTAAAAAAAGAATTTTATGCTAGACATGAAATTGAGGTTGATGAGTCCCATTTGCACAGCAGGTAAAGACATCTCTACCCAAGATGTATAAGGAATGAATCAGAGCTTGCCCATATAAATCTTTGGAACCCCCTATCCAAGGTAAAAATAAATAAATAAAAGCAAGCACTCTGCCGTCTTCCCATTCACCATTGTCAGGCAGTGTGCATAAGCCACAGTCTGTCCAGACATACTTCCATGAGTGGAGTTCCTCATAATCTTCCATAGGGTAGAAATCTCTCTTGCAAGCATAGTAAGTCTCAGCCCTTCCATACTAATCATGCCTCCCCTGTCAAAACACAAGAGGAGCTACTCCTCTACCCTCTCAAGTCTAAAGGGATTGTATATGCCCATATAGACAGATCCTAGCTTCTGGACAGCCCATTCAAAATCCAGAGACAGCCCAAGAGCCTATAATTAAGCTATTAACAATTAGACTTGGGGATCCCTGGGTGGCTCAGCAGTTTAGCACCTGCCTTCGGCCCAGGGTGGGATCCTGGAGACCCAAGATCGAGTCCCACGTCGAGCTCCCTGCATGGAGCCTGCTTCTCCCTCTGCCTGTGTCTCTGTCTCTCTCTGTGTGTTTCTCATGAATAAATAAATAAAATATTTTTTTTAAAAATTAGACTTCACAGATTTAGACTTTGTGGGTAAAATGAGGTTGTAGGCAGCAGGTAAAAATAAGAGAGACACATCATGCTATTAAAGATCTGAGCTCTGGTTATGGCTGCTGAGTGGGCTTCAATGGGGCCACATTCATCTGAGAGAGTCTTTCCTTCTAAAACACAGTGGTATGAACGTAGCCACCATGATACTGATCCTATTTTGGACACCCTGAGTACCCCACTGCCCTCGCTGAACACAACTTCTCTTTCTTCCTTTGGCTTCACTTTCTCCTCCTGTCCTTAATCTCTACTTTCTGACACCTGACTCCTGGCCTCAGTGAGGTCACTTAACCCTCAGGACCTACCCTTTCTCTATAGGTTCCAATATGGTACCATGGTTGAGATGGGTCACCTGGTGTCCTGTGCTGTGCCCAAAAGAATGATTCTGTGATGCAGACTATTCTTACCCCCATCTCCTAGATAAGGATGTTGAGGTTTAAGCAGTTGGGTGGCTTGCCCAAAGTCACATAACCATAGGTGGTAGAATGGAAACTTAAACCCACTTCAGTTCAACACCAAAGCCAAAGCTCTACCACTGTACTGTTCTTCCCTAAGTGTTTATCCTAAGATCTAGCCTGTCTCTGGTCTCATATCTAGCCTGTCTAAACTAGCACCTTTGCCAACCACCTCTTTTCTCACTGGTCCAAACCACCTCCATCCTCTACAGCTTAGAATCGCTCAAACACTAAATCCTAGCTCTTTCCTCCTTCAAATCACACCATCCATTTGTTGGTTTCTTCCATTGCTACTGTATTTCTCTGACTTGTGCCCTCATCTCTTGGCCCATGGGCAGGAAAGAGAGTGGATGTTTGGATGGAGAGGCCATATCTCAATCTCATTTCTGCCAATTTCAAACGAGGGGATCTTGGCCAAATTCTCACATCTGAAGAAAGGGTGAAGTCAGCAGCCCCACAGGAATGTTGTGAGGGTTAAAGACAACAGACACTAAAGCACACATTGAGATGCACACACTTGGGAGAGTCCCACTAAATAATAAATCACTCGGCTCTTTGTGTTCTCAGTTTCCCCCATCTGTAAAGCAAGGACAGTAGCACATGCCTCATTGGAGGTGGAGAAGATATAATGAGTCAGCATTTGTGGCCAATGAGAGCAGCACCTGGCCACGGAGAGTGCCTTGAAAGCACTGGCTATGGTACCAACTCAGCTTCCTCTGCCCAATCTGTTCTCTCAAAGCACAGAGCAGCCAATGGCATTGCTGCCCTGTTTGGTGCCTTTTCAACATACTCATTCATTTTCCCTCCTCACCCGGGAGCTATGCTGACTTGGGTGCTCATTGCTTCCCCTCTCTAGCAGCTGGCTGCTTGGCTGCACATAGTAGGGCCTCAAAAATACCAAATGGATATCTCTAAAGGAGTATGTTCCTCTTGGAGGAATTCTTTGGCTAGCTATTTTGTTTTCCTATCTTTTTTTCTTTTTAAATTTTTAAATTTTTTAATTTTTATTACAGACACATCTGGGCAGTTTTGTGAGGCCTATTTTCAAACCTCATAAAATTACTGGAGGCAGGAGATGAATGCCCCATTCTGCTGGAGTCTGGCAAACTGAATGGCACAGCAGCCTCCACCATGGTTTAAAAGAAACCAGCAATTGCAGCCAGGCTTTGTCGACAATGTACTCAGACGGTGGCAAATGAGAAATGGCCCTGAGGGGCTTGGCCTCCGGGAGGGTGTTTTTCTGGTACTCAAGAGGCCAGTTCTTCACAACTGAAGCTCTTCGTATTGAACCCCAGGTCTCTGAGACTGTCAAGGTAGAGTCTGCCCTGAGAAGTGCCCAGAATTCCTTCTGCTCGGCTTTAAGCTAAATAGTATGACATTGTCTTTTCTGGAATAACGGTGAGCCAGTAATCATGATGCACAATGTCCATCTAAATACATCCCATCCCACATGCAAACCCCCTTTTGTGAATCTCTGTACCATTTACTTGTTCCTAAGAAGCCCTTTGTGCTGCACATCCCAGCAATTGTTTTTGCTTTCGGTATTTACCAAGTCATTTATATCACAAGTTAGTGAGATGCTGTGAAAATGACCATGGCTAAATAAGAGAAAAGCTTGCTTTTGTGGTGCCAGTGGGTTTCCACACTGGATGTATTCATCAATATCCTATTTTCTTTGAAAGTATCAGTGGCACACTGTGGATTCCTTTTTAGCTTGCTATCTACCCTCAACTCACAGATTCATAGATATGAAGGGGAATTGCAGAGTTTGTCCGGTCTAGGGACGGCAAATATATATATTCCACCCACAGAAACATCTCTGAATGATCAATGGATAGTAGCTTCCAGAAGCACTGCATTGGGAAAGATACTCAGGTCAAGCCAGGGATAATTAGCAATATCTGCCACCAGTATGGTGACAGAATGGGGCAATGCACATGCCGCTTATTTGCCATCCCAGACTGTTTGACCCTTCTCGTCTGCAGATAAAGAAGTTTTATGATTCTTTCAAGATCATGCAGACAGTACTGGAAAGGAAGTAACACTCACACTGCCAGTTGTACTGTCTCTCCTCCTCGGCCGTAGAATTGGTGTTCGCTCCACACTCCCACCCTCCACCACTGAACAAAATTAGCAGATAAAGCAAGGTTATGGGGAGTGTGGCAGACGGAAAAAGGCAGCAAGAATCAAGGCTTTGAAAAATTGAGTAAGAGCAGACCATCGAGCAGGAGAAAAGGCTAGCCACACCAATCTGAAGACACATGAGTATTACGGTTAGTGTTTTGTCGGGGTCTGCTGTATGGCTTTCCTTTCTTTTTAAAAAATTGTATTTAAATTCAATTTGCCAACATATAGTAAAACACCCAGTGCTCATTTCATCACAAGCCCTCCTTAGTGCCCATCACTCAGTTACCCCGCCCCCCTACCCACCTCCCCTCTGCGACCCTTCGTTTGTTTCTCAGAGTTAGAAGGCTTTCATGGTTTGTCTTCCTCTCTAATTTTTTGCCACTCAGATTTCCCCCTTTCCTTATGGTCCCTTTCACTATTCCTTATATTTTGCATATGAGTGAAACCATATGGTAATTGTCTTTCTCTGACTTATTTCACTCAGCTTAATACCCACCAGTTCCATTTATGTGCCTTTCCTTTCTATCAAGAAACCACAGAGTCTTTAAACTCTTGATGAAGGAGGAGTAGGTGAATCCATTGTAGCAAAAAGTCTCTCAATGACACAATCAGGAAGTCTAAAGAGCAGCAGTTTGTAGCCTTCATAAAGTGTGTAAACATGTGCACAGGTGCAGGGATCAGCCTACATGTGCATCTGGAAAGGAATGGCTGTCAGGGCATAGCAAAAGAGCAGTGCCATATGCCATGGTTATACAACTCTAGTGGCCACCGTGATCTTGTCTACCCAATCACCACTTGCCATCCTCAGATGACAGCATGCTAATTTACTTTGAGTAACTACCCATCATCCACTCTCTGCCCATATGTCTTAGGTGGGACTCCCCTCCACTATGGCTTAAGGATAAGACAAAAGTCTCAGACTTAGCCAACTGGAGCATCACTATCCAATGGACACAGCAAGCAGTTTGAGGAGGGACAGATAATCTAATGAGAGTTGGTGAGATTTGATTTCAAGCATTTGTTGGCATTATCAGGAAGAGGTGCTCTCTCAGGTAGACTTCAGGCTGGGAAAAGGAAGTAGAGCTGCTGAGACTTCCACACTGGAAGGCAGAGAGCGATGTGACTGTCTAAGAATACGGCCAACAGAAGGAAAATGGAGCCACAAAATGGGTAAGGATCAAAGTGGATGTCCTATTTGGGCACTGAAGGCACAGTCACCCTAAAATATTTGCTGCATTAGCCGATAAATTCTCACATACCACCAACCTGCCAAAAATTTTCTGAGTTGGGTTTTTGTCATTTGCAACAACAACAAAAGTCTTGGCCAATAATAAACCGAAGAATTATTTTCCATATAAGACATATAGACACCAGTGTTCCTCTGTGGACCCGGTTTATCCCAAATGGCTGTGTTACCTGCAAGGAGCCCTGGATGTCCTTCCCACCGACAATTACAAGCTCTGCCATGTCTTCTGCATGGGGAGTCCGAGCGTGGACAAACAGAGTCTTGCCCACCGCAGTTATGTTTTTCAGGGCAACTAAGCTGCCGTCGTCATTCACCTTGAAGTACGGGCTTGAGACCTCATAGTGTAGCTTGTTGTTTCCCTTGCAGTCACTGAAGGTCACTGGGGGAACAAACAAAACAAAATAAAATGAAAGAGAGGAACAACAACAACACACACACACACACACACACACACACACACCAGAAAGAGTGTGAGTAGGTTGGGCAGCTTAGCCCTGGAGAAATCTCTGACCGTGAAATGTGGCTTGTGGCTGGCTCCCCACCCAGATATACAATGTGCTTGTCCCACAGCACCCCCTTGTAGCCCTCTGCTGGGAGCTTCATTCGATCTAGACCTTTCCTTGATCACCTCCCATGTTCCAGGCAGGTGCTAAGCACCAAGAACACAGAGACAAACAGGATCTTTTAAGATAGCAGCTCTGGGTTATAGAGAGTGGTTTGGAGAGAAGAGAGGCCAAGACAACCGGTGACTCCACTCTTGTACGAGTGATGCCTGGCCCAGATTAACACAGTGGCAGGATGGACGTGAACAAAATTCCTGTAGTTGAGTGGCTAAGTCATGTATGGGAAAGAATAGGAAAAGCAGCTGTTCTCGTGGGCAAGCGCAGAATTGTATTGCTTGCTTGCTTTCCTCACCCCACTTTTGTTTTCTTAGCTCTCTGCGAAACAGGCTTGTTTGTTTACTAAACCTTTAACTGAAGCATAACATAGATACAGAAAAGCACATATCAGAACGTACGACTTGATGTATTTTCATGAAGTGGGCACGCCTGTTTACCCAGTGCTTGGCCCAGACACAAAATACTACCAATCCTCCCCTTCTCCTCCCTCCCAGTCACAACCCCCAGCCTCCTCCTTGAAGGCTGCACTATGATGACTTCTAATACCATAGATCTGTTCCACCTGCATTTGCGCTTCATATGAATGGGATCATCCAATGTGTGCTCTTTTGGGTCTGGATTCTTCTACTCAGAATTATGTTTGTGAGATTCATCCATGTGGCTGTGAGTCACAGCAGTGAATCCTAACCACTATGTGGTATTCTAGTATGGGGCTATACTGAATTGATCTATTCTACTCTTGATGGGCATCGGGGCTATTTCTAGGTTTGGGATCTCAAAATATTGCTCCTAGGAACTTTCTTGCCTGTCTTTGGTGACAACATCTACCTTGGTCTGAGTATGCTGTTAAAGCCATATAAATATTTGATGAACTAAGCTGATTTTTCTGTTCTGGAAGATATTTCTTATGGTGATAATAACCATATTAGCTGATAATGATAATAGCTAATGTGAATTGAACATTTTCCGCACGTGAGGCTAAGTGTTAAGCATTTTACATGCAGTATCTTATTTAATCTGCACAACGAATGAGGTACTTTTTGACTCCAGTTTATTTTATTTTATTTTTTAAAAGATTTTATTTATTCATGAGAGAGAGAAAAAGAGAGAGAGAGAGGCAGAGACACAGGCAGAGGGAGAAGCAGGTTCCATGCAGGGAGCCTGATACGGAACTCGATCCCGGGACTTGAGGATCATGCCCTGAATCAATGTCAGGTGCTAAACCGCTGAGCCATCCAGGGATCCCCTTGACCCCAGTTTATAGATCAGGTAACTGAGGCTTGGAGAACAAAGGAGGCAGTCCCTCCCCCCAAACCACCACAGTTTGTAAATGACAAAATGAGCATTTGAGCCCTGGTTCATTTACCTTTCACAACTACATGTTTCAGTAAAGACAAAGCCCCATAAAAAATACAGCCCTCTTAAAATCCCATCAGAACCTGAATTTCAGGACATGAGCACCCAGTTCAGTCCTACTCCTGTACTCCTTCCTGCTCAGCCCTGATGCACACTGCATGGTGCCCACTTGAGGCTCCTCTGCAGCAGGGTCTCCAGCACTTTTTCTGGCTGCTGAATCAGCTCTAGGGGCATCTTGGTGCAGATGCACAAGTGGACTTTTGGGAGTCTGTAGTTCTTACTTCCTCTGACCATCTTGGTAGCCAAAACTAATCGGGCATGCTCAGTTTCAGTTTTTGGAGGTGAACTATGAAGGAGAGACAAGTAAGTTGTTTCATTATTATCAATTAGCATTCATCCACTGGAGGTACATTGCTCAAATGACAGGGCTTGCTGGATTGCCAGGATGCTGACTGGCTCTGGCCCTGGCCCTTGGGGAGGACCCAAGAAGACAGACTGAGCTAGGGAGGACTGGGGGTAATGGAAGGCATATGAAAGTTTGTGGGGTTCTAGTTCCACCTTTCTCTTCCTTTCCTTCCTTTCTTCCTTCCACAAATATTTGCTAGGAACCTGTTATGCTAGATGCTGGGTTTATAATGTTGAGCAAAGATGGACACAGTTGCTGGGTTGAAGTGTAACCAGAGAGATAGACATTAATTCAATATTCTTATAAGTAACAGGGACCTATTCTAGGCAGAAAGAACCACAACATGTGCAAAGGTGCAGTGGCATTCAGAGAATTGCAAATAAGCCAGTGAGATGGACACAGAAAGCGAGGCAGAAAGTGAGGAAGAGAGAGTGGAGACAAGCTGGAAATGTGGGGTCTAGAAGGCCATATAGACTTATTCCTTGAAGAAAGCCTTGGATTCTCCCATCACAACTATAGAACCAATTTGCCTCTACCTGAGTCTCATATAACTACAGCTCCCCATTGCAGATGATACCAGCACTCAAGATTTTCAATGGCTAAGCTGTCCATTGGCCTCCCCTCTGGCCTCTGCCCTCACTTCATGACTCACACATCACCCACCCCTGAACCAGCCTACAACTACTATTATTCTCCCACCACTTGGCTCGTATTGCTCCCTCAGTGCAGAAGTTACTTCTAACCTTCTTCACCCCATTAACTCTTAGTCATTCTACGAGTCAGCTCTGCGGTTTGCCCAAATACCCTCTTTGCGTTCCCAGAATTTCCTGCACACAGAATGTTTTACTTCATGTTATATCAATATGTGCATTTTAGGTATCCATTTTACTCATCAGAATCAACAACAGAAATTGAGTCTTATTTTTTTATTCATCTTTATATCTCCAGCAATGAATAGGAGACCAACAATAATGATTACACTTAATTCAGTTGCTCTCCAGAGGCAAAATGATACTCTAGTGGTGGTGGATTGGGGGCATGGTATCTCTTAAATGATGGGAGCAGAAGCCACTGCAAGCAAGGACAGGAATTGGGAAAGAAGGTCCCTAGTCAACTCTTGTCTTGGTTGAGCCCATTACTGGAGATGGGTAGGAAATGAATGTCCATGCTATTTCTTTAGTTCCCCAGACCCAGCATGCATCCATTTATGGGATCACTTGGCCTCCCATGCCTAGCTTTGACTTAGCTCTTTCGTGAAATCAAAGATGATACTTTATCTTTCTTTCTAATCCCAGTAATGCTGTGCATAGTCCCAAAGCTGGGATGAGTGTGCACATGCTAAATGAATGAATGTTTTGACAGATAACAGTAACAACATCTACCATTTATTGAGTGGCTTCTGAGTGCCAGGCTCTGTGCCAAGGACTCTATATTTAGTCTCTCCTTTTTGTCTCCAGAAATTCTAACCAACAGTAGCATTTTTTCAACTTTTTTTTTTCACCGTGTACCCTTCAGGATTTTGCCTAATTGCCACTAGTGTCATGAAATTGGTTTTTAAAGAAATTGCTATTCTTTTTTCCTTTTGAGAGAGAGAGAGAAAGAGAGAGATTGAGCAGGAGGAGGGGCAGAGGCAGAGGGAGAGAATCTCAAACAGGCTCTACATTTTGTGCAGAGCCCAACCAGGGGTTGATCTCACAATCTGAACTGAAATCATGAGTTGGATGCTTAACCAAGTGAGCTGCCCAGGTGCCCCTATTATGAAATTTTTAATGGCACAGATATACTACATAATTGTGTACTTATGTACCTCTGTACTTTATATACATACACAAAGTCCAATGTTTTGCCCCTCCCTCATGCCACCCCCTTGGAGGCAATATGGCCCCACTGAAAATGCATACTCTATAAACATCATTTTCCATTTTACAGGAAAACACACTAAGCCTCTGAGATTGACTAACTTGCTGGAGTTCATACACCCAGAGAAAGGAGGAACTTGTCCCCCATCTGTCTGCCTCTAGAGTTCAAGCTCTAAGTACATCCATTTCCTGGGAATTGACACATAAGAGGGAATAGGGCAGTTGCCCCATCCTGACCCCTGAAGGCCACTCACTGATCCCTCTGGATTTCTCTGAGGTCTCAGATAAGGGCATATTGAGAGATTACATCTACATTCAGCATTTGGCACATTGTGGGCACCCAATACAATCTAGCTTTCTTCCCAGCTTGCTCTATCAAATAGCTAAGGATTACAAAATTGGGTCTCTGTTTTAGACACTTTTACCAATTCAGGAGCAGATTTAGACTGTGGTTCTTTTTCAAGGATATGAGAATCACCTGGAGAGCATTTTAAAACACAGCAATACCTGTTTAACTCCCAACCAAGATTCTGATATAACTGGGCTGGGCTGGGGTCTGGACACTAGTATCTCTTTAAAGCTCCCTAGATGAATCTAATGCAGCTAAGGGCCACGAACCAGGACCTCAGACAATGGACTGCTTGTCAAGGTGCCAAGTTTCCACATTTCCCAGCCATCCTTGGCAGAGACAGGAGGTTGAGGACCTAGCATGCCAGGAACTGCTATTCCCGTGCCCTAAGAAAGGGCAGTTTTAATGATAGGTTTCTAAGACCTTTTCTAAACCTGGCTCATGCATAGCAGCTCTGTGACTTTGGGCAGATCACTCATCCCCGCTGCACCTCAATGTCTTCATCTGTAAAGTGGGACAAAGAATAGTTCCTCCCTCACAGGAACTGTAATTTTTATGGTGAACATTCAACAGGATCATATATACCTACATGCATAAAGCACTTAGGACGGTGCTCCACGAATAAGAATTATTACCATCATTACTCCTGTAATTGAGGGCATTAAGGAAGCTACTTTTTCCCTTTTCCTACATAGCTTCCTCCTTCCAGCTAATTTTTCACCTGCATCCTGGGTCATTTAATCTCTTTCTAGTCAGGTACCCATACTCTGGCCTGCTGGGCCCAGTGTGGTTACCATGGAGATGGTAACAGAGTCACCTCTGCTGGGGCCAAGGAAGTGAGGCAGATGATTCTGATCTAGCCTTGCCCATCTTTGAATCCTTCTAACTTTTCTTGGCAAAGCCCTACCTGTCTTACATGAAAGGTTGTGAAGGAAAAAAATGACATCAAAGAAATGAAATTACAGTGCTCCACCCATAGTCTACTCAACAGAGTTCACTAAATGTTCTTTAAATGGATAATTTGTACAGATAACTTTCCACCAATCTAAAGTATTATTTTTCCTAAAAACACAACACTGCACTGAGGACTCTACATTCATGATCGCAGTAAATCTGCACATGACCAATTTGAGGTAGGTAATTTGTTTCCTCTCTAGAAACTGAAACTTAGTGAGGTTGAATGAGGGTAAGACCACACAGTTCATGCTAGTCTGTCTGGGCAAATGTATTCCCTCCTTCAAACACTGCATCCAGCCTCACATTTTCACCGTATTTTCATAGCTGATCTATTATTCACTTAATATTTTTCTTTTATTTGTCTCACATTATTTATTCTCACAAAATTATTTAATAACATTTATAATACATATTAGATGAGCCAGATGTCCTTGTATTTCTTCATAATGTTAACTTAAATCTAAAGAGTCAAATAAAAATATATATTTATCCCCGTAGGCACTAAAGGCCTCAGAGTGATGTGAATTCCATCCTTCTGAAATGCTGGCTTGGGCTACACTCCTCTCTGCATATGGCTTATTTAGATAAATTCACACCTGGTTCCACCCTACTCAGGTTTATAATGTAAAAGGGATATGATAGAATTTCATATGATTATTTGATATAATCTAGGAGGCCTTCTGATATTTCAAAGAATATGTCTAACATAAATAATGCAAACCTATGAAAGATGCACACCTTAGGAAAAGCACAACTCTAGACCTTGCCGACGACAACAGCTTTGGTCATATCTAAATGGCAGATCTGAAGTATATGAGGAATGTTTAATCAAAAGAGAAACAATTCACCACACTCTTATTTTACTTCTTCCTCCTGGAAAAACAGACTCTTACTTCCCCACCGATCATAATCTCACCTTAGATTCCCCATTAAACATCAGCCCTTCATCATTGTCTCGTATAATTAACTTTGCTGACACAACCAAAATATTAGTGCTTCTCAAAGTTTTTAATAGAGATTGAGTCAGTCCATGTTTGGGGGCACAGAGTTCAAAGAACATATTAAGGATGAAATTGAGTAGTTTATGTCTACCTATTTTTTTTAAAATGTTTGTTTCTATAGTGACATCTTCCTAAATAGCTTGCGATGACACCATGAGGATAATTGAAAGGAAAAATTCAAATAAACAATTAAGCTTGTGGACAAATATTCAAAATTTCTATCTGAGGGAGAAAATAAAGTATCTGTACTATTATGAACCTACAAAGGACTTCCGTACATAGTTTATCACTATGGCATTTAAAATAGCTTCTAGAAGGAAAAATATATATACATATAATATACTGTACATGGGGATTTATTGGAATCAATTGCACAACATCATTCTTTGAGATAATCTTTGAACACCCCAGGAGAAGAAATGGGGACTGAAAACTCCCCACCTGGGGGAAAAATGCAAATTAGACAAATGGCACCACTCAGCGTTTCAATTATGCTTTCAGCATGTTTCCACTCAAAATGTCCTCTGGGCTTAATGCAAATGTCACAAAAAGACAAACTTTAGCTGGGAGACAAAACCACAATTGAAATGGGAAGTTTGGCATGTGAATTAAGGGGCTTAATCTTCCTGACCTTGATTTTTTGCTTTTTCTCTTTCTGTCTTTTGAATGTGGTTCTTAAGGATGAAAATCCAAAAGGCATAGATTTCTTACCATCTTGAAATGTGTGAGTGAGCAAATTAAGCTGTATTATGATCTCAGGAAATATGAAAATGCAAATGGATTTAAATTTTTCCACAAAATATAGATCAGCCCTGCTCATGTAGATAGGTACATACTAAAATATGGAATTTGTGCTACTCTTGTTAGTGTTTTGGGGTCAGTCTATGATCCATACACTCACATCTTAGCTAGGCAAATGGTCCTAAATACATACATACCTACATACATTTGTAGGGACTTGAAAATTGGTTTGTACACAAGTAGCCTCTAAGTTTGTGGTCAGACTCCTTGTACACTTGGGTAAGGATGTATGTGGATCAGGGAGCCTGTGAACTCTGAATTAGTCTTCCTAGGAACTGCATCTCTCCCATGGGTAGATATGGTTGGATCTACAGATAATCTATTTCTAGCAATCTCTACTCAGACATTGAAGAAAGTAGCATTGTTTCAGCACTATGATCGTAAAGGAAAAATCCTGATTCATAGCATTTGCCAATGTCTATGGTGTAAATATTCTAAACATGGCTGATTTCAGTTACCAATGTGCCTTCAATTGGCTCGCAGACTCTCTAGAAACTTAACAACCAGCTCTCAGGAATACAAGTACTTGCTGGCTCCAGCACACCACTGAGACCAGGCAATGACTCTGTGCAGCAGAATGTAAATTGTTTACTCTCCCTTAAGCTATCCCAGATATCCCAGTACTTCTGGCCTAGTTAGTAAAACAGAATCCAATTGTTCTTTTAGCAAGAAGGGCCTGCATATTGGTTGATTTGCTAGTCCTTGCTGGGACTTGAAAAGCCATGTCTTTCTGACAACTGAAGTAGCACTTAATTCAGAGACATCAGGTGGACTCTCCCCAGGATACAGAGCAAGACTAATTGCTTTTCACATCCCTCAGTATCCCACTGGCATCTGCATGTACCGACTTCCTTTAAATGAACTCATAAGGCTTAGTCCAGAGGCTCTATGGACTTGCCCAACTGAGAGAAACAGAAAACATTTCCTGTGGTTTCCCCTGAATACCTTCATTTCTCAAATATTCTAGCCAATCAAACTTTCATTAACATATGTTTAGTCCTACCCACATTGGGCCAGATCCCTGAATGATACAATAGGCACCTCCTTCAGCCTTCATTCATTCTATCCTTCTGATCCCTGAGTGCACTGAACTGTATCCTGTATTCCATGTTTGGTCTGGAGTCAGCACTGATGTCAACAGAGATTCAGTACGGTTGTGGGTATGTTCCCAACCATGACTGATTATTTCAGGAATAGATTTCATCTCCAAAGCCTTTGTAGGTTTGATAGGTACAGGATGCATAGTCTTAAAACCATCTTATGTTTCAATTCCACCTTTGATAAAATAGAGTTTCAATTCTATCATGTCAGGCAAAGATATCATAATGAATGATCTTGTCAAGTGATCTTCTGCAGAAACCTATTTTTGCCATGTAAACCCTTAAGGGCTTCCTCTTGGAACAAGACAGAGCCCACATCTGCTTTCAGGAGATTTTCTATGCCTACCATTAAAAACTGAGTTGCTCATTCACAAACTAGTCTTTTCTGTCAGGGTATTACATTTTCCCCTTGTTACAGATTCTTTAAAACATGGCAGATTGTTTTCTGAAAGAATAATACTGTGCATTTTCTATTGCATGGTACTTATAATCACTATGAATTTATATTTCAAATTGGAATTATTTTATATGGCATAGTGCCTGACACAATATACACTTAATCCTGTTCATTGAATGAATGAATAAATAGAACTACAACTTGACAGCTAAGCAAATTTGAAATTCTCCAAACAAAACTGAGAATGAAAAAAAAAAAAAACAAAAAAAAAAACTGAGAATGATGGCCCAAACTCATGTGAAGATTTGAGGAAGCCAACTGAAAGTTACCCAATCAGCATGATATTAATCAGAGACTCAGAAGCTTTGAGAATCACCGAGTCTCAGATTTACAGAGATCCCCTCTCAGAGATTTCATAGTACTAGCACACGTCTCTTACATAGCCTTTAGTTTTTGAATTATCTAGTAATTATGTGCAAACATGCCTCCCTCCCTATTTCTGCATATAGGATGTTAATGAGAAAAGAGATTTGCTCCACTATAATGTTCAAGATTTTTGGTATTGCAGTTGGAGTTGTCTGGGGACATGTGGCAGTGTGTCCTGGCTGAGTCTTAATTGTAATTCAGATCATGATTGTGTCTGATGCAACCAGACCTGTGATTTCCCAAGTACCTCTCAACTGCATGGGCAGATCTACATAGGAAGGAAGGGACCTATAAGCAGGGCAACTTCTATGTGAGCACTTAGAGAAATGAAGAAACAGAAGGAAGACAGAGAGAACCCAATACTGGTTTCCTAGTCCAGCTCCACGGGGTTGTGGCTCAGAAAAAGAATATGTACGTACATATACATATATGTATACACACACACACACACACACAAACTTAAAGATTCACAAACTGTAGGCAATTTAAGTAATCTCAAGCATTGTTAGCCCAGTTCCTCACAAACTGCTATGGTGAATGGTGGCCCCATTTCTGAATGCAATATACCTAACTTTGCTCTGGTACAAAGAAGGCTAAAGCAGCTTTGGGTCTTCCAGATCTTGGGGGTCTATGACTTTGGGGATCCTAGAGATGGATTTAAGAAATAGCCTTCTCACAAAGAGCAGGAAAGAGACACTTCCATTAAGAGCTTTTCAGATATGTTAACAAACAAAGAAGCTAGAAGATGGGGTCATGGGAGAATAATTTGGGAGTTTGCGTGCCATCTTTCAGAAATAATTTCAATGATGGCCAGTGGAGGTGGGTCCATTGTGCTTTTACAATTGCGCAGGTGGGGGCTACAAGAATGTGTAGTACAAATATTAGTATTTGCATGAACTCATTATTGTCCAAATACTAGAAAAGCCTGAAAAAATTCAGGTTACCATTTGGAAGCTCTAGTTCTTTCTGGATGATATAATTTGCTTGTCACTAGATTCACTAAAGTATAACTTAAATGACTATTCAGCAAGAATAGTGTGGAAGAGATTCTGCTGTTGGATGATGTCTCTTACAACTGGGAAATTCTATTAATCTAAATCTCACCATATTCATCTAGCAACCCATTAAAATAATTTTTTCACTTACAATGTGCAGGATAGTAGGCAGTAAGGGATAAATGCCAACATAAAGATGAATAAGGTAGATTATCTGCTTTCATGGTATTCGGTGTCTAGAAGATTGGGCCACACAACCATTTGGAGGGTTGCCCTGTTGAAGGATACACACTCCATTTTTTTGTTGTATTAAAAGGCCAAATAAGCATCACAGGGTAGAAATTACAAGTAAACAAATCATAGTTCAATATAACAACTTATTTCTAGCACGAGAGAAAGTCAACCAATGAGTATGCTCATCATTATCAGAAAGTATCCAAGATGAGGGATTATCAACATGTATTTCTCACTTTACTGAAGAGATGTGTCCTCTAAAAGTTGCTTAGAAAGCAAATGTCTGTATAACTTCCCTATATTTTATTATAAAGTTGGATGTGTTCTTTTAATCGATATTTTGGCTTTACATCATAATAAAACTGTATTTAAGAATGCACCAGCACATTAGAAACATTTGAAGCCATAAATTACAGCTTTTCAGGTAAATACTGATACTAATACATCACCCAAAGAGTGAGAATATGCAAGTCATATGGGCACATTTTTTAATTGGCTAGGAGTTTGAAGATCTAATTATAACCTTGACCACCATCAAATTTAGCAAGACAGCATCATGGATCTAAAGGGTCTTTAGTTTTGACTCAATCTCTTCCCTAGAACTCTAGGTGGATGACCAATCAGTCTCTTTCTATGTTCCCATGGAATGTTTCAGAAGCAATGAGGAAGGCTTAGAGATGAAGACAGGTAGGAGTGCAGCAGTGGTAACCCAACACTTGGAAATAAATATAAATGTCCAAGATGAGCAAACAAACAAAAACCCTGCAAAATGGGTCTTCAGGGAATGTGTATTGAATTAGCTTCTGATTTATAAACATTGAAAAAAATGTAAACAATGCTATTGTTAATAGAGAAGACACAGTCTCATCTCCCAAAGACATTATCATCTATAATCTGAAGCAATACTCAGTAAACAATGATTTCTGAACGTTGAAAGCTGGAAGAGGAAGATGGATTCTGGGAGAAATGATCATTAAGCTTTTTTTTTTCTTTTTTAATTTTCAATTAAATTCCAGGGGCACCTGTGTGGCTCACTCAGCAAAGCATCTGCCTTTGTTTCAGGTCATGATCACAGGGCCTAGGATTGAGCCCCGTGTTGGGCTCCCTGCTCAGTGGAGAGTCTGTTTCTCCCTCTCTCCCTGCCCCTACCCTCTGCTTGTGCTCTCTCTCCCTCTCTCTTTCTCTCAAATAAATAAATAAATAAATAAATAAATAAATAAATAAATAATAAATTCCAGTTAGTTAACATACAGTGTAGTATTAGTTTCAGGTGTGTAATGTAGTGATTCAACACTTCCATACAATGCTCAATGCTCTTCACACAAATGCAGTCCTTAATCCCCATCACCTATTTACCCCATCCACCCACCTACTTCCCCCAGGTAACCCTCAGCTTGTTCTCTATAGTTAAGAGTCTGCTTCTTGGTTTGCCTATCTCTCCCTCTCTTTTATTCCTCTTTACTCATTTGTTTTGTTTCTTAAGTTCTACATACAAGTGAGATCACATGGTATTTGTCTTTCTCTGACTTATTTCATTTAGCATAGCACTCTTTAGCTCTATCCATGTCATTGCAAATGGAAGGATTTCATTTGTTTCTTATAGTTAATATTCCAATGTGTATATATAAACCACATCTTTATCCATTCATCAGTGATTGGGCACTTGGGCTATTTCCATAACTTGGCTATTATAGATAATGCCGCTATAAAAATCGGGGTGCATGTATCCCTTTGAATTAGTATTATTGTATTCATTGGGTAAATACCTAGTAGTGCAATTGTAGATTACAGGGTAGTTCCATTTTAACTTTTTGAGGAATCTCCATATTGTTTTCCAGAGTGGCTGCACCAGTTAGCCTTCCCACCAACAATGCAAGAGGGTTCCCCTTTCTCCACATCCTTGCCAACACCTGTTGTTTCTTATGTTTTTTATTTCAGCCATTCTGACAGAAATGATATATGAGGTGATATCTCATTGCAACTTTGATTTGCATTTCCCTGATGATCAGTGATACTGAGCATATTTTCTTGTGTCTATTGGCCATCTACATGTCTTCTTTGGAAAAATGTATATTTATGTCTTCTGCCCATTTTTTTTAAAAGATTCATTTATTTGAAAGAGAAAAAGAGATACAGCACAAGCAGAAGGGGTAGAGAAAGGGAGAAAGAATCTAAAGCAGACTCCACACTGAGTGTGGAGACTGATGTGAGTCTCAGTCTCACAACCCTAAGATCACGACCTGAGCCAAAACCAAGAGTCAGATGCTTTCCTGATTGCGTGAACCAGGTGTCCCTCTTCTACCAATTTTTAAATTGGATTATTCAGCTTTGGGGGGTTGCATTTTGTATGTTCTTTATGTATTTTGGATGCTAACCCTTTATCAGACATGTTATTTGCAAATATCTTCCCCATTCCATAGGTTGCCTTTTAGTTTTGTTGATTGTTTCTTCTGCTGTGCCTAATTTTTATTTTGGTGAAATTCCAATTGTTTATTTTTGCTTTTGTTTCCCTTGCCTCAGGAGACATATCTAGAAAAAAGTTGCTATGGCCCATGTTAAATAAGTTACTGCCTATGTTCTCTTCTAGGATTCTAAGATTTCCTGTCTCACATTTAGGTCTTTAATCCATTTTGAATTTATTTTTGTGTATAATATAAGAAAGGGGTCCAGTTCTACTCTTTTGCATGTTGCTGTCCAATTTTCCCAACACCATTTTTTAAATTTATTTTTTATTGGTGTTCAATTTACCAACATACAGAATAACCCCCAGTGCCCGTCACCCATTCACTCCCATCCCCCCGCCCTCCTCCCCTTCTACCACCCCTAGTTTGTTTCCCAGAGTTAGCAGTCTTTACGTTCTGTCTCCCTTTCTGATATTTCCCACACATTTCTTCTCCTTTCCCTTATATTCCCTTTCACTATTATTTATATTCCCCAAATGAATGAGAACATATAATGTTTGTCCTTCTCTGACTGACTTACTTCACTCAGCATAATACCCTCCAGTTCCATCCACGTTGAAGCAAATGGTGGTTACTGTGGGAGTCAACACCATTTGTTGAAGAGACTCTCATTTTCCTATTGGATAGTCTTTCCTGCTTTGTGGAAGATGAATTGCCCATATAGTTATGAGTTCATTTTTGGGTTTTCTATTCTGTTCCATTGATATTTATGTCTACTCACTGTTGCTCACTGTTGAGCTTTTTAAATAAAGATTTTATTTATTTATTTGAGAGAGAGGGAAAGTGAGAGAGATCACAGAGGGAGAGGGAGAGGCAGACATGCTGCTGAATGGAGAGCCTGATGCAGGGCTAGATCCCAAGACCCTGAAATCATGAACTGAGCTGAAGACAGATGCTTAACCAATTGAGCCACACAGGTGCCCCTACTGTCGAACTTTTAACAAAGTATCAGGAACATAAGGTGAGATACTTCCTCACCCCAAACTTCATATGATATTTCAAATGTTTCACAGAGGGGAAATGAAGGACACATGGGGAGGATGAGTTGTCCATGGTGCAAAGGTCAATGATTGAATTCATGTTCAAATCCAGGTTCACCACGCTCCAGATGTTTCACTGCACCACTTTGGTACTCTAATTACTATATTTGAAAAATTATACAAGAATTAATGAGCGAAAAAGTTTTTTTCACATAAAATGTAACAAATCAATATGTACTGGGTTAGTTTTCCAACCTACTTGATTAAAAAATGGATAAATTGTCTGGGTATCAAAAATTTCTTTTTTGTTTTTTGTTTTTTTGTTTTGTTTTGTTTTTGTTTTTGTTTTTTTTTTGGTATCAAAAATTTCTAATAACATCAAACTTTGGCTTATGAACTAGCTGAAGATTCTAGCAAGGCATCATTCATTTCAGTTTTGAACTAGTTCAGTGAACACAAATGGCAGTGGTATCCAAGCTAAATGAGTGTTAATTCATATGAACATGCACTGGGAATTATCCAAAGTATTTCCCTAGATCTTCCAGGCACAAAACCATAATGGTGCTTATTTTTCATATTTGACATCCATCTTCCATAATAGCTTCTTATGGAACATTTTCTACACACCAGGCAGTGGGCTAACCACTGGTAAACATTTCTTTTACCTCTCCAATAGTCCTTAAAGATAATCTTGTTTAGATGAGGAAACTGAAGCCCAGAGAGATTAAACAAATTTCATAAGGTCACACCTTTGTAAGTAGCAAAGCTAGAACTTTGCTTTTTATATCTATTGCAGAGTCCTAGCCCAGATCTTAGGAGAAGACACAGCAGGGGGTGGGATTATTTCAGGATGGTGAAATCCAAAGTAAATGTTAGAAGTTATTCTACAGCCTAGGAGCATATGGCTTAACAGAAATTAAACAGTCTGTCTAGAGCTGACAGATGTGTCAAAGATGGACTTGAGTAGAATCTTGAAGTAAGTGATTAGATTCATCAGGGGAAAAATCCATAAAGCAGAAGCCAGAAGACTCTGTAGGTCAAAGATCAGGGAACACTTAAGCTCTGAAGAAGGGTAAGGAAAATGCATGAATCAGGCCCAGCCAGATCATTATGCAGCCTCAGAACACTGACAACTATTGAAGAGCTCTCACATGTATGTTTTTTTTTTTTTTTAAAGCTTGGAGAAAAGCTAAGTGTTGAATTTGCTATCAGTGATCTATCTAAAACTTTTATCAAAGAACTCTTGAGATTTGGACTTTCTGAAGACCAACACCCTGCTATTCTACTACAAAGTTGTCACAAATTCAAACAAAAACATCATGGGGGAAAAAACCCAGCATGGTAGTTTGAAGATAATCTTCAGAATGGTTTGATTTTCATAAAACTCATAAATAATCTGTAGACAGTGTGTGGATGAGTATCTTCTGTATGAAACATCCTGAGGCATTTTGAATATCCTATACTTTATTCCCTATGGATACCAAGAATGCTTCTATGCAGAGATGGCCTTATGCCACCTTCATTCCAGACAGGAGCTAGAAACATTTCCAGAAGACAGAGTAGTGCTTGGGGGCCCAAGTACACTCTCTAAGGCAACAATGAGTATTCTTCCTAAAGGGTACTCAAGGTATTGACAAGGTTGGTGGCTTGATGATAACCAGCAGCTATGCCAATCAAACTGCAACAGAGTGTGGTACACCAACTTCTACTCCCTCACAATTTTCTCCTGACCTATCCTTTGGTAACCTGGGAGTTCTTCCAGGACAAAGGCTTCTTATAGCTCCATCTTCTCTTGGCTTTGCTCAGTGCTAGTCCTGGCAAGAGCTGGCAATCAAAAATATTAGTGGACTCTTTGATTGCAACCAATTAATTCATTTAGCTCTTCCCTAATTGTGGTGGGTGAGATGCTCGCCAGCTGTGATAACAAATTGGTTCTGTCTAGTTGACAAAACCTTATCAGGAAATTAAAATAAAATGATCTGGCTTACAATACATGAAGCACAATTAATTCTTGTATGCATATATGGTTTTCTGATGTAAGCAAGAAAATGATCATCCCTGTAGGTCATGTCTATTCATCCACCAGTTGCCAAGAGATTTTTATTGCATCCCTTATGCCATATGGCATCGTCTCTAGCTTCAGCCTCATGGGAATGGAGGAGGATGCCTGCCAAGAGTGTCTCATCACTTGTTAAAGGTGTCCCATTTTCTTGTGATTTCTTCACTCAACAACAATAGCCCATGCTCATTTCCTTAAGAAGTAAAAGCCACTGCATCTGAAGGCTTTTGTGCTGCTTTCCACCCTACCTGAATTATCAAGGGACGACATGAGCCAAATGTAAATCATAGCTTTCCATCAAAACTGGCAACTTTTGCAATTGAAGGATTCTTATATGGGATCTCAAGTATATTACTGTGATTATAGAAGGCCCCACATGTCTGGAAATGTTCTTTTTGCACATACCCACGGCAAGTCTAAGGTTCCTGAAATTTATTGCTAGTGCTTTTTCTTTATATATATATGCTGCAAGCTGAAGCATATGGTCCCACACAACTGTGATATTTACGATAATGAATCACAGATGTTTAAATGGATGTAATCTGAAAACACTTAAATGCTAAGATGCTGAAATCTTACCGCAAACATTGCAAAGTGAGGACCTTTGGATTATGTTGATTTCCAGATATGATCACTAGGAATAGGACTTTACATACCCTGGGAAAATAGCAGGCAGAAAGGAATGACTCCCCTCCTCCCTTTAAAGAAACACGGTGTTCAAAGGAAACAAGGAACTCCAAGGGTGTAGAGTTGATAACTGAATTGCAGTCCCCTCTAGAATTAAGGGTGAGCTTGCACAGTGGATATTTTTCTCACTGTGCAACCATCTTATAACTCATATAGTGTTAATGGTTGTTTTCAAATACAAAAAAATGAAAAATTCCACTGGAATGAAATGGAAAATGCACCCATTTACCATGCCATCCACCTCTCACTTGTCCCATTAACCACCACAGAATTTGATATATATTCTACCAGATTTAAAGACTATTCCACTCACACCCAATAAATGGACTTGCTCTTATGTCTGTCACATGCATTTTCCCCTAATACATTTTGTATAAATTCATATGGATCTACTTAATTCTTCTCCATGACTGCATGGCACCTCTTAGTATGGATGTACTATGATCAAAACAGCCTCCTACTGCTGGGTGCCCAGATTTTTCCTGTTTCATAATTACTGTGTAGTAATAAACATTTTATACCTACCCTCTCGTGAATATGTGCAAGTATTTTTCTACAGTTGAGATTCATCTTGGAAACTGCTGATTCAAAAGAAATGCCCATTTAAAATTTAGTTAGACACTGACAAATTGTCCACCAGAAAGGTTTTATTGATTTGGACTCTAAACCAAAGTGTATTAGAGTTCTCTTTCCTCACACTAACTGGAAAATAGTTATATATATGCAATATATTTACATATATATATATATGCATATATATATATACATAGGCAATTGGATAGCTGGAAGAAAGATATGTTGTTAATTTGTATATTAATGATAAAAAGCGATGTTAGTAGGTTTGGTCTCAGAGTATTGGCCACTTTTATTTTCTTTTCTGTGAATTTCAGAATCTGTCAGAGTATCCAGAAATTCAAATTGTCAAGTTGTCATTCAAATTGTTCCTTACTTTTTTCCTCACCAGACTCTGAGCTCCTTGATGGAGGGAACTGAGTCTTGAACCATGTTTCGTTAGCTGTTTAACCGGCACCAGGCATCTGTGTTTTGTTGAATGAATACCTGCTTGTATGGAAGAGGCTGGTGTTTCTCCACCACCACACAGCTGCTTACCAGAGTCTCACTCTCGAAGGGGAAACTCCGTTCAAGGCTCCCCAGTCAGGCTCCCTTCTTCCTTCCTGCTCATGCTGTACATCTCCCTTAACAGAATAAAGCCTCACACTTGCAATGACTTGGTCAGCACGGTAATCCATGTGTCCCTAGTACTAGCACAGAGCCTGACAAACAGTAGGCACTCAGTAAATATTTTAGAAATGTACCAGTCTTTGTTCTATGATCTGTCAAACTGTTTCTATACCACATACCACACTGACACCCAACTTTGAAAGGTGAGCTAGAGTTCTTGGTGTCCTTTCTGCTTTTCTGTTCATGTTCTGTGCTGATGGACAGCAGCAAGTTTCAGGGTTCTTACCAAGATCTTAATCCCACTTTTGTGGAGCAGGGTTTGGGATGTGTCAAGAACTTGTGAACATGAGACACAAAAATCTTGTGGGTCAACTTATGACCAAATATTCCCCCAAGCCAGGAATCAGGAGTTTACAGCCTGCATATCAAATCTGACCCACAACTTGCTTTTGTAAACAAGGTTTTATGGGAAGACAGCCACACACTTTATTTACATGTCCTCTGTGGTTCTTTTTGCTCTATGACTGCAGGACTGAATCGTTGTAGAAGAGACAGTCCAGCTCACAAAGCCTAAAATATTATCTGGACCTTTGCAAAAAAAGTTAGTTGATCTATGCCATAGGCCAACATCATCCCCCACCCCCCACCCCACATTTTTCAAGATATTTGATATCTACTCTCAGCCACCTGAGTGCTCAGGCAAGTAAACTCATCCACAATGTATCTTGTGCTCAGTTTCATGATTAGCCACAAAGACAATCAGCAGAGTGGGGAAAATGACTCACATACACTTACCTAAATGTTATCTCAACGCCTGAGCATTGCCTTTAATTTTCCAAAATAAAATCTGCTGGGAGATGTTTTCCATTCAAAATAGATCCTCAGGAGGTTTAACTTTTTAAATACACTTTTAAAATCCATTATCTGCAGTCATTAAATATATGGACAAGCACTCATAGAGAAGATGAATATACCCAGAAGAACAGAAGGGAATTGTGTATATCTATATTTTTTTATGTCTCTAAAGCAATAATTCAATTTACAGCTGAGAAATTAGCTGAGAATCACGCTTTTGATCAAGTTCACACATAAAACTGTTTGTCTTCAAGGTCTGTTTCCCACACTGAAAATAATCTGTCATCTTTTAAGGTGATTTGTCATTAACTTTTGTTTCTTTTCTTGTAGAGAGTCTGTCATTTTTTCCCCTAAATGACTAAGATATCTGATTTTCTGCACTTTTTAAGTGAAGCCATTTGAAAATTTAGCTTCTTGGAAAAATGAAATAGGAATTAGTCCAAAGGTGGTAGGGAAATAGATATTTTATTTTATCTTTCTTTCCGACAAGGACCCAGTTCAATACCAAGAAGTAAAGGGGCAAATAGGAAGAATGACAGAAACTCAAAACCCTCACACTGATTTCTCATCTCCATAAGGTCAGGTGCTATGCTGCAACAGAAAAAGGATGGTCACTGTATGTTTTATGTGCCTAAAAACTCACTGAATTCAGGAAAGTACCACCTTTAAACTAAAGCACATATTTCCCATATAAGTTCTTAAGTTTGCTTTGGGTGGATTCCTGAGTTAGTACTTAGTGCCTTTTAAGCCTGGGTATCATGGATATAAATTCTTTCAGCATCAGCATCCTGAGGAATAAGGATCGAGCTCTGGACTCAGATGGGAACGAAAATGAAACCTGGTGATATTAACATGGCAAGACTGGGTGAGAAAGAAAGAAAGAGAAACCCCTCTTCATCTCTCACAGTAGCAACTTTGAAAATAGGATGAATGGCTGAAATGATAAAGCAGGTACTGTTCTCAACCATAGCCCCCTCTGAGGAAGGTGGGTCCAGCCAGGTGCAAGAATCCTGGCTCTCTGGAGCCTGTTGTTGACTCTGGGTGTGAAAGTTCAGGAGTGTAAAATATGGTGGTTCCTAAGACCTCTGCATAATGAAGGAAGAACTGGGAGGAGAATAATTTAGGCATGAAGGTATGAGGAACAGAGCTGGGGGTGGAAGGGAGAAAAGAAAAGAGAAAGCCAGAGGGATAGCAGAAGATCATGAATTATCCTTGGAGCCTTAAATTCTCAGTAAACTCTGCCTTGCTCACAAATTGTGTGTGTGTGTGTGTGTGTGTGCATGCACATGTATGTATGTGTGTGTTTTGTTTTGTTTTTGTGTGATCTGGTGCAGGGGTCTCATAAAAAACCAGAAGACTTTAAGGCACAGGATCCAGAGGCAAGACAGATCATGAGGACATAAACCTCTAGGAACTGATATAAATTAGAGTTTTAATTGGGGTTATAATTGATATAAATTAGGAGGAGGGCTTTGGATCTCCACAACTTATGGGCTATGAAGTTAGGGGCTCAATTTCAGTTGAAGTAACCCTCTGGAGGTTGGAGGTTGCCTGCAAACATCTGATTTACACTTAATATTTATTCAGCTCTTTCTATGAGCCAAGCAGTATGTTGAGACGTTACATGTCTTATCTCAATATCTTATGAATTTTTCACATCTTTAGATGATACTGGTATATTTCCCCATTTTACAGATGAAGAAACTGAGCCTACAAGGAAGCTTTATACTATGAGGCTATACCTATGTCACAGGTATAGAAGGATTTGGTCTCCAAGCAAGTCCACCTGACTTCAAAGCTCATGCCTCTCACTATTTTGCTCTGCTGGCTCACATCTGATCAGCAAACTGAGTCTCTTAGGCATGGATTCCATATGCATAAAACAGGCAAAAGGTCAGCCTCTGTCCTAACTAATAGAGACTCTGGTCAGTGAGTCATCCATATGAAGTAAGGTGGCGTGTTGCGTAATGGGGAACACAGGGGAAATATGAACTGAGTTCTCTGGGAAGAAAAGAAGAATGAGCAGTCAGATTTGAGTGTGAGCCATGGAAGCCTTCACAGAAGAAATGGCATTTGCTTCAAAGGACATGGAGAACCAAACAGCTGTTTCCCACGACTGACTGCAAATAAGTTTGCTACTTGTGCCACATGTCAAAACGGATGCTGACGGATTCTGCCAAAGGATGTTTCTAGTCTCAGCTTCAGAAATCACTCTAGTTCCATTAAAAAAAAAGTAACTCTGATTCAGTATGAATCTGGGTAGCTAACACTAGAGCCTTCAGCAACCCTGTTTGTAGCAGATCTGTTCATGAGATGATGTTTTGAAACTACCCTGAGCACCTACAAAGCACAATACAATTTCAAAATAGGATGGAGGAAAGAAAATAGGCTGGGGAAATGAAATGTGTGTGGCAGGGTTCATCTCGATTAAATTTTCAAGAGGAGATAATAAATTAGGAAAGAGCTAGATTGAAGTCACCAAGTGTAAGTGTATTATTATCTAAGTATTTCTTCACTTTGGTTATTAATTGATTGATATATTTGGCAGCTCCCACATTCGGGGCATATATATTGAGGAATGTTAAGTCCTCTTGTTGGATAGATCCTTTAAGTATCATATAGTGTCCCTCTTCATCTCTCACTACAGTCTTCGGGGTAAATTTTAGTTTATCTGATATAAGGATGGCTACCCCTGGTTTCTTTTGAGGACCATTCGAATGGTAAATGGTTCTCCAACTTTTTATTTTCAGGCTGTAGGTGTCCTTCTGTCTAAAATGAGTCTCTTGTAGACAGCAAATAGATGGGTCCTGCTTTTTTATCCAATCTGAAACCCTGCGCCTTTTGATGGGGTCATTAGGCCCGTTCACGTTCAGAGTTACTATTGAGAGATATGAGTTTAGTGTCACCATGATATCTATTCAGTCCTTGTTTTTGTGGATTGTTCCACTGAACTTCTTCTTAAAGGGGAATTTTAAGAGTCCCCCTTAAAATTTCTTGCAGAGCTGGTTTGGAGGTCACATATTCTTTCAGTTCCTGCCTGTCTTGGAAGCTCTTTATCTCTCCTTCCATTTTGAATGAGAGCCTTGCTGGATAAAGTATTCTTGGTTGCATGTTCTTCTCATTTAGGACCCTGAATATATCCTGCCAGCCCTTTCTGGCCTGTCTCTGTGGAGAGGTCTGCTTTTACCCTAATACTCCTCCCCATAAAAGTCAGGGATTTCTTGTCTCTTGCTGCTTTAAGGATCTTCTCTTTATCTTTGGAATTTGCAAGCTTCACTATTAAATGTCGAGGTGTTGAATGGTTTTTATTGATTTTAGGGGGGGATCTCTCTATTTCCTGGATCTGAATGCCTGTTTCCCTTCCCAGATTAGGAAAGTTTTCAGCTATGATTTGTTCAAATACATATTCTGGGCCTCTGGCCCTTTCAGCGCCCTTGGGAACCCCAATTAAACGTAGGTTTTTCTTCCTCAGGCTGTCGTTTATTTCCCTTAATCTATCTTCATGGTCTTTTAATTGTTTGTCTCTTTTTTCCTCAGTTTCCCTCTTTGCCATCAACTTGTCTTCTATGTCACTCACTCGTTCTTCCACCTCGTTAACCCTCATCGTTAGGACTTCTAGTTTGTGAAAATGTCAATGTTACTCAGGGCAATTTACACATTTAATGCAATCCCTATCAAAATACCATGGACTTTCTTCAGAGAGTTAGAACAAATTATTTTAAGATTTGTGTGGAATCAGAAAAGACCCCGAATAGCCAGGGGAATTTTAAAAAAGAAAACCATATCTGGGGGCATCACAATGCCAGATTTCAGGTTGTACTACAAAGCTGTGGTCATCGAGACAGTGTGGTACTGGCACAAAAACAGACACATCGATCAATGGAACAGAATAGAGAACCCAGAAGTGGACCCTGAACTTTATGGTCAACTAATATTCGATAAAGGAGGAAAGACTATCCATTGGAAGAAAGACGGTCTCTTCAATAAATGGTGCTGGGAAAATTGGACATCCACATGCAGAAGAATGAAACTAGACCACTCTCTTTCACCATACACAAAGATAAACTCAAAATAGATGAAAGATCTAAATGTGAGACAAGATTCCATCAAAATCCTAGAGGAGAACACAGGCAACACCCTTTTTGAACTCGGCCACAGTAACTTCTTGCAAGATACATCCACGAAGGTAAAAGAAACAAAAGCAAAAATGAACTATTGGGACTTCATCAAGATAAGAAGCTTTTGCACAGCAAAGGGTACAGTCAACAAAACTCAAAGACAACCTACAGAATGGGAGAAGATATTTGCAAATGACGTATCAGATAAAGGGCTAGTTTCCAAGATCTATAAAGAACTTATTAAACTCTACACCAAAGAAACAAACAATCCAATCATGAAATGGGCAAAAGACATGAACAGAAATCTCACAGAGGAAGACATAGACATGGCCAACATGCACATGAGAAAATGCTCTGCATCACTTGCCATCAGGGAAATACAAATCAAAACCACAATGAGATACCACCTCACACCAGTGAGAATTGGGAAAATTAACAAGGCAGGAAACCACAAATGTTGGAGAGGATGCGGAGAAAAGGGAACCCTCTTACACTGTTGGTGGGAATGTGAACTGGTGCAGCCACTCTGGAAAACTGTCTGGAGGTTCCTCAAAGAGTTAAAAATAGACCTGCCCTAGACCCAGCAATTGCACTGTTGGGGATTTACCCCAAGGATACAGATGCAATGAAACTCCGGGACACCTGCACCCCAATGTTTATAGCAGCAATGTCCACAATAGCCAAACTGTGGAAGGAGCCTCGGTGTTCATCGAAAGATGAGTGGATAAAGAAGATGTGGTTTATGTATACAATGGAATATTCCTCAGCCATTAGAAATGACAAATACCCACCATTTGCTTCAACTTGGATGGAACTGGAGGGTATTATGCTGAGTGAAGTAAGTCAGTCGGAGAAGGACAAACATTATATGTTTTCATTCATTTGGGGAATATAAATAATAGTGAAAGGGAATATAAGGGAAGGGAGAAGAAATGTGTGGGAAATATCAAAAAGGGAGACAGAACATAAAGACTCCTAACTCTGGGAAACGAACTAGGGGTAGTGGAAGGGGAGGAGGGCAGGGGGTGGGGGTGAATGGGCGACGGGCACTGAAGGGGGCACTTGACGGGATGAGCACTGGGTGTTATTCTGTATGTTGGTAAATTGAACACCAATAAAAAATAAATTTATTTTAAAAAATTAAAAAAAAATAAATTAGGAGAAAATGTGAGGACAAAGACATCTCTATGGTTTATACTTTTGAACTAAACAAGCAAAGAAGCCAACAAACCCCCAATTTTCATTGATGAGAGTTAGGTGTATATCTCTGTAGTTCAAGTTTTCTCTCACAGTTAATTCAAGTGGGAAAAGTTTTTACTGATGTTGAAAATGGTATTAACCTCTCTGATCTTTGATGTGTTTATTGGGAAAATAATAGGATTGGCATAGATGGGGATTCTCAAAGTGTGGCTCCAGGACTAGCAACATGAATATTGGTTAGGTTCTTTTTTTTTTTTTTAAGATTTTATTTATTTATTCACGAGAGACACACAGAGAGAGGCAGAGACATAGGCAGAGGGAGAAGCTAGCTACCTGTAGGGAGCCCAATGCAGGACTCATCCCAGGACCCCGGGATCAGTACCTGAACCAAAGGCAGACGCACAACCACTGAGCTACCCAGGTGCCCCCATAAGTTAGGTTCTTATTGGAAATGCAGACTCATGTGCCCCACCTGAGACCAACTAAATGAGAGACTCTGGGGGCAATACATGCCCTCCAACAGATTCTGGTTCATGATCAAGAGTGACAGCTCCCAGCATAAATAATCTTCCAGATGATAAGATAGCTACATGAATCAATAATTTGATTACAACATTATCCAGTATTGAGCAAGCACTACTTTTTTAAAAAAAGAATATCCATTAAATACACAGAGAGCCTTGAAGCCAGGGCATACAGATGTGAAGAGTCTTCCCTCCCAAGTGTATGAGATTTTGCACAGAATCTCCACTAGTCAATTTCCTGATCTGTAAAATGGGAATAATGATGCCTATTGCCTAGAATTGTCTTGAGGGGGAAAAAGAGAGAGAGAGAGAGAGAGAGAGAGAGAGAGAATGTGAACTATTTGTAATATAGGAAAACACCTAAAATAGTTGCATGTGTAATTTTGTTTAAATAATGGACTCAACCACTGTCTTTCTCTTTTAATAAACATCATAATCTAAACAAATGAAATAAAACTCCTATTGATCTACCTTACTTAAATTGAAAGGGTTGTTTTTCTGGAACACTGTTTCCCAAAGGAGATATGTCTCTCTCAGAAAATGCATTTTAATGGATGCTAACATCAAAAGAGCTAGTTAAATGTCATTTCATTGCTCATCCTCTTGAATGAAGTAAACTTGAAGCATCAAACTATAAAATTGAAAGGAAGGAGAGAGGAAGACCTCATTCTGGTCTGAACCACCATGGTCTTCTGACTGGGCTACTCCAGTAGCTCCCACACTGGTGTTTTCAGTTTCCTCCCCCATCCATATGTGCCCTGAATGGCCTCAATACAGCAGTTTTGTGTTCATGTAACTCCTCTACTCAAAACCATCTCATCTGGAATCAAAGCCACGTTCTTACTCTAATCTACAACATCCTACATAACTAGTTCATACTATCCTTCATGTCCTACTCTTGCCTTTGCTCTTGGTTGCTTTAGCTTCACTGACCTCTGGCTCTCTCTCAAACTCCCAGGCATGCTCCTGCCTCAGGACCTTTTTATTTGCTATACTGCCTCAGTGTTTTCCCCTATGTACCTAAATCTGTTTCCCTCATTTCCTAACTTCCTCTCAGTATCTATTCAAGTGTCATCTTTGTTAGATGGCCTTCCCATCTAACATTTCAATATTCCCCCACCCTGACATTTCTCTGCTTTTTTGGTCATTGACACTTCCCATTATGAAAATGTATCCCACAGTAATGATATCATTATTTATTGTTTTCTTCTTTCTCAAGAATGCAAGCACAGAGTAGCCCAAGAGCTGAGAATGGTGCCGGACACATGATAAATCAGTACATAGTGTGAGTCAACCAATGAACCAATGAATGTATTCGTTTTCTTCATTTTCATTCCTCTACTTACTTATTATCATCTACCAACCAATTAACGATGAGGGAAATTAGCAAGGTCAGTAGGTAGTCAATTGGTTAATCGAAAGACAAATACAATGTGACCTTTTGTAGTTGTTGTTTGGCTAGGCATAAATTAGAAAAGAAAAATAAAGGAAAAATTGAATGCATAATAATTCTTATTAAGGCATTTGCTTATAAGTTTTTTTTTAAGCCCTGAGGGAAAGTTTCTCAAGGAAACAATGGAATTTAGAGTGAGAACTTGGGAACCACAGCTCAGAACTTCACAGCTTATGAAATCCTGGACAAATTAATCTGCATTCTGAACTGTGGTTTCCTTACCTGTGAAATAGATTGCATATATATTTAAACTGACTCATGGGACTAGAGTGAACACTAAGTGAGAGGGTCTGCAGGTCCCTTGCTGTGGTGTCCAGCAGAGAATAAGAGGTCAGGAAACACAGTCACAGTTATTACTGGAATTTGAGTTACTTGAATCTGGGTGACTCTATGAGAGAGAACATAGAATAGATGCAGCACTTTTACGGCAAATTAGATCATTCCTATTCCAGTGAATTTCAACGACAGGAGGTTATTCTATCCTAACTCAGGGCAGCCCTGATGGCTCAGCAGTTTAGCACCACCTTCGTCCCGGGGTGTGATCTTGGAGACCTGGGATTGAGTCCCACATCGGGCTCCCTGCATGGAGCCTGCTTCTCCCTCTGCCTGTGCCTCTGCCTCTCTTTCTCTCTGTGTCTGTTGTGAATAAATAAATAAAATCTTAAAAAAAAAAGATTTATTCTATCCTAACCCAGCCACACATCATTGGGATGAAACTAGTTTCTGAAGATAAAATTGCCACCATTTTGAAAAGATCTAGATTTTAAACATCAGTGATGGCTCCCAACTCCCCTCAAACTCTGTTGGAGTCATGGCTCACTTCACTTATTTTCTTGTTTACATAGGATCAGCAGCAAACCAGTGATTACAAAAAGTGAATAATCCTCATTCGGATCTGGGTTGTCAACAAAGACCAAGCAAATGACACTACAGAGAATGGTGTTATTAATGCTGCATTGAGCAGTCAGACAGTGGGCCAGCCCCAACCCACCCCATCTCTGTCAGGTTTAGCCTTTGATGTGCCCCAGAGAGGCAGGTTTCAGCATTTTTCACAAAGGAACTACCTTGAGGAAAGTAAGTTGTGTCAGTCAAAACCATTTATGAGATGGGGTCTAAATTTTGTTTCCTTATGCACCTGGGAGGATGTCTCAAATCACATTATTTCTCTCTCTGTATTAGTAAAAGATTATATTATCACTTTGGTCCAGAAACATGCACCCAATATGGCAATAAACTCCTTCACGGTAATTAACTATTGTGCTGGGACTTTCGTGTGTGTGTGTGTGTGTATGTGTGTGTGTGTGTGTTAAAGATGTGATTACAATTTGAAAGTACCCTCCTTGAGTACCCAGGAGGTGAAAACAATCATAAAGTTTTGAATTAAAGGATATCTCAGTTCAGCTTTTTGCACCAAAAACACCAGCCATCTTAAGCTACTAACCTCAAGGACACTAAATGCAGTGCTGACCTTGGACTGATTACATTTCAAAATGATTTTAAATTATACTGTAAATTGAAAATTAAGGACTTTTCACTCATTAAAAATGAACAACAAACAAAACACCAGAGCCAGGACCAGGATGTTCTGAATAACATAACAGAGGTGGTATTTTCAACCAAATCTTTCAATGTCTACAATTCATTTTGAACCACTATCAATGAGGATGCCCCTATAAACTTCCTTAATTTTTGTCATGTCTCTTAAATGCCCTAGTAGGAGTTATTTTTAAGAGATTGAACCCATCACAAACAGATTTTAAAGATGAAAAACAAACAAGCAGAAAAAAAAAAAGAGAGAGACAAAGCAAATCACACAGAAGCTAGCCCTCTTGTCAGACAGAGAACCAATGAGGCTGCTCCTGGTGAGGATGTAAGAGTGGCCTGTGACGATTGTACACTGCTTCTGAAACATGTTGCACCGTGAGACAAGTCCTGAGCATCTAGGAGGACAAGAAGGAGGACACACACATAACGATTTTCCTTAGTCTTTGTCCGTCACATTTGGAAGACAGCATTCAGTGCTCTTACTGGAAATTGGACATCTCAAGGCCCGAGGCTGTTGGTGGGAATGGCCTAACTAAGCGTGGGAGGGACAGTGAGTTCTGAGGGGTCTCTTGCTTGTGGCTAAGGGACTTCACAATGGCACTTTAGGATGTCTATGTGCAGCAGAAGGTAGGGAACTGGAAAGAAATGAGATTTGAAAAAGTAGCAAGAATAAAAGGGCTCTGGCCTTCTTCTCCAGACTTAATCTTTAAGTGGAGACAGCAAATATTCATCCAAAATCTAACAGGAAAGTGGATCTTCCTGAAGTAATGGAATCTCACCTCTACCTTCTGGGTTTTCCCCAGGCACATGGTGGCTACTTGACTAGAAACCACTTCCCACCTCCCTTGCAGCTGAGTGTGCTCATGTGACTCAGCTCTCGTCTATGGAGAACAGAGAGAAGTGAGAAGAAGACTTGCAGTATATGTCCTTCAAAAATAATGCTTCTCCTCTTCCTCCTGGTCCCCTTCTAGAAGGCTGGATATGGTGTAGGACTAGGGAAAAGGATAGCACCCTAGAGGAAGTCAGAACAGGTCTGCTTAATGATCTATCAGTCTAATGCTACTTGGGGTTGCAGAGCCACCACACCCTGCTGAAGGTACCATGAGAGAAGGCTATCTGTAGCCCTGACCTTTTCCAAACATGGGTCCTGAATTACACTGTAGTTGGTTTATGCTTTTGGAGCATCCTTATTACAGCTACTAGCCAATCCTCTAATTTGGATGCCCAGGTCTGAGCTGTCACTATGTGTTGTTAATTCAGAGTTCTTCCCAGCACACATCCTTTTGAGTCTAAGGAGACGTTTTTGGCCTTCTCTGTCCCTCTCTTTCTCCTTCCCCATCTGTGTCCCTGCCATCTACAAGAATGGCCACAGGGGGATGCCAGCAACAACCGGGTCAGGGATGGGGTCCTGCTCATCTGTGAGCATGTTCTACTGACATATTCAGTACTCTACAGTCACATTCCTTAACCCATGAACATTTCCTCACTGAGCCTGGATTTGTCCCTCATTCAGAGAGATCATGTTTTCAGACAGCATTTATTGAGTGTCTACTTTAATGCAGCTCATTTAATTGTCTTGATTCTCCCACATCTTCCTTTATTAATAAGATAGAGAAGTATAGTAGTTACATGAGGCAAATCCACTTGGAATTTCCCCCCAAACAAATCAAATGAGAATATAAAAGAAGTGGCAGAGAGACATCATAAATATGTAAGTTCCTGTTTATACAGAATTATTTAGGAGATGGAGTATGCCAGTTAAGCACCGTTCACAGATCTTTAACTACTTCCATCAAACATTCAGAGGCTCCTGTGAATGTAATAGTAGGAATTGCCCATGGGGCTTAGTAACCCCCTCTGTGCTCTAATGCATGTTGGAACAGGAGATAGAGCTTGGTTTTAAAGGTTCCCCCACCAGTGTCTTTCTCTGGTTTCTTCTTGTAGCATCCCAGGACATGACATGCAGTGATCAATCTGAGACATCAATATGATCAAGTCTTAGAGGTTTGCTTGCATCAGAAATAAGGTTCCTTCTCTGTTCTCTTTTCCATGTTCAGTGGCTGTCATCAATGATAACTATCCTGATTTTGATAGTGTGACTATCCTGATTTTTACATTTATTTATTTTCCCTACATGGCATTGCTCATTCTATCCCTGTTTGTGAATATGGCTTTTTGAGATAGTTTTTTTAAAAACCCACACTTAAGCCATTTAAGGAGGTAAATTATCAGTCCAGTGCTGCCTGGAGTCACAAGATTACCACCAGATTCTGGGGACATCATGAAAGACAGCGATCCACAGCTCTTGACCTTTGCCTAACAGCCACTCTCATCTCCCAAGGGCACTTCTCAACTCCAAGCACATTTGCATTGACCTCAGAGGCAAGCTAGGTTTATCAAGATTGCCATAAGGGACTAAACACTTGCAGATGAATTTTAAACAAGATAACAAATATTTATATAAGACATTCCTGCATTGAGGAAAGGGCATTGAATTTGGATTCTTATCCCAGTGCCACCATCTATAAGTTGAGTAGTCTGAGCAGAGAATCAGTGTTTTTATTTTATTAAGTGGAGATTTTAGACCTACCTCTCTAGGCTATTGTAAAAATGTCATGAAATAATACACACACTATATATGCTCAACAGAAATATGCTGAGTAAATGGAGCACAAGTCAAAGCTCTACATATTCTGGTCTTCTCATCCTTGTTTCCTTATAGTTCCTCCAATATACCAGGCACCTCTAGTCCCAGGGTCCTGAACATGTCCTATCCCTCTGTCTATAGGGATTTCCACCAGACCCCTACATTATGTCTTCTCTTTCCTCCTCAGGTCCGATGTGAATGCTCCTTTCTCAGTAAGGTCTTGCCTGGTGGTCATTTAATTTACAACTCCTTCGCCTAATTCCAGTCCCCTGGTCTAATTCATTCTTCTTTATAACACTGATCACAATCAAACATTCAATACATTTTACTTATTTCTTGGGTGTCTGCATCCAGCTAGAATGAAAACATCACAAAGGTAAGGATTCTTGTCTGTTTAGGTCCCTCTATTCATTTCCTAGGGCTGTCATAATGAACTACTATAAACTCTGTGGTTTAAAACAACAGAAATATATTCTTTCACATTCTGGAGGCTTCAAAATCAAGAAATTGGTCAGTCACACTTCCTCCAAAGGCTCTAGGAGAGTTTCCACTCCTTGCCTATTCCAGCTTCTTGTGGCTCCAGATATGCCTGGGCTTGCGGCTGGATCCTTCCAATCTCTGCCTTCATTTTCACATTGGCTTTTCTTTCTCCTCTTTGTGTTGCTTCTTTGTATGTCACTTATTAGGACACATGGCATTGAATTTAGGACCCAGGTATATAATCCAGGACCCTCTCTTCTCAAGATTCTTAATTCAGTTATAATTGAAAAGATTACTTGTCCAAGTAATGTCGTAGTCACAGGTCCTGAGGGTTAGGATGTGGACATATGTTTTGGGGGGGACACCATGCAACCAACTATTTATACTGTTGTGGCTTCAGTGCCTATGAAAGAGATACACTATGTTGCTCCATTTCTTTGTTGAATAAATATAAACAGTCTTTGGGATGTGGTTGGAATTTAAGGTAAGTTTACTTTTTCACCTAAAGAAGTACAGCTTCAGGTGTGCCTGAAGTGCCCAGCATTCTTGAGAGCAATTGGCGAAGGTGGAATACTCTGCCACTTGGAAGGCCCTTCCGTGATTGCCCTCTCCCTAGTCCCAAGTGATATCTACTGTGGCTTGAAGGACACTCCCCTGACTGGACAGGATTTGGATTCATTGCCATATACGAAGTACATCAAGTGTTCTCTGGTCAGATCCAATCATTTGTAGGCATAAATGACCATACAGAACCCCCTCTGACAGGAGAAGCAAAATGTGAGATTCATTTCTAAGAACAGCACATCCATTAACATGGTTGCCAGATAATTCCTCAGAACCTTTCTGATTTGCATAAATACCTCCCAGTCAATTTCTATTTTTCTTAAATTAAAATGAAAGTGGCAGTTCCATGTCCGAGGCCCTGGCTACGGTCTGGCAGCTGCACATTCATGTGAGCAATGACAGCTTAAATACTGGACGGATGGAGTGGGAAGTATCCATTGCCAGTGTGGGTCACTATTTGCTTGAACATACAGAATAGCCTTCACTTGCATGGACAATAAGCTCATTTAAAGGGGTTATAGGAATTCAAAATAAGGCTACCTGTGCTAGGAGATCCAAATAAAATGCTGTAAATGCATTCTTAAGAATTTATTATTTTTTTTATCATTGCAAGCATGGTTAAAAATGAAATTGCCCAAGTAATTCACACGGACAAACATGAGTTGCTTGCCTCCTCTGTGTAAGTTTTACAGTGAATAGCACTGATGGAGGTTTTAAGAATGAATATAAAGTCATCTTTTCCCTCAAGGGACTTATAGTCTATCTAGAGGATCAGGACAACATAATCAGATTAAAAGTAGAACTTTAGAGCAGTAAGAATTCACAAAGGGAGCTATCTGGATTTTGAGGAAAGAGGTGATACATCTGATTGGTAGTAAAATCCATGGAGATTTGGAACAGGAAGCTGGAGGTGAAAAGCATTAAGGAAACAGAATAAAAAAATGGACACAGAATTAGAAAGATATAGCTCAAATCATATTTTGTCCTTAAGACATAAATGGTGGGGGAGTGAATGCACCTAGGGACAGGACATGCATACAAAAGTGATGGATAAGAAAAATAAAATTATGACTAATGTTCACTGAGCTCTTATTATGTGGCAGATACTCTGCAACATCCTCTATAAACCAGAGTTTTTCAACAATACTATTGATATTTTGGGCTTTATAATTCTTTGTTGTGGGTGGATGTCTTGCACATTGTAGGATGTTTAACAGCACCTCTGACCTCTACCCACCAGATGCCAGTACCAATCCCCAGTTATGTAACCAAAAATGTCATCAGACATTGCCAAATGCCCCTCTGGTGGGCAAAATCACCCCCATGTTAGAACCATTGATAAATACTCTTTTATACCACCTGCTTTTTATGCGAAGCCTACAGGGCAGCATCACTAGCTTCAATTAGTTGAGGAAACAAAGATATGTAAAGGTTAAAGTATGCCCTGGAAGACATACCTACTGGAAAGGGAATCTTGTCCTTTGGGATGTTTGGTAAAATATATATATTTTTCAATATGTCTTTTGCCCTAATACTTAGTTACAGAGCTTTTCTTTATAGCACAGAAGCATTAAAGTTTTATGTAGTCAACTATATCAATTTTTCTGCTTACAGTTTTGATTTTTAGTGAGATTCTTAAAGTCTGCCTAACCATCAGATTATAAAAAATTCACCTCTGATTGATTTCTTCCAGTTTTTTATGGTTTCCCTGAACATATATCTTGGTACCATCAGGGATTTATTTTGATGGAAGGATATATATGTGTGTGTGTGTGTGTGTGTGTGTGTGTGCGCGCGTGTGTGTATAGATGTGTGTATGTATAGTATATATATGTATACATATATTCTGTGTCTATATATAATATTTGTTCTTTCTTAAAAAAATCAAAGAGAAATGGTAAGAAAAATTGGTATTCTCCTAAATCCTATTACTTGGATATAGCTAGACACCATTTTGGTAAACATTCTTCAAGTCACCCTTGTGTGGGTACATACACTAGGAGTTGAGCCATAGGAGTTTTTGGACTGATGAGGGAGAAAAGAAAAGAGCCAAATCCCAGCAACATTAGGGAATATTTATAATGAGGAAGTAGAAAGAAGAAAAGGGATATAAAAAAGTAGTTAGAAAAAATACAGTAAAAAAAAAAAAAGAAAGTATACAGTTGAATAAGGAGGCAAGTCAAAGAATATAGTGGAAACCAAGAAAAGAGATATTTTCATGATACTTATACTCTTTAAGCATCGAATGCAGAAGTAAACTTACTGCTGATGGAAAGCATGTGCATTTTGGTATCTGAAGAGATGTCTTTGAAGAATGAAGAGAACAGTTACCAGTGTGCAAACAGATTAAGATAAGTAGTCATGTGAATAAAGAAAAATCTAGAGGCACAGAATAGAGTTTTCTTATCTAAGAGAAGCACTGGAAGTTTAACAAATGCACATTCTTGGAGTTCTGCAAGTATCCTTAGCTGACAACATTGCCCTGATGAGAGCTGCAGCTGTTACTTAGTCTCTTCCTACTCTCCTCCTTTCAAAATGACCCTCGAAATGTCAATGGAATATTGTTGTGATGTGAAAGAAATTTATTTTAAAAGCCTCATAGACTAATGGGCAAAAACTAGACTTTTATGGTGTGTAAAATTCCAGCTCTTTACATATTAGCTATGTCAGTTGTGGATAAGCCTCTTGAGACTCAGTATTTTCATATATAAGATAGGGAAAAGAACCACTTGGGCTCAGGCCTGTTTTGAGGATAAAATGAGATTATGATAGAGAAGAAATTGGGATGGAATGGGGGAGGTGAATGGGGCAAGTTGTATAAGTGTAAGGCCTGAACTTGTCTTTATTTAAAATGTCAATATTGTGTTTATCATGTATTTTTGCATTAATTTTTATCTTTATAAGATATTGCATTAAAATATTATATATTCTGATACCGAGTGTTTTGGCACCACTTCTTAAATTCTGTGCCCAAAAAGAGTACCTCATTTGCTTCACCTAAGCCCTGGCCCCTAAAACTAACAATTACTGAACACTTACAATGCACTAAGTATTTTAATTGTACACATTTAACACTTAAGCACAGTAAATGTTTCATATGTACCTAACCTAGAATATGGCATCATCACCATTATTATCATCATTATTGCCATCATCATCACTATCATGATCATCATCACGATCATCATCACTATCACCATCAACACTGTCATCATCATCACCAGCATCATACCACCATCATCATTACCACCATCACCACCACCACCATCATTATCATCACCATCACCACCAGCATCACCATCATCCATGACTATTATCACTATCACCATCATCAGCATCATCACCATTACTATCATCATCATCACCATAATCACTATCATCCCTATCACCATCAGCATTATCATCATCACCACCATCACCATTATAATCATTTATTATGGTTTTCTAAGTCATCTTAGGAAAATTTTATATTTCTGAATTTCTGCTCCCTCATTTTTATCATGAAACTAATACTATCTCCTTATAAGGCATACAAATTAAACAGGATTGTTTTTGTTGTTGCTATCATTAATGTTATTGCTGATTCTAATATGTGACCCAGCCATCCACAGAAAAGCCAGTGAGTGCTCCCTAAGAAATCAAACAACACTTATGGACATGGAGACCAGTCAGGCAGAGCAATAGGGCAGGACCACTCTGAGTTGAGGGTTGGCTTCTATAAGCCTGTCTACATTTTCACACAAAGAAGCATGCAGTGTTCTCAGAGCTGACATTTCCATACTCCTAAAGCTCAGTGTTGTTCCAGTTCAGGAAGCTGATGAGTCACCGGGTAGAGGCAGTGGGAAGAGAAAGGACTTTACTCTAGTGTGTGTGTGTGTGTGTGTGTGTGTGTGTGTGTCTGCACGTGTGCGCATGCTTACAGTTTTTATTATTTCTCAAGTATTTTTAGATATACAACAGGAAAGGAATATAATAACTTGCCAGTCACTACCCCACCCAGAAAACCTCATCACTAATTCCCTTGTTTCCTAAAATGGAAGAGTTATCCCATCTGCCCAAAGATTTCATTTTCCTTTGCGATGCTTTGCTCTGTAAGCTTTTTAATTTCGCAAGGTACAGTCATATAAACAAACAAGAGAAAACAGGAAGATGAAAACTCTTCAGGTTCATCTAATTTTGAATCCCACCTAACAAACACAGCGGTTCATGGTTTTGATAAAGGCTGTAAGGATTGTGACTTGACCTTCCTCTTGCCTCCATGTGAAATGTAAACACAGTGTGCTTTCTCATAATTAAAAGATATTGATTTTCCAGCAGCCTACAAGGGGGATAGGTAATCTTTCTTCTGAATGGATGCAGCATGTTGTTGTCATCTAGTTATATGCAATGAGAACTAAGCCATGATAGGCTGATGTGGCTTTGCACTTCAGAAAGTTGTATAACTGGGGAAGAACATTTCTACTTTAAAAATAATTGTTTGGCATGATTTTAGGATCCACTATGGCACTATAATAAGAGACCACAAGATTCAGTGGTCTAAAGCAACAGAGTGAGTTCTTTCTCCCTCATGTAGCAGTTTGGGTTGGTGGTTAGAATTGAAAGGGTGGTTTGATGGTACTAGGAATCCATCTTGTAAACATGCCATCTCCAGTTGCTGTCCTCTTAACTGAAGATGACTCACTACAATGTCTACATTCCATCTGGAAGGGAGAGGAAACTGTGAAAGGAGAAACATATTTCTTTCCTTTAAAGGGCATGACTTGAAGTGCATGCATCATGTCCACATGTATCTTCATGACCATCACCTAGTGATATGGCCACACCTAGCAAAAGTGGCTGGAAAAAGTAATTTTTGGCTAGTGTCAGCTAAAATTGCTATAGCTACTGAAGAAAAGAAGATTAGTGGGAATCACTCAGAGCCCTGAATGAATATTTGCCCAAGAGTGGAAAGGGATTCCTGATATAGGGTCCCCATTCCCAAGGCTCTTGGGTTGTAAAGATTGATGGTGATGATAGAAGTGATGGAAATGAAAATAGCAGCAGTGAACATTTGCTGATTCCTTGCTTTATGTCTCTCCATGCTAAGTGCTTTGTAAATGTTACGTCATTTTATCTTCACGGTTATCCTATAGCATTGATAGTATAATTATCCCAAATTTACCCATAAAGAAACTGGAATATGTTAAGTTCAGAAACTTGACCAAGGTCATGAATATAGTATATAGCAAATGGACCCTAAACCCATATGTTTCTACATCTAAAGTTATTCTCTTAACCACTTTGCTTAGATGCTAATGGTACTCTGAAATGCTTCAGTATTTCAAAAAGCTGAATTAAAGGGATCCCTGGGTGGCGCAGCCGTTTAGCACCTGCCTTTGGCCCAGGGCGTGATCCTGGAGACCCGGGATCGAATCCCTCGTCGGGCTCCCGGTGCATGGAGCCTGCTTCTCCCTCTGCCTGTGTCTCTGCCTCTCTCTCTCTCTCTCTCTCTCTCTGTATGACTATCACAAATAAAAAAAAAATTTAAAAAAAAAAAAAGCTGAATTAAACTGCAAACTTCTCCATAACCAGATCATCTGAGCTAGCTAAGAAGTGTTTGTTGGGGCCTGAATATAATCAATTTAGACTGGTCCTTTCATTTGTCAAAGACTAATAAGCATTTGTGGCCCATATAAAGACCTTGAAAAAGTGGGAAAATGATTAAATGATTGTTTATTAAATGCAGTTTGTTTGGCATATATGCTCTTTTTAAGCATGGTTTCCAGAGTGAGGGAAAAATAACCAGAGGGTCACCAGTTGAGTAAAGGCTGTAGACAAGGATCCAAAGACTACTCACTTCAGGGTCTCTTTGCTGGCTCTGACAGAGGGTATAAGCCAGAAAAGAGTAGCAAGATCCCTGGCCATCCCTAAGGGAGGGGACCTCAGGCACTTCAGTGAGTGAGCAACATGTACGCAGGTCAGTCCAGTTCAAGGGCTGTGTACAGAGCCAACTTAAGAGGAGTTAGAGATGTCAGGATATCCAGCATCAGGCGGCTGTAACCAAGAGCCAAATGGAATAGCAAAGCCAGTTAATGCAATGTGCAAAAGGTGGGCTCTGAGATGCAGCTGCTGTTGCCTTCATGCATCAGCACATTAAAATGTTTGGGAAGGGAAGGGGAATAGAGCATTCCTTCCCTCCCCACAAACAGATGGGTAATTAGACGGAGGGTGGGAACCAGATGCTCTATTTCTCCTGAGACCAGCACCAGAGGGAATGGGCTGGCTCTGCAGAAGGCATTTTTGTTCCTGAAAAGGGATATCACATCGGAGAAAGAATCAGGGCTTTGGGGTTTCTTGGAGGGAGGGGTAATGACGGTAGGGAGTGCCCCTTCCCTCCATGTTCATCCTTCTGCCAGTACCCTCTGTGGGCAGAAACTAGCCAGGTGCTAGGTGAGTGCTGTTCTTAGGGCACTCCACCTGACCATAACCCTGTCAAAGGCCACTTGAGGAAAACTGGCTTGCTAGTTCCTGCCAACGTTTGTTCCCATGACATTTGTTTCAGGAGCCTGCTTCCCATGTTTTATAGTGCCATGATACAGACATTTCCCCTGATAAAAGAAGAAAGGCTCAGCTAAATCCTAGCTAAGCAGCAGCACCCTCTGAACTATGAGCCACCTTCTAATACAATGTGTTTGACAGTGATTCAGATACAATTGTTTGCTGTTAATGCAAAGTAAGTTCTTGTGGAAAGTCCTCCAACATCACCCCAAACACTACTTTGCGATGATGATACTGACTTAGCAATGATAACTTCCTTAGCAAGGAAGTCAAAGATCAATTTCTAGAGTCTGGACTGGTTCAGGTTTACATACCTCACTCTCCCTTGGCCCTTTGTTTTGTTTTGTTTTGTTTTTGCTGAGTCAAATCCCAGCACTGACTTAAAACCTGCAACAATTTAAATCAGTAGTGACAGGGTAATAAGCATGAGTATTTTAAGGAGTAAAGTGCTCTGCAGATCCAAGGCACAATGGTATAGGCAGTGCCAGTACACTTTGCTGAGAGACCTTGAGGGTTCTAGAATGCTGTCGAACTCTGGTCCCTTAGAATGTGAAAGCAGCACTAAGTTCTGCATCCTACTCCACACTGTCCCACAGCTAGTCCTAGGACAGTCTTTCTCCAAGTGCAGAACAAAGTCCCTCTTATCTGCGAATCTAACCTGACACTGTGTTTTACACATGCATATACACAGCCTGATTGGATACATCGAAGTCTCTCTCTAAGTGCATGGAGACCAGAGAGTTGGGATTTTGCATAAGTGTCCCCAGCGATCCTGAGGCATGGTTAAGTTTGAGAACTACTGATTCCAAGCCAAGCTCCTCATTTCACAAATAAAGACACTGAAATTTCGACAGGGGATATATCCACACTTGCTGGTTTGTGACAGTCTAGGCAAGAACGCACTTCTCCACTCCATGTAAACTGCAGCCTGATAGAACTCTGAATTTTACCACTTCCTATTGCAGCACGAAGGGATTATGTCCTTAATGAGGCTAATCAGTGGAGTTCTGCTTCTACAACACGCGCTTCCTAACCCCCCTTCCCCGCCCTTCTACTGTTCCTCTCAGTGAGAATGTATTTTAACTATACAATCTGCCAGAATGGTTTCCCCATCTCTCTCTATTTTTGCACAGCTCCTTCTCTATGCTTTTTTTGATTAGTATAAAATTCTCCAGTAAATTTGTAGAGCCCTCTACTTGCAACCTAGATAATGATATAAAGTGGGTTTGTTGCAATGGTGGAATTCAAATTTTAAGGTTTTCCTCCCCTCTTTCTCTACTACATTCAAGGCTGAGATTGGCTGCATTCAAACTTCTGTAATTCTCCCACTCAGAGACATAATCATGTTTATTGTCCAAGTCAGCAGTCCTTTCAGTCACATTGTGCCTTGTGCTGTAACACATCAGCAGGGGATTGAGATCGCCATGCCCCCGGATTATGCTTTGTCCCTCGCTAAAGCTCATATCACTTCAGCCACCCACAAACACAGGAAAAGTTTTACAAATTATAACCTGGAGATGGCTGTGGAATGAGGGGTTGGAGTGGACTGGTGATTTCATAAGTGCTAACTGGGACTTGAGAGGGACAAGAAAGAGGAAATCTGGACTGAGGAGTAGTCTTTCGATACGTGGTATCTGAAGTAAAAAAACAAATATATGACCTATGTTGAAACTTTCTATGAAGATATAAAAAGACGCATGTTTTGAAATGATATGCCAGATATGACCCTGGTACCTCCAGAAGGCCAGGGTGCAAGATGGGTTAATCCCGGGATGAAGAATCAGGCGTTCACTTTTGGATTTTATCAAAGGAAGGCATGTACATGGTAGAAATGCTGCCAATACTTCCTCATGCTCTATTTATGGTAGGTGCCATTACTGGCCCATTTCTTCATGAAATCAGTATGGTTTCAGGATTGTTCTCAAAGCAGGGCCACTGATTGCTGTTGACACATAATAAAAGCTTTCTTTCACTCATGAGCCAACAGATGTATGAGCCTTGGGTCTGAAACCTGATGAGAAGTCATAAATTAAAAAAAGATATGGGGACTTTTGGTTTTCCTTTGCTAGATGGTCATACAAGTGATTTGAAGTTCTGAAAAAGTACAACAGGGACCCAGGTGAATCCTCATGTAATGGGGCTGTATCTAGAAGAGGGCACCGATGCGCAAAGAAAAATGGGAACTACAGATGTGCATTCCTGCTTCTTCACTGCTGACTCATCCCAATAGAAGCATGAAGAATATGCCATTCTCCTTGAAATGAAGTTCACATATTTTTCTAGAATCCTAGAACAAAATGCTATTCATTCCAAAGGCGAACTTGGGAAATTGGGAAATGCTGAATTCAATGGTGATTGGCAGTTGTTTCCTTGACTTCCAGACACAAGGGGTTGGGGAAGGAGACAAAGAGAAATTGCCTTGGGGGAGGGGGAAGTGGATGCAGAGAAAAGAAGAAAAATCATGATGTGATGCAGTGTACATTCACTGGGAAAGAGGGCAGTAAGTATATTTCACTAGGTAAACTGAAATTAGGGCACTGCCTGACAAGAAGAGGGCCTGGGCTTCAGAACCCTGGGGGCAGGAAGTGGCCACTCAGGGGAGTTGATCAAGGAAGGTGAGAGATGAAGAAGACAGCTTTGCCAAACAGCCCTTGGATAGAGTAGGAGCTAGAGAGAATTTCTGAAACAGGATCCCAGACTGTTTAACAAGGGTAGTTTCATTCTGACCCCAAGAGATTAAACTATGGTCTAAATGTAAATCTCAATACTCAATTAAAGAGAAAAGTGGCCAGCAGGAGGATAGAAACAAATCTGTTCTAGATAAGTGAGTTAAGTTAGGAGAACTAGGCTAAGCACAGAAGTGGGCATGACCCTGTACCCAGAATATAACATAAAAGCTGAGATTTCTTCATACTGCATTAATAGAGAAAAGGTCTCTGTAGTATGACTGGACGACAGAGCTTCATCTTTCTTAGGATTTTTTTCCTTTTTTCATTTTTAATTTTAATATATTTTTAAGAATTTATTTATTCATGGAGACACAGAAAGAGAGGCAGAGACATAGGCAGAGGGAGAAGCAGGCTCCTCAAGAGGAGCCCAATGTGGGACTCGATTCCGGCACTCCAGAACCATGCCCTGAGCTGAAGGCAGATGCTCAACTGCTGAGCCACCCAGGTGCCCCCGTTTTTCCTTTTTTTAACCTTGCACACTGCCACATTCCAGGTACAGGTGGAATATCCATTTATTCACTCATTTATTCACTCTTCATTTTCTTTGCCCCTCTCCTCTCTCATCTTTATAGATTTTTGAAAGTCAGTCTTTTCTGTGTAAGTGCAAAGCTTTCCCTAGATTTCAATTCCAAATTAATTAATTAGTCAATAAGTCAATCTGTTATCTGACATTCTCAGGGCTCACCTGGGTGCTGCCCAGAGTCTTCAGCACTGGAGATAGAAAGAAGAATGAGACAGTTGAGGCCTCAAGGGGTTTACCATTTAACTTGCAGTGCCCTCACCTGATGTCATTTCTGTCTTCACCTCTCACCTCCTGTCTTGTGAGACATGACAATTTATTGATTGAGCATGCAGTTGTAAAACTGAATTTGCCCTTGATTATTGACTCTTTCTAGACCTTTCCAGCTTCACTAGATGCTTTCAAGCTCTTCTAGCTCTGGCCCCATAGCTTCAACCTCCAATTTCTCCACCTGAGATCAGGGGTCAACACTCCAATCTTCCCATTCTCCACTGACTGGTCAAGAAAGAACCCATTCCTTCTACTCTCCTCACCATGGAGACCTTTGGCTCAGGCTGTGATCCTGGTCTGGGGATCAAGTCCCATATCAGGCTCCCTGTGAGGAGCCTGCTTCTTCCTCTGCCTATGTCTCTGCCTCTCTGTGTCTCTTGTGAATAAATAAACAAAATCTTAAAAAAAATAAACAAGAAAAACAGTTCTGTTTCAGTAGGAAGGGAAGTATGTGGCCAGAATATCTCATAGCAGGGAATGCTTTGCTAGGAGGGATGGGGTTCCAGGCAACCAATGGTAGCAAATGGTGAGATGAGGGGCTACTGGCTCATCAGATTGTGATGAACACTTTGGAGGAGAAAGACCTCTCTCTGTTCTGGAGAGAGACAATATTTTCAAACCACAAGACAGAGGTATCCTCACAAAAAGAGGGATGTGGCAAGCCAACGCACAGTCCTCGATTCTCTGTGTGACAGTGGAATTCCACAGACCCCTGCTGAGAAATGCAGCTATGGGGCATTTCTTGCATGTTTCTGACCACTGTTTGTGATTGAACCAGTAAAAGGCAACCTTAAAAAGAAGCCATTATCTGTTGGCTTATTTGTGCCAACAAATGGCAACAAGATCTCTGTCCAGTAGATTGAAGGATGGCTAAGTAATTCAATAGAACCCTTCCTCCTGGGGGAACTTAAAGGGAAAAGGCAAAGCAAAAAAAGAAACCAAGGAAGAACCCAGATAGAGAAGCTAAACCACGTAGGTGGTGATTATCACAGTGGAAGGATCAATGGAGTCAGCTTCTGGGATAATGGCAAGGGGATAAGTCATTAGAGATGCTTCTGAATGACTCATTTGTTCTTTCAATAAACATTTACCAAAGAGCCATTTTGTACCAGGCATTTTGCTGGATGCTGTTGATTCCTGAAAAGCAAATTACTCTTAATTGTATCAAGTTAAGGTGGTGTCTAGTATTTCCTTATGTGGTCTATGTGATCTTCTAATAGACTTAAGTCACTTGAACCACCTGGGTTTGCCTTACATAACTTACATAACTAATTTATAAAGATGTAAAAGAACTAGGGGACTCGAAGTTCCAGGTGTTGTAGAATATGGTGCTAAGTCTTCACTGTCTGATGCATATTATATAGTTATACATATTCATCCCCTTGCCATGGTTTTACAATTGGGCTTAGCCATGTGACTTGCTTTGACCAATGGCTGCTATTGGATGTAATATAAGCAGAGCTCAAGATGTGTTCCCAAGGTTGGGCTTGCCTATTGCACTTCTGCTATAATCAGAAGAATAAGAGACTCATGTAACAGATCTAAGCCCCACCCATGGCTGAGAGCTACACTTAGCAGTTTAGATCAACTAAATTCCAGATGCTCCTCACATGTGTGAGCAAGAAAAAAGTGCTCACTCTGATAAAGCACCAAAAGGTTGAGGTACTTATGACACCAAGGGCAGTGGAAATCTGAATGAATTGGCAAGATGAATTCTGATGAAGGCTTTTGTAACCAATGGACTACATTTATGGTGGGGATGGTAGAGATATTAGAAAATGAACATGAATGCAAGAATGGATGTTTTCAATAAAGCATTCCCATTCCCACTGCATCAAATGTCAGATGTTTGTCATCAAATGCATTGTTAAGGAGGCTTTCAGATGTACCAGTGTGATAACACACTATCCTGTGAATATCATGGATGCCTACAGAGCGCTTGGATGAGCCCTAACCCAGGTACAAACGGTCCTTATATTTTGTGACATTTGTCCCACAACAACTCTCAAATGTGTATAAGGGTGACACCAACACTTCAGAAAAGAGGAGCCTGAGGTTCAAGAAGGGAGAGGGTGTTGCCCACGATCTCATTTACGGGAAGTGGCAAAAGCAGTCTTCAACCCAGTTCTGACCACCTCTAAAACCTCTGTGCTAATCTCTAGAGGGGAGTGTCTCTGTAAGGGAAACAAGGAAGTGAAGCTGAGAAAATGTCTAATAAATAGAACAGTCATCAAAGCACCATTTATTATCCTCAATGGAGCCATCAGAACCTAAATTTGATGGTACTTTTTTTCCCTCCAAAACTACCAAGTCTTACTTATTTCCAGATCTCTGAGTTCTGCTTTTCCTACAGAATGGGATGAATCATCCCCTAATTTCTCTTTGCTATAATAGAGATGCCTTTCAACTCTCCTTCCTTTATGCTCCAAAAAAAGTTCTCCTGAAGTCTCAGAGATACTGACACTAGCATTCCCTAGGTGCCTGCATGTCCTAGAGCAAAGAATATTAGGATTAAAGGACTCACATTTTCCTTCTGTAAAGACTCTTCAACACTTAAGAGAAAGAGAGCAAACAATACGGCTTACTCACCTTACCCAACAGGAACAGGTTTTGAATTTGAATTCTCAGTCTCAGTAAGTTAATGCCTCAATGTGTACTGCCTTTTCTATTACCCAGACAGGGCTGAGCACACAAAGGAGAGGACATGAAGACACCGGTGACCTGGCTTCCTAAGAAGCTACTGGAATATTGCTGATGCTAGAGAGTAGTGACAACCGCATCTAAGCTCCAGTGTTAAAGCAGTCGTTGTACTATGCGCTGATAGTTACTGAGTGCAAAGTATGTTCTAAGCATGGGGTGAAGTTCTTTATACACACAGAGTATAGCAGATCCCTTAAAAAATATTCTGGGTATGTACCTATATATAAATCTCATCCCTATTCCTTATTAATCATGTAACCTTTCGTGAATAAGTTAACCTCTTGGTTCCTCTTTTTTTTTTTTCATCTGTACAATGGGATTCATAGCTGAACCCAGAGTGCAGAGAGTTTTTAGGAATAAATGGGCAAATAGATGTGTACTTGAAACAGACTGGCACACAGAAAGTTGGATCTTAGTGTTGTTAACCATTATCATTATCCTATTCAATCATTTCAGTAAACCTAGGCAGGAGATACATTATCATCCTTATTTACAGCTTAAAAAAGCAAACAAAAAACTGAGGCTCTGAGAAGCTGAATATCTTAGTTGAGATCATTCAGGCGATAACTGGCAGAGCCGTAATTTAAATTCATTCCTGTTAGATTCTGATGTATACGTTCTTCAGCACATTAAAACAGATGAACTTCTGATGGAAGAAAATGTGAAGACAATGATGAACTACTATATATCGAAAACCTGGGGCAGTTTTGCAGTGTGGTTTCCAAGCTGGGCTGGCCAACAGAATCGCAAGGGGAAGAATCTGTTACAGCTTTATCCAGTTGCTTAGTCTCCTTCTCTTGAGACCTTGATTTAGAGCATTTGGGAATTTTTTTCTTTTCTTTTTTTTTTTCTTTTTTCTTTTTTTTTTTTTTTTTTTTAGCAGTTTCCCAGGTGACTCAGAGACTCTACCATGTTTGGAAAACTGCTGGAATAGGCTACTCTCTGATGACTGTTGAATCCATGAAAATCTCTGATGGAGAAGGTCTCCTGGGCTGGTCAGACCCACTTCCCACCCACAGCTGAAGCCCTTGTGTCTTTGGCAGACATGCCTCCAGCACTGAGGTATCCATGGGAAAAGCCCTCTTCACATGAACCTGAGTCTGCTTCCTGGCAGCTTCCACCCATTGTTCTTCCTGTTGGAAACTCAGTGCACAATCCGTTCCCCCTCAGTTGGTGCCTGGGACTGGGGACGAGGGAGGAGCGGTGAGTTATGAAGCAGCCCAGGGCAGACAATTTTAGAAAGACATGATGTGAAGTGAGCACGTGTCTTTGTCTCCATTGCTCAGGGTACGCGCATTCCTCTCTCATACGTACACCCCTGCTGAACTGTTCCAAAATCTCTAGTCAATTAACTGTCAATTTATGTCAAGCATGACATCAACTCACAGCAGTCCTGTCTCACGGATCCCTCTGTTGTTTCTAAAACATCTCATTTTCCTCCCACTTTCTCTTCCTAGCACCAGGGAGTTTGCATTGTCTGAGTGCTCCCTTATTAGAAATCATAAATTCTCTGTGTCTGCCTGGAACCCAAGGAACCCCAAGAGGTGGGCTTCACCACCAGGTCTTGGCCCTTCAACCCTTTAGTATGTCGGTCCAGATCTATGAGAAGCAAACACAAAACAGGATTAAAAACCAATGATTTTAGTGGCGTCTGGCTGGCTCAATTGGAAGGGCATGCGACTCTTGATCTCAAGGTTGCAAGTTTGAGCCCCGTGCTTTGTGTAGAGGTTACTTACATCAATAAACTTCAAAAATATAAAAAATTAAAACCACTGATTTTACTAGGGAGACACCTGGTGAGAGAAAATGGGGAGGAAGCTGGGAGGACCCCAGGGGGACCAGCAGATTGAAATACAAGTCTGAATTGGTGTGAAGGAGAGAGGGAAGGCAGGCTAGAGAGAAGTGTCCTACCAGCCTAAGGAAGGTACTGCAGGGTTGGGGGGATGTCCTAGAGCCCCAATCAGCTCTAAGAGGAGTTCTAAATGTTCTCCTCTGGGAACATTTCTGCCTTAGTATCCTTGCCTTGCTGAGTCATTGGTGAGAACAATTAATGAGAAGTATGGCCTCAGCCCAAATGCTGCCCTGGACTCCAGGGCTCTGCAGCTGGAGCTGTTAGTCAGTATGCTCCCTGTGGTCAGAGGTCTGTGAGGCATATTCTCCTAGTTGCCACACTTAGCAAATTAATAGTTACTATTTAAAGGAGCATCCTTTCCACACAAGTTGATAGAGATATCCAACAAACTTACTTCTCCTCCAAAATGGACAGAAAGATTCCTCATTCTTCAATAACTATTGAGAAATCTGGGCCATTTGTAGAAGGAGGGTCATCAGGAAAAGAAACTGAATTGGTTATGGGGATATTATGAGTTTATTCATGTTTGTGTGGAATGCAGCCAGCAGAAGATGTCTTGCACCTAGCTGGGACATAAGACCAGAGTAAAGACAGACAAGGATGAGATCAGAAAGACAAATCTTCTGTAGAGAATTCATAGGTGAAACCATAGACATTCAGATGATTGTCCAAAGGAATAATGTAAAGATAAAATAATTCTTGCAGTAGCAAGCTAGTAGTAACAGAATACTACTCTCTCCAAACAATGTCTATTTTAATGTCTATCCTAATCCCTGAAACCTGTGCAGTGTTAGTTTATGTGGCAAAAAAGTTAAAGTTACAGATGGAATTAAGGGTGATAACCAATTGGCCTTGAAATGGGAAGAGTGCTGTAGATTATTTGGGCATGCCCAATGCAATCATAAGGGCTCTTCTGAAAGCTAGAGGCAGGAGAGTAGAAGAGGGAAAGATTTAAAGATGCTCTGCTGCTTGCCTTGAGGATGGAAAAAGGAGCCATGAGCCAAAGAATGAGAATATCTCCTGGAAACTAGAAAAGGCAAGAAAACAGCTTTTCCCCTACAGTCTCCAGAAGGACCTGGATGACACCGTGATTCTAGCCCAGGAAAACCTACTTAGGACTTTGTAAGATAAAAAGACACGAAGCTTGCAGTAAATTGTTACATCAGCAATAGGTAACTAATATAGCACTCGTGTCAGAAGCTTGAAAGACACCAGAATCTTGAAAGATATCTACTTGATATTGCATAAATTCTTAATTTCCAGGGACTTTTCTAAATGTTTTAAGTGAATTTTAAATTCCTGTTCTATAGAGTAGGCAGTTATCCCTGTTTGACAGATACATAGCCAAGATTAAACATTTCAAATAACTTGCCTAAGATCTCACAGCTACTAAGCACTAATGCTGGAAGTTGGATCAAGGAAACAGAGCTTCCTATTCCATGTCCTTAAACCAAAGGCTATCTTTCCTTTCCAGAATGGAAGAATGGCAAGAAATAGCCTTCAGACAGCAAGACAGGAGGAGCGATGGGATGTTGAGTATAGAAACCCCAGGAGGAGCAATTTTAAGGCTGGGCAAGGAGGGGTACCACAGTGTTGAAGCTGCAGACCCTGAGGGGCATAGGCTGTTGAATAGGCTTTCCGCTGGGAAGCCACCAGTGGCCTTTGATAGGCTTACAGTAGTGGAGATTGTGGGCTGAACATTTAGAAAAGCAGGTGCAATTCTCCAGTAAAGTCTGATTGTGTGCATGCAATGTGGGGAGATGTATCAAGAAATGAGAGAGCCCTTGTAAGAAAGGCAGAAAGTTGAATCAAGTAAAATTTTCATTTTCCAGGTGGGCATTACATGTAAGATGCTTTGCTGTTGTTTGTTTTTGACATAAAGAAGGAAAACACCTCCTAGGGGAGAAGAGGAAGCAGGACTGGAGAGCAGGCCAGGGCCACTGGCAGAGCTGATCTGGTTCATCACATCCCAGTCCAGGTGTGGGAGCAGGGAGAGGGCCTCAAGACAGGAGATTGTGGAACATGAGCTGGGGAAGTGAGAAAGGATGCATAAAGCACTCTTGAGGGAACACATTTATCAGGACACAAACTTTATTTGCGTATGTTGAGAATTAATTTAGTTTTGAGATATGCTGGTGAAAGGCAAAATGGAAGTTTATTATTTCCTTCCCTTTGAATCATTTTTAAATGACTAAGTGAGAGTCAGCAACCAGCTCAATGGAAAATATCCCCATAGAAATGGAATCCCTTTTGAGAACTGCCTTCGGCTGATATTCGCCTGTATATAAGCCAATCACAAGAGGCTGGGCCCTTCGATGATGCAGCTTCTGAGGCTCTCAGGCTTCCTTTGTGCTGAAATGACAGCATTTGGGGAGGAAACAGAACAGCAGTGGTGTTTCGTCCTGAATCACTAACTGCAAAGCACCAGAAGGGTCTCAATGCGCTCGATTAACGAGAGGAGCAGCCCCCAGGAGCTTCCTGACTCAGAGACTTGGGCAAACGGTTTCCTGTCTGCTTTGACAACTGCCTCACCATGAAACACTTTCTCCACTATTACGAACTCATGAGCACTGGAAGGTGAGGACCAGAAGAAACAAGGAGGCTCTTGGAGATAAAGGCACCCCAAAAGGATACATCTTTGTCAAGTTCAGAGGGCTCTGGTTATGTAAATAGGACTTTGCTTGAGCACAAGGAAATTGTCACCTACTTTCCTCGATTCTTGGGAGGATGAAGGGATGTTTGACGAATTCAGCTCAGTGTTATTGTGGAATGAGCCATCAAGTATCACATTTATAGTAGCTTTAAAGTACATTGTTTTAGTCTTCTTAAATTTACAGTTCTGTGTTTTATTAGTCATGTTCAAATGAGTATCGTGCTGTGTCCAGCACTTTTCATGACTTTGCTTCGCCCCATCCTGATCTTGCTCTTCTCTCTTCTCCATCCTGGAGACTGGCCTTTAGAGGCTCATCAAATGGCTTCCAGACCGTCGGGCTTTGACCCACTGGGGAGAAAAGACAGGGAGGCAAATGCTCCCTCCTTGCTGTGTCACTAAGGATGACTGTGTCTCCCAACTGAACCTCTCGGCACCTGTCAGGTGGCCCTCTCCACACTGGCCTCACTCTCTCTAGGAGTTCTGGAGGGCCGCCTCCTCCTGTCTCCCAGACCAGGGCTGGTAACTGCTTCTTGCCCTTATCACCCCCCAGATGCTACACCACCCCTTCCCTATACTACACTCACATTTATAGATGGTGCCTTTGCTATGCCACACTTCTCCCTGATAATTTCAGCCATGGTTTATGCTGATCTTAATGTTTTCCTCTTTCAGAGAAGCATGGCAGGAAAGGGCTGACCACATTCTCCTTGTTGGTTTGGGTGTCACTTAATGCTGACAGTAAAATGACTAGTCAGCTCCTGCTCAATAGCCTGGCTCTCTCTGTACCTCCCCGGGCTGTGGGTCGGTCGGCTACTTTACTCAACCGGTTCCATCCAACCCTACAGCCCACAAAGGACATTGGGCCTATGGCTAGAACTCCCTATTTAGCAATGGAAGACCGTACAAGATGAGGGAAAATTCAAAATGGAACTCCATCTTGGGAACTTACGAACCTGGTTGGTGCAGAAGCCTTTAAAAATATTCGAAGGATAGGCTTTTTAAATGTATTCTAGTGGTATTTTCATTTGTTCTAAAAATTCTGTGAAGAGGAAAGACAAACCTTTTGCTCTTCCCTCCTTATCACTGTCTCTTGGGAGATTGGCAGATTGAAGAACCAGAATGAGTCACTGGCTCTGCCTTGGCAACTGGAAAGCTTGCCCTCACCCATGCATGCCAGGTCTTAGGGACGGAAGTCCTGATTCCTGGTGCCGTGTCACTAGCCAGCTGAGTTTCAGGCATTATACCTTGCTCACAAACCAAACGTTTGCTGAGTGCACAGGAGTGCCCTGCATCATACTTGGTTTTGGTGGTAACAGAGTCTTAACAGCCCTGCTCAGGAGTCAAATGCCTGAGTACAAATCCCACCTTTGCTGTCTACCATTTGTGTGTCTATAAACAAGTCCCAATCCCCACCCGCCTCAGTTTCAACAGTTGTAAAATAAGCATCCATGGTTGTCATGAGGCGTATTTTATACAATGCATGCAAAGTGCTTATTAGCACAGGATCAGAGTAAATGACCAATAATTATTGTTGCAATTCACCGTAAGAACAACTAGAAAAATTCTTAAAAATTTCTAAAATGTCTAAATTGTCCTCACTCCAGGAGAGTGAAGGAAAGAGGCATATAAATCTGCAATGATAGCTGAGTGTAATCACGTTTCTCACAGAGGCAGGAAGACAGAGTCATAGGAACCCGAGGAACAAGCAACCATCTCCACGCAGGCAAGTCAAAGAAGGCTCCAGAGGACCCAGGACATGGGGCTCCTGTTTGTTAGCTGCTTCAGAGCCCAGGCTCTTCAAAAGAGGTCCCCGAGGGTGTGTGCCTCTTCCAGAGTTCCTGCCTAATGAAGACGCTGCCCGTCTCCCGAGTCATCTCCTTTTCAGCTCTCGGCAAATCTTCTCTCTAAAAATGCCTTTCTTTCCTGCCTTGTCAGTGCCTTTGCATTTCTCTTTCACTTTGGGATTGGCCTTCTGACCAGGCGCTTTCATCTCTGCACAACACAGAATCCTTACAGCACTGTTTTTTGCCGTTTATACCATCTCTGTTATTCTCTCCTCTCGTGCATTATTTAGTCCTAAAAACTGTTGGCAGGGAGAGCTTGTGGGATAGATGTCAGGAAATAGGTTGCATCTAATTGCATTATGCTGTGAACAACCCCGAAAAGGAGACCACCAGTTTTCGGGGGATGGGGAGTGATGTGAGGGGGGCAACGGAGGAGGGGGAGATGGACATACTTGAAAATGATGTATAAAATTATTTACATTCAAATATGTGAAAATCTATTGCAATATATTACTCTCCGGAGAGGAGAGCAAATTCTGCAGTGGATACTGTAAATTAGGAAGGACTGATGTGAGAAGCATAATTACTATTATAATTACTATAACAATGAAAATATTATTTTCATTAACTGGCTGATAATGACATGCCATTCACTGTACTAGGGCTTTACATTTATGATCTCATGGAACCCTCACAGCAGTCCTGTGAGGCAGGCAGTATTACTATCCCTGTCATACAGAGCAGGACACCAAGGATCAGAAAAGCTAGGAAAAGTCACGTGGCAGCTGTGGAACTAGGGATGACATCCAGCCCTGCCTCTGACTGTCAAACCACACTCCCTCCCCAGTGTCTGGGGCTCTCTCTTCCATGGATGCCCCACACCCTGTGCCTTCACAAGGAGCACTGCTTTTGTCTCTACTGATTCTCCATGCAGGCTCCTTGGGAGCCTCACCTTGGGTGCCCTGATGACTCACATGCTCCTCCCAACTGATGCCAGACCACAAACCAACCGCAATCTAGCCACAAGAGCCAGGGCTTTGAGGCCATTTCCATCCTGCGCCCTCCCCCCCCCCAGCGCTGGTTTGGGAATTCTGTTTCTCTCAGTGATAATTATTTATGCTTTATACCCAGAAGACTAACAGAAATCAGAAAGCTTATTGGGCCACCTGAGACCAGGGGTGTGGTGTCAGGGGCACCTCATACACAGTTACAGGGGTACAGACCAGGATAGCCATACTGGAGAGCAATCTGGTACCATTTCAGTCAAAATGAATCTTAGGCATAACTTCTGTGTAAGTCTCTTGCTGCTGTAACAAATTACAGTAACTTAGTGGCTTCAGACACAACCTGGCTAAAATCAAGGTGTTCGCAGGGTTGCATTCCTTTTGGAGGCTCTAGGGGACAATTTCCTCACTTTTTCTAGCTTCTAGAGGACACCAGATTCCTTGGTTCATGGCCTCTTCTTCTACCTTCAAAGCCAGCAGTATAGAACTTGCAACTGTCTCTGACTCAGATCCTTCTGCTTTCCTCTTTCTATAATAAGGATCCTTGTGGTTACATTAGGCCCATTTGGACAATCCAGGATCATCTTCTCATCTCAAGATTCTTTAAAAAAAAAAGATTTATTTATTCATGAGAGAGAGAGAGCATGAATGAGGGGAGGGGCAGAGGGAGAGAATATTCAAGCAGACTGCCCACTGAGCATGGAGCCTGATGCTGGCTTGATCATGCCACCCATGAGATCATGACCTGATCAAAAACCAAGAGTTGGACACAACCAACTGAGCCATCCAGGTGCCCCCATCTCAATATTCTTAAGTTAACCATATATGCAAAGTTACTTTAGCCACAGGAGGCCCCATATTTAAAGGGTCTGGGAATTAGAAAGTAGAATCTTTGGGGACTCCTATTCTGTCTGCCACACCTATGATCCAGTGACTATATTCCTGGGCATATATGGTCCACAAGCATCTCACTGCATAGTTATTTGGAATGTTGGGAACCACGAAGGATGTTCCATACTGAGATAGTATAAAAATGGAATATGGAGAACACACCGACCAGAGAGATGTGCAGCAATTAGAACTAATAGCCTAGATGTTCACACCTAATGTAAGCAATTTTAAAAAGAGTGTTAAGTGATGGAACGTAAAAAAATAGAATAAGGTACAGAACACGGGATCATTTATATCAATTTAAAAGCTAAATATGTGTACGTAAAAGGGGGATATGCATTTTGCCTAAACACTATCCAAGCAAAAATAAATATTTGTACCCTTGGTTAGCGACTGCCTGTGGGACTAGAAAGGGGAAAGGGGGACTAGGGTGGAGGAATAAAGCAAACAAAGGAGAATAAAAATGAAAGACTTTGCTCAAAACCCAGCTCCTCAGTGAAGCCATCCCTGACCCTCTCATCCCCTAGGTAGAGGTGCTCAGTTCTGCCTGAGATCTTCAACGGAGTTCTTGCACACTGCCTGGTATGTGTCTATATGCATGTCTCACTTTACCATGAGCTTGAGTGCCGGGACTACATTTTGTTTCCTTTGTATCTTTGAAGCGTAGCACAATGCCTGCCTCACAGTGGGCACCTAATATGTGTTTTGTTCAATTGAAGAGTGAACAGTGGGAAAACAAGACATCTGGAGTGGGTGTCTCATATGAGCTGACACACAGAAAAATTTCTAAGGACACCCAAATGGGCTTTAAAGCTATGTTTGGAATAGAAAGTTGAATCATAAAGCCTATTTCTTTTAGGTGAGCAAAGGAGAGGGACAGAGAAGAGAATGTAGACCTTCTCAGCATCTGTTTTGCCTCCAACTTCTCAAGACAAAACACCAAGAAAAATGAGCATCAGAATGAAAATGCGAACCTAACACAGGTGGAAAGGAAAAGAACTCCTAAGTCTGGTTGTAAGAGAGCTCAAGAGATTGTAAGGCAGCACCTCCTTACTCTAAACACAAGAATGGCTGAGTGCTCAGACAGGGGATAGAAAGGTTATCTCCAAATATTTCAAAAGGTGGCAGTAGATGCTGAGATTCTATAATGAGACTGACATTGTTCTGGGTCAAGACTCCAGAACTGATCATTAAAGTGATGGTTTTGAACACTTAGAAAGAAAATAAAGGGGTGATCTTTAGAAGCCTGTAGGAGGTCATTAAAATCAAGTTGGGCCTGAATGACCTAGTTTCCCTCATGGACATGAAATGCAAAACAACGCAGACTTGTGGTAGATCTTTTATAGGAATTTCAGCAGAGTTTGATAAGCTCTATCGTGGTGGTTTTAAGGACAAAGTGGATGCTCATCTTGGTAATTCCTTCAGTAAGTAAACCCAATTGATGTTGATTCATGAAATGGCACCCATCTTGATGGCTGTTTCTGGAATAATGCTACCACCCATAATATTAAAACACAGTTGACATGTGTTGAACACTTTCTGCATGATAGCCACTATTGTTGGCAGTTCACATGGAGTCAGTGCTTTTCTGACCCCAGCAATTCTGGAGAAGGTGCTATATTATCCCATTCTGCATGTGGAGGGGAGGGAGGCACAGGCAGGTGAAATATCTTCCCCAGGCCCCATGGTTAGGAGCAGCTAGGAGACTTAGGCTCCAATGATCCAGCTAGCCAAGCCTGCTATTCTCCTAAAGAATTTTTTACGTTAGAAACTGGGCAGTTGCCACCTTAGAAATCAGAACTCAGCAATACAAGAGCCCCTGCAGAAATGGAACAAGCATTTCCCTTGTCTTACTCTGCAACGCCTCCCTGTTTCTCACCCCAACACAGCTCTCCCAACTCAGATTCTGTCCACTGGATCCACCTTCTATAGCAGCTCTCTGTGAGGGAGTCTGTTCAGCAACTGTTTTCGTCTCTTGTATTGGTCTATTTCTCACATGGTTTTATACCCTGGCCTTGCCCTGTGCCTAATCAGTGCCACTGAATTTCAGCTTTGGGATCCGACTTCACTCCATGCTTCCCTTCATCTAGACACATCTTCTGCTTCAAATCCATCTGTGCAAGTTGCTATGAAATATGAATAAGCTTATAGCTGCTTCCAGCAATATGGGACTTCCTGGGCTAGAGGGTTAATGCCTTAAACACCTAAAGAGGCTCCCCTCCCAGGCAAATCTCCTCAGAGCAGAGCAATCACTACAAATGGTTAATGGCCTTAAGATAGGCAGGCATTAGCCAAGGAAAATTAGGGATCTCCAGAGAAAGGTGATTCAAACATTGAGAAAAATTTGAAGTAGGAGAGATTAGGAGTCAACGAACTATGGCCCTAGGGTACAATCCAACCAACTTCCTGCTTATGTTAAAAAAAAAAAAAAGTGTTATTGAAACAGCCACATTCATTCTATTAGGTATTGATAGGGGTTTTCACCATACAGTGGCAGAGGTGAGTGGTTGCAAGAGAGACTCTATCACCTGCAATGCCTACCTGACTTTTTGCAAACTTGTTTGCTGGCCTCTGATTTATATAATGACTTGGAAGTAGATTCTAATGCATTTTAAACCATTAAAATGTTTGTTATTACTCGATGTAGGTATGCTTAAAAATCTTCTTGTGAAAAGCTCTCAGCCTATTGAGAGGAACAAAATGGCAAAAATAACCCACAAAACTATAATGCCATGTGATGGATTCTGTAATAAAAGGCTATACCAAGAGTTTATTGAGCTGCCAAGAAGAGAATAATTAGTTCTGCCTAGGGAGTGGAGATGGCTTCACAGAGCAAGAGATGCATCTTGGAGTTTGAGTCCATTTCTAGATTAATGTAGGGAGTTAGAATTAGTCTGGGCAGAGGGGAGAAGGTGCTCAAAAGTACAAAGACATGAGAAAACAAAAAGTGTTCAGGAAACACTGTAGTTTAAGCTTCCTTGTGCCTCTAAGCAGCTGGTAAGGCCATGAGTATGGCCTGGGAGAAGTGCCACTTAACTCCTTTTGCTTCTACTACAAGCTTTTTAAAAATTTTTTATTTCAAGAGTTACTCAGCAAGAACAGAAAGTAACTGGATCACTGGGTCTGAGGACTTCTCAGAAAAATAACAAATTCTCCAGATAAAGGATCTGAGACAAGAAAGTGGAAGGTGGAAGATAAGCGAAACAAGAAGGCCTGAAGTATCAGGATCCTTGGGTATAAAAACCGCATATTAAATCTCCAATGGGCCAAACTGAACAGTTGCAACATGAGAGTAAATAATGATAGTAACAGATGATAACCCCATGCGATCAAGTAAGAATCCATGAGACCATACTCCTATGGCTTTTGAAAATGAAAACAAGCTAACAAATGGGAGAGAAGGGAAAGCCCTTCCTTAGAACTGAATGCCACTAATCAATGTAGAAGGAATCATGTAATTAGAAAACCAGCATTTGGCAATTATGCCAGTAATAACTGCTTTGGGCAAACATTATCAGTGAAGGCCAGAACTATGAAAATGATAGAAGTATAAAAAGAAACAAGATATTTGTGTAGTCTGGAAAGACATCCTTATGAGATAATTATTAATTAAAAAATATTAAATTTCCACAGGAGAAACTTGGCAGAAACCACGCTAAGAGATCAAAGTTAAGGTCACCAGTAGTGACACAAGTAGACACTGTGTGCTTCCTGATGCAATGCACCAGAGCAGTATGATGCTTCTGTGGTTTTCTTGCCATAAGTGCATAACATAGACCTAATCATAGGAAACATCACACAAACCCAAGTGATGGGACAGTTTACAGAATGAGTGGCCCATATCTCAATATATGTCAAGGTCATGGAAGATGAACAAGGCTGAGGAAATTTTTAGATTCGAGGAGGCTAAAGAGACATAAGGTCTAAACACCTAAACCAGTATAAGAATTTTGTTTGGATGCCAGATCAGAATTTTTTTTTCTTGTGCTTATCAAGAATGTCAGTACCATGACATTGGCTACATTTGAATAAATTTGTAGACTAGATAATGTTCCTCTGACAGCATTAATGTTCTGATTTGATAATTGTCCTGTGGTTCTTTTTTTTTTTTTTTTTTAATTTATTTATGATAGTCACAGAGAGAGAGAGAGAGAGAGAGGCAGAGACACAGGCAGAGGGAGAAGCAGGCTCCATGCACCGGGAGCCCGACGTGGGATTCGATCCCGGGTCTCCAGGATCGCGCCCTGGGCCAAAGGCAGGCGCCAAACCGCTGCGCCACCCAGGGATCCCTGTCCTGTGGTTCTATAAGACTAAAGAAAAATCTTTACTTTTATTTTATTTATTTATTTATTTATTTATTTATTTATTTATTTATTTATTTATAAAAATCTTTACTTTTAGGAAATGTCACTCTACAGATCAGAGGTGAAGGGGCATAAGGTCCACAGTTTACTCCCAAATGGTGGTGGGGGGTGGATAATTAAGCAAATGTGATAAAATGTTAACATTTAGGAAATCTCGGTGACAAGCCTAAAGGAATCATCTGTATTCTTTTTGAAACTTTCCTATGGGTCTGAATTCATTTCAAAATAAACAATAAAAATAAAAGCCTTTATATTTTGAAAGACAGACTTCCTAGAACAAAGGTTCTAGAGTCAGACCAATCCATCACCGCCTGTAAAGCACTCAAGACAGCTCCTGAGACTGCCTCCCAGGGCACGTCAGGGGTTGACTGAGATGCTCCACCACCTTGACCAACTGGTCCACAGGACTTTGATCATGCCCTGCCCACCTCAGCCTTCACCTGTGCTCCGTTGGACTGCCATGCGGCTAGGTTCCACCATTCTCTTTAAAATAACCCTCCGTAGAAAAATTAATAAATAGTAATACAGTCAAACCCAAAGTTTAACACCTTGATCTTTCCCATCATGGCTGCGTCTTTTCCTCCAGCTGAGAAGAACATTCTTGTACCTAACCCAATTTGCAGAGCTTCCATTCTTTGGAAGAGAATGTGGGAAGGAAATGAGGATAAGGGCAAAGATGCCAAGCACAGTGAGGTGGGGGGAAGATGAGTGGATGGGGGTGTGGAGGGAGAGTAGAAGAATGAAGGGAAACCACAAAAGTGGGGAAGACCTGCTCTAGGTTAGAGAGGAGGTCAGCCTTAATAGTCTCTGAGAGACAAGAGTGACTTGTTATTGACTTTTAATTGTTAGACTGTTTTATCACCCGGTGCTCCCACTTTCCATTTTTGGCTCCTGGTGAGGTGATATTCTGGGGAGATAATCAAGAAAGACTTTTCCTCCCTGCTAGCATGCTCTTGCCCCATCCCATCTTTAAATGCCCTGAAAGTTCGTGTATCTGAGTCATATCTGAACCAGGATGGCAGTAAAGGAGAAAAATCTAGTATCAGGCATTTGGGCAGGCATGGATTCGGTAAAAGTTGGGTGGGAAATGATATTTTAACTGTCGGATCAACTGTAGGTTGTTATATTTTACTTTTTTAAATGCATAGATTTTAAATTACGCTACCCCTAACCTCCATTAACTTTTGGACGCTTGATATACACTTTTTTTTTCTCCCTATGAAGTGTAAGTTGATAGCCGCCTCCTATTTCAAATGGGGAGGGCGATGCTGATAGAAGTCACTTACTTAATTCGCATGGCAGATGGAAAAAAGCCATGGCCCTTATTAATACAGAAAGCCCACGTGACACTTACCCAGTGTGGGCAATTATCTTCTCTCTCTCTCTTCCCCGAAGGTTTAGCAGGATAAGCCACTATCTGCTTTTTAAGATGTCTACCTGCTGTCACAGAGTCCCCCATCCTTATCACAAAAGTACATTGGTGGTGTTTTTGAGATTGCCGTATACTTGATATTTTCCTTTTCAGCTTAGTAAGCCCTTTGGGATCTTTCAAGATAAAGCCATTTCATAAATGTAGCTGTATTATGGAGTAAAATACTTTATAGGGGACTTCAAGAAAATTACATTAGTCTATGCCTCTTTTTGTCACGGTGCACTACCGCTCAGATTATTTTCTAAGTACGGAGCAGGCCCACTGTGGGTTTATTAGATCCCGGCCATCTCTGTTCCTTTTTCTCTTTGGCATGAATTTCCTTTCTAGCATTTTCAGCATTGCACTGTACCAAATGAGAGGCAGAGCACTGTGCACACAAAATAGCTCGGGAAGTCTCAAAAGCCCGAAGCTCCACCAGGCACTGGCTGTTCCCTGTGTGAACAGCAGAGTGGGAGTCCCACAAAGGAGCCGCTGATGCCGCACTGCCGTGTCCAGCTGGGAAAACACGCTGTGTCCCTCTGTTCTTGCATGTGGTTTTCCAGGGGGCTTTGCTATCACCCCCATAAGAGCAGGATTACAAGGGCCGCAGGAAGCTGCTCCTGTGGGCTTCTCACCTCACAGGGAAATGGGTTTTCTGTGTGTTTCGCACATGTGCGGAGCATTGGGCTGGCTTTATGACCTGCTTCCTGTGCTGCGGGCCAGCCTAGGTATTGAGGACTGGGTGGACAAATGCAAATTGGATACACACTTTGTCCCCGTGGAGCTCACGTTCTGATGGGGGACATCGAGATTTAAATCAGTCATCATAGATTGTCATCTAACTACCATTGTGATTGGCGAGACAAGAGAAGGTAGGCCGTGGGAGAACATAAGAGGGAGCCGACTCACCTAAACTATGATTTAGAGGTGAGTTGGTGAGGCCGTGCAGGGGTGAGGCCACACGGAGGGGCAGGAGTTACACAGCAGGCTTTCAGATAGAAGTTCCCTACAGCAGGGACAGAGGGGATGAAGGTGTGAAGACGAGAGGCATGCTGAACCCCAGGAGCTCAGGGTTGAGGTCTGTGGAGTGGGGGCCCTGGCCAGAGACCCTGAGTGGAGGGTCTTCATGGCAAAGGGGAGCAGTTAAACATAACCAGGATGGGTCATGGGGTGGAGGGCTCTGAATGCTGAGCTCAGTACTGCATTTTTAACACTCTCCACTCAAGCTGGCTCCTCTGCGGGAAAGGAATGGACCAGATATAGAGATCTTAAGAGACTACTCTAGTAATTAAACAAAAGGTGAGGGTCACTCTGATTTACCTGATGACAGAGTAGAAGACCAGTCGGCTGAGTCTCACCAGGCATAGCGCTGTGCTTTGGGGATGCAGCATGACAGGGCTGCCTGGTGCCACAAGGAGAGATGAGGAAAGCCTCAGTTGTGTGATGGAGGCACGCACAACAGGGAAGCATGCTGGAGGGACCCAGTGTTTCGCTGGACCCAAAGCCAGGCTTTCGGAGGTTTTAATACTTGAGCTAACACCTGGAATTTTGACAATTCATATTGACATTTTTATATTTCACATAGAGCCTGCTTGCTTACTTCCTTTCTTATGCCAGTTGCAGACTTTCCTTCCGGTTATTTCTCTAACATAGCTGCCTCATCATATATGTTGTCCTATAGGGATAGAGATCAAGGAAGTTTCATGATTTTACCAGAAAAAAATAGGCTTTTTTTCCCCTGAATTAATATTTTGCTTATATATACTTTCTCTGATCCAACTATTTGAAGATATTTTTCTTGGATTCCAAGTCACTAGTGACTTACCATCAGTAATATTAAAACCTTAAAAAGTATTTTAAAAATTATTAGCCTTTTTAATATTTTATAGGTCTTGTATTTTATAGGAAATCCAGCTCAGCACTGTTATATATGAACACCTTGATATTCTTTTGAAAAAGACCTTAATGAAACAAACCCATTTCCAGAAATGAAATGCAGATAGAAGGGTAATTCTACGATGTGTTATTTGGCTAGGTGTTCAGAGTTTTACACACACATTTGTCAATTTGAGTTCTAAGCCTTCCACATCATTACTCTTCTCCTCCCCCTCTCTTAGAAATTTCATGTATCCCACCTCTGCTAACTTCCTTTGTTTGATTTTACAAAGGAACAGGCCTCTGTGTTTGTTTTCTACTGTTTCTAGAACAAATTACCACTAGCTGGAGGGCTTAAGACAACAGAAATTTATTCTCTCACTGTTTCAGAGGTCAGAAGTGTGAAATCAAGGTGTGGACAGGACTCTACTCCTCTGGAGGCTCAAGGGGACAATCCTTCTGGAGTCCCAGTGGTCCTTCTTTGCTTTGTGGCTGCTAGGGCCACATTAACCCCACCCCCACTGCCCATCATGCCTGTTTCTTCTGTGTCTCTTATGAAGGCATTTGTAGCTGGATTTAGGTTACACTCGGATAATCCAGGATTATCTCAAAATCTTTAAGTTAATCACAGCTGCAAAGACTCTTTTCCCAAATAAGCTAACATTCACCGGTTCCTGCAATTTGACATGGATACCATCTAATAAGCCATTTTTTGGGCTACCACTGCATCAGTATTATTTTTACCATGGGTTTATGTTCAAGACGGGTGTTTCCCCGAGATTGAGATTCCCTTGAGATTCCCTTGAGATTATGATTTCTTGGTCTGGGATGAGGCTCAGGCACAGGAGTTTTTGTTTTGTTTTGTTTTGTAAGTTCCCCCCATTGCCAAAAATCCCCCCCCCCCAAAAAAAAAAAACAAAAAAACTGAGTCACAGATGTAGACAGGGAATCCATAACAATTTGTTGAATTGTAGGGAGCTCATTTCAACTCCTTCTCATTTAGGGCCGGGACCTAATATATTATGCATCCAGAGGATTTAAGCTGGCAGAAAGAAACCTAAAGAAACAAGAGAATGTAACTTTGATTCTCAGTTTCCTCAGAACTATGGGTTAAGCAACTGTTTGTTTTCCAAGGATCCCTCTGAGGTGAGGAAAAGGGGTGGGGGGCAAGGGGGTTGTAGCTAGTCAGGAGACCTTCCAGGCCTCCCTGGGCTGTCCCTTCATACTGACTGTGAGAAGTCATGTCTCCTCTCTCGGCCTCAATTACCTCGAAGGAAGGTGAGCAGACATGAAGCTAGTTTTGCAGGGGAGGCAGAGGCACAATGATACACTAACATCCCTATCGAGGAATAGAATGGGAACATCACAAAAGTCACTTGCCAAGTCTGCCCCAGAGCTTGAGAATCCAACTGGGAAACTTCTAGCAACAAAACTCAATCTGTATTTTGTATTAACCTCTTTAACCCTCCAAAGCACAACATAAAATTGAAACACCTATACTAAAAGTGATTTGTATTGAGTCCTTATAATTACAAATCACCATGGACTTGTTTGCATTAACAGTTGTTATTTTAAAAAGAGAAAAAAAATTGCACCCTTGTGATAGACAAATGAAAAAGCAAACTTTCTCAAGGGTGTGCTTATACAAAGCAGTTCCCTAGGAGAGAGCAGAAATCAACCAGATGGAAATTCGAGTGTCCATCACGATGTCTGTGATCTGCACATTCTTAGAGTTGAGCACACTTGCTGTGCTGAAACTGGAGCCCAAGGTGCTATTTCCTCTGTGAAGCCCAGGAGATGACAACATTTCTTTTTGAGATCCAAACTGAGTGGGCAGCTCTTGCCTGTGATTATGCCATGGTTTGTGTTGGGCACATTCACATATACATTGTTCTTTTTTTTCTGTATCTCCAGCCTCCCTCAGGTTCCAGACTCCTATTTCTAAGCACCCACTCAATGTTTCCACTTGAAATCTGGCAGGCACATTAAATTAAACATGGGCCTCACCTCCTCCCTGTGTTCACTCCATCCTTAAGACAAATAGAGTCCTCGCATCCTTAAGACAAACCGAACCACCATTCACCAACATGCTCAAGCCCAAAGTATAGTGGTCCTCCTCGAATCCTCTTTCAGTTCCCATGAGCAATCCTGCAATAATTGTCAATCATATCTTCAATGTTGCCTCATGTCTGATTGCTTCCTGTCACCTCAACCTCATCCATGCTGTGCTGACACCCTTGTGTCTCACCTGGACCACTACAAATGTTCGGTACTGGTTCCTCTGCCTCTACCTTTGCCTTCCATGACTCAGTGGAGAGAAATTTAGGATTGCATAGGATCCCATTACTACACTGCTCAAATCTCTTCAATAGAATGCAAAATACTATTGCCACTCTAGGAAATAGTTTGATATTTATTTATTTATTTGTGAGAGAGCAAGCAAGAGAGTGAGCAGGGGTGGGGGTAGAAGGAGAGAGAGAAGGAAAAAGAGAGAGAGAGAATCTCAAGCATACTCCATGCCTTGTGTAGAGCCCAAATTAGGGTTTGATCTCATGACCCTGAGATCATGACCTCAGCCAAAAGCAAGAATCAGGTGCCTAACCAACAGAGCCACCTAAGCACCCCTGCCAGTTTTGTTTTGTTTTTTTTTTTTATAAAAAACAAAACATGCAAAATCATACAACCCAGCCATTGCATGTTGAGGCATTTGTCTCAGAGAATGGAAACTTCCATTCAGATAAAAGCCTGCACACAAATGTTCCTAGCTACCTTATTCATAATTGCTGAAAGAACCGTGGTCCATCCATACCATGAAATACTGTTCAGCAACATGAAGGAATATGTGAACTTATATAGCTAAAGGGACTTCACTGGAGGAATCAAGTTTGCTAATCAGTTGATTTTGAAGGATATAGATTGTCCTGGATGATTCAGGTGGGTTCAGTGTAATCACAGGGTGCTTAAAAGTAGAGAGACACAGACAGAAGAGAAAGTCAGAGAGAAAGGACTATAGAAAAAATGGTCAGAGAAAGGACAACTTGCTGGCTTCAGAGATGGAGGAAGAAGACATGGGTCTCTAGAAGCTAGAAAAAGGAAAATAGGTTTTGTGCTGGAACCTCTAGAAGGGAAGGCAGCCCTGCAGACACCTTGATTTTAACCCATTGAGACCATATTGGACTTATGACCTCTAGAACGATAAGAGAGCAAATCCAGGCTATCTTAAACAACTGAGTGTGTGATATTTTGTTACAGTGGCAATATGAAATTATGATAGGGGGCAAAACATCACTGCCCTTCCAAATATCATTCCAATTTGAGTGAACTAGATATAGTTTAATTATTCTACTTCACCAATGCTTTCTTATCTATGTCTTATTTTCAAATAACAGATGAATTTGAAATGTAGGAAAGATACAGGGAAACTAACATGAATTGTGAAATAGAGGCTTTCCAAATAACGGGGAATCTTCTTGTTTTCTAGACTCCATTGCAGTGAAAGATAATTATTTATATCAGAAAGGGAAATGTCAGGTATTGGTTACAGCTGTCAGACCATGAACACTGCTGGGAGAGCCTTGTTCCGTGCCAAAATACCATTCAGTGTAGATTTCAGTGACACCATGGAAGTGTAAGCACATTTCAATTTGCTCTTTAATCTTCTCTTTTCACACTAGTCAATTCCTGGAGTAGATTCTATTCTACATCCATGTCTGCCCAGATAGAAGGTTACACTCAGCCCTCAGGCTGACCACTCCTAAAATTTGTTTGCTTGCCCAGATAGAAGCATCTGAAGGCCTTGCGGCAGGGTGTGCCCTGCCTTGTTGGCACCAAGTTACTTATCACTTTCTCCTACCTTATCTCTGATCACTCCTGGTCCCTGAAGACAACTGAGCTTTCTGACTCAGTTGTGACCTGTGCCTGGTGACTCCTGAGTTGAATGACTCCTCAGTGGATGTCTTAGGCTTAGACTTCCATATGGACTTGGCACTCAACTATCCAATGCCTGTGTGAAATCTGTGTGTGTGAATCCTTGAGCCATTTAAAACCCAATATTTCTACCACTGCTTTCATTGTCTTCATGTCATACTTGCTCCTCCCCTATATTTCCCATCTTGGTGAGCTATTCTATCAAGTAATCAATTTTTTCTTATAATAAATTTGCTAGATTTCTTTCTTTCTGCCATACCCTTGAGTGTAGACCATCACTGAATCCTTTCAATTCTACCTTCTAGGTTTCTCTGCATCTCCTCCTTTCTGTCCTTACCGCCTCTGCCAAAATCCATGCTTAACAGCCAGAGCTTGGATCCACTCACATTTATCGAGCACAAGCAACATGCTAGATGATGTTTTAAGCATTTTTGTGTGAATTACCTCAGCGATTCCTCCCAGCATTATTATGAGGTAGATAATTCCTCTTTTCATTTTTAGAAGCAGAGATTGATGTTAAGAGAGGTCAAGTGTCTTTTTCCAGGCCAAACAACAAGGAAACTGGGATTCTAAATTAGGCATGTATCACATCAGAGTTTGAGTATTTAGTTACTAATCTGTGAATTTCCTGAAAAAGGGACAGAGCAGAGGTCTCTCAATCCACCTTTGTCATCCCTTAGACAAATGTGAATATCCTAGGCCAGCTAGATTAGGAGAAAGTGAAAGCCTCTGTTACAGAGCTTCTTTTGTGGGAATGGGAATACAAAGGAATGAGCACACATTCTCCAGCCACTATGTCTCCAACAGTAGCAATAATTAATAATAATAATGACAAAAGCTTAAGAAATGTTTATTGTGGTAACTAACACTAGGCACCTTTTATTAGGTGCTCATCATTAGCCAGGAATTTTCCTAAATATGTACCATATATTATGCCACTTAATGTGTATAACATCCTTGTGAAGAAATGAAGCCCAGAAAAGTTAAGGCACTTTGTAAATATCATAATGTCAGTAAATGATATATTTAGCCCTTTCTGAGTCCAGAGCTGATGTTCTGATGTTCTTAAGCACTATGATATATTGGCCTTCATGATTAGCCAGCACGGGATATGAATTCAGAAGATAGCAGGTGGCATGTACAAATTGTGTGCACTTGGGCAAGTACTTAACATTTCTCAGCTTGGATTTATGAGTTGTAAAATGGAGGTGCTACTGCCAACCTTCTGGTGGCCTTTATCTATCTTGAAGTTCCAATATCTGACACTACCGGCTTGGAAATTTGTTCAGTTGGCAAACAGAAGTGGTATGACTCCAGTGCCCACAACTCTACCAAGATTGTACGTTACTGAAAGGAAATTTTACTTATATATCCAGGTTAGTTTTACACAAAAGAATGTAACAAAAACTGTTACAAGTATCCTGCAGGAAGACCAACATTCCCTGATCTTCCTTGCAGCAAATTATGGTTTTGTGAATAATTGACAGCCAATGAGATACAGGCAAGAGTAGTGGATGTAACTTCTCAATTGCATGTTTTAAGAGAAAGGGTATGTACCTCCTGTCCCTCCTTCCCACTGACTGGAATAAAAGGGGCTGGAAAGCCACTGGGACTGTGAGGACAGAGATAACATACCACAGATGCCAGAAAACAAGAGAGAAGACAGGTCTTAAAGATTCAGCCTTGCACTTATCTCTCAGACAAATTTTCTTCTCTCCATCTGTCTCCACAAGATCTCCAAGTGACAGAGTGCAGCTACCACATCAGTCCAGGACCGCTTATGCCTAGACTGCCACATGAGAGAGAAATGCACATCTATCTTATTGACATAACCGCCATTTGGGATTTTGCAATGGCATCTGAATCCATATCATAACTAATATGAAGAGAGGATGAAAATCCACTGAACCATATGCTATTGAAAAAGTACATTTTAAGGTTCAGCTTATGCAAAATCTCAATTGCAAAAGAACCTGACACAGTGTAGGGATAGTAATCAGTTTGGTTTGGCTATGTTCAATTTGGAGCACCTGGCAAGGGTGTTGGTGAAAATAAAACTGGGGTCTTAGGTGCCAGGGCATGAAGAGTGCATTCACCCATGTTAAAGAATATGAGAATATGGACTTGAACCTGAGGCAATGGCTATCCAAAGGAACTCGAAAAAGATAGTGAGATCATAGTTTTGAGCTTTGGAATGGTCTACCAGCTGCTCTTTGGAGCAAAGGTTGTAGATTAGACTCCAGAGTTAGGGAGAAGAGTTAGCAAGTGAGAGATGATGGTGGCCTTCACATAAGGTAGAAACAGGATGAAGAGAAACTAATCTGTGTGGGAGATATGTGGGAGGCTCAATTGTTAAGACTTGATGACTGATTGGTAGATGGGTAGGGGAAGACAGAGGCAGGAACAGGAGTCATGTCCAAGTTTGTGGTTTCGGCAACAGCATGGTAAGTGGTACTCTTAGGATGGTAAGATAGGAACCATACACAGGAGAAAAAAATAGGTTTGGGGCTGGGTTGAAGGTGGAATTGTGAGTAGATTGTGAGTTTTTTTTGTTGTTGTTAAAAGTTTTATTGATTGATTGAGAGAGAGAGAGAGAATGTGTGCGCACAAACAGGAGGAGGGGCAAAGGGAGAGGAAGAAGCAGACTCCCCACTGAGCAGGAAGCCAGAGGTGGGGCTCCATCCTAGGACCCTGGGATTATAACCTGAGCTGAAGGCAGACTGACTTCTTCACAATCTGAAACCCCAGATTGTGAGTTTAGTTCTGTATTTGTAGAGTATGACATGCTAATGGGACATCCAAGAGCAATGTCCAGTAGGCAGAGCTAAAAAAATAATAAATCCATGACAGTGATAGTGATGGCAAAAACTGCTTATGTAAAATTTTGATTTAGCATTGTCATAACTATAAGAACAACTCAGATTTTTTTTCCAAGTTAAATCATACTCAGAATACTGTGAGAACAAATAGAATCCCCCTCAGCCATCACTGTCCTCATAAGTATTAACAGATTTTGTTTATTTTGATTTTTCTAGGTGGAAGCCACTCCACAAAGCATTCTCTCTATTTGAGTTGCAAGCCCCTGTTGGGAAGGTTTTCTATTTCTTTCTTTTGTGGCTTATAATTAACCATACAATAGCATTAACTGATGATGCAGCATTTTTGAGCTGAGCTCACCTCAGATTCAGGATGAATTATAGGGATGTAGGAGCTGCTTGCTATGAAGAGGACCCCAACAATGACTCAGCAGTGCATCTGCTGGTATAGTTCCTCTTAAAGTTTTTTTTCTCTAACTGAATTGCATTTGTTTCTATCCTTCCAATGTATTCCCAGCACCTAACACAGTGCCTGACTCACAGCAGGTGCCAAATGAAAACTACAACAAATTCATGTTTAATGAGCTGCCATCCTTATATGCTTTAAATTCTGGCTATTTGGAAACTGCAGGCCAAAAATACTCTTCATGAAAACATGTATCACTACACCCAGTGGGGTTAACCAGACAACCCATAATCATAAACTAAATGGATAATGATGAAGTTAAAGTATTAATCTTTTATAAGTAAAAAGCAAGAAGAGCAGGCACTGAGATCCAGGACCAACCTAAGTCAACTCTGGTAATACAGACAACATTCTTCTTCAATTCACTAGTGACTCTTGAAATCTATGTTTGCAAGAGCATGGTACCCATTTTTCTCCTTTGCCAAACAGTGCAAGGCAGGGAGCCTGCTCATTTGAACAGCAGATTAAAGTCATCAATAAACTCCAGGACTTTGGAGAAGGACTTTGGAGAAGAGTCTGGCCATTCTGCAAAAGGTTAAAAATAGAGTTGTCATATAACCTAACAATTCCACTCCTAGGTAGATACCCAAAGGAAATGAAAACATATGTGTATATAAAAGCTTATAAACAAATCTCCATAGCAACATTATTCATAATAGCCACAAGCAGGAATGACCTAAATGCCAATCACGTGATGAATGGATAAATAAAATATGGTATATCCACGTAACTGAATATTACTTAGCCATCAAAAGAAATGAAGTACTGATATACATTTCCATAGGGAATGAACCTCTAAAACATGCTAAATGAAGAAAACTATACATGAAAGATCACATAATGTATGATTTCACTTATATGAAATGTCCAGAAAAGGCAAATCCATAGAGGCATAAAATAAATTATTGGTTCCCAGGGGCTGGAGGTAGGATGGAGGAAATGAGGCACGACTACTAATACACATAGGGTTCTTTTGGGGGTAATGAAAATGTTCTAAAATTGATTGTGATGATAGTTGTACAACTCTGTGAATATACTAAAAACCATGGAATTGTACACTTTAAATGAGTGAATTATATGGTATGTGACTCTTTTCTTAATCAAGCAGTTATAAAAAACCAAAACAAATCAAACCTCCAAGAATCAGAACTCATTTAATAGGCTATTATATATTGGTAGGCCTTAGTTATAGGTAGATAAAATTCTATGGAAGGGCACATCATCAATATTCTGTGATTTCAACTCATGAAGTCTTGGGCTTCCTCATCTGCAGGACAGGAACAGGTCAGATATTATTGCCCACAGAAGCAACCTGCTCGTTAATGTATCATATGCTGCCTTCCCTCCGTTTCCCAGCTCACTTCTCCATTTCCCACCAGTATCTCCTGGCATCAAATAAACAACTGGCACACAAACCCTTGTCTTTAGTCTGACTCTAAGAAAATTCAACTTAAGACAAGAGAAAATTAGACTGCCTTCTTCTTAGGACGGTTGAGAGGATACAATAAGATATTACATATGGAGCATTTCAGCACTGTGCCTGGCCACTTAATAACTTAGATATCATCACCGTTATTATTAATGTGTGTTATTATTGTTGAAAACAAATAATTGACTTGAGTTTTTCATCAGATATTCTATATGGAGGGCACATCTGGAAGACTGCCTTGGCCTCTCTACATATACAAGAAATACCAGGCCCATATTGTGCTTATTATTTCACTGTCAAGCACCCAGTTTATATTTCCCCCAATTGACTCTAGGTTTGCAAAGACTTTATCTAGCAAACTACACATATTAAGTAATAATTCATTTGCTTTCCCATGTTTTATTAATCAAAAGCATATATAACTGCCAATCAGAGCTTCTGATCAGCATGAAATTACTAGGGTCACCACACAGAATGAATATCATTTCAGTCAAAAGCAAAGAATCTTGATGTTTTTGTTAATTTGTGAAGCTTTGTCACTTGTAAAAGTATGATTACATTAAATTTTCTGAAATATTTAAAAGAACTTACAGACCTCCATTGCTATCATCATGGTCTCCTAAGACTCAGGAACCCCGTGTTGGCAATTGCTGATCTAATAAACCAAAATTCATTAAAAATATGCTTGTTTTTGTTATAAAAATTGCAGCTATAGAAACCCTTATTGCCATATTTGGCAGTAACCTTTCCTTAAATGATGATAAAATAAAGGATAAATGGATTTTTAGTAATGGATTTTTTTTATCTTGACCTTTTCACAATGAAATATTCCCAAATCTAAGAGTGTCTGGATTACTGTAAGATGCTAAGCCATTTCAAGTTTCCCATTACTGTATTTAGAGATCAAAGTCTATTAAGAAGACTAGTAGAAGAGATAAAGAGGGAGGAGAAAATGAGCAGTTTAGAACAGTAGAGCAACAGTAATATCTCATTCTCTATGGCTTAAAGCAAAAATCATTTACTGGTGTTGTGTTCATAGGCAGATGTACTGTATACATTTGCTTGGTCCTCTGAATTCATTCCCCTTTCTCTACCCTGCTGTGTCCCGTGGTAAATCACCTGGAAGCCTTGTCCTCAGGCTTCCAGCTGGGTTTAGCAAATGAGGAACTCCAGCAAAAGGTTAGTGATGGAGGAAGAGCAAGGCAGGGGGACAATTCTTCTGTTTTCCCTTCTACAGGTCATAAAAGCTGGCTGTATCCCACACCTGAAGACTGCAGTCTTGACCCTGGCTGTCCTTTCCATATGTCATTCTCTGACTCTGGCTCTGGTAATTACTTTCACCCTTTACCCCATGAGATTTGCAGTGATTATGGTGCCCCACCATTTCTAGGTCCAGGAAGTTGAACAACCTCTTGTGATTTCCGTATGCATTGTCCACCATCCTTGTCAATAATAGCTTTATTACAATCTCTTCAATTTAATTAATATAATTGTGTCATCTATTCTCTGCCAGGACTCTTGCTGGTTTGCCCAGAGAACCTAACCCAAAACTAGAGAGAAGGAGATCCAGGTTGACGTGCTCTATGCAGGCCAGTATCTTGTGGTACAGCAGAATAGAAAATGTGTTTCTAGAGGTGCCAATAGGGTCTAGGATCCCCCAGTATGTAACATAGATGTATAATATGAAATTCATAGGGTTGGTGTGATATCTAAACAATATGATACACAGAAAATACTTATTATACTGTCTAGCACATAGTAAATAATTAATAGACATTAGCTACTGTTATATTCAAGCATCTGTAGAAAAATCCTGTTTCTTCCTGTTTTAAGATCAACAAAAAGTACTCTTCTTCCATATGCTTGGGATTTGAACTCACGTTAGAGTCATCATTACAGTTAAGAGGACAAATTACCTGCATGAATGCTAGCCAACACTCATTGAGAGCTTACTATTTGCCAGGGATGGTGCTAACTACTTTCCAAGTGTTGTCTCATTTAACACAACAGCACTATTAGGGAAGTAGTTTAAAATCATTCTTTTACAGATGAGAAAACTAAGTAGGCTAGTAGGATTAAGAAAGCTTCCCAAGCTCATTTGGTACAAAATTGGTAGAAGTGGCATTTGAACCCAGGCCCATGGATCCATGGTCAGTATCGAAGATTCCTCATTTATAAGAGGTTCTTCAGAGCAAATCCTGAGCAACTTGATGGGCATGGAATCAGGCTGACTGAGTGTAGAAAAATGTCTACGCATTTATCATTGTCAAAACTCCTTTCAAGAAAATATGCTGTAATTGTACATTTAATTCAGCCCAACACAACACAGTGTTTCAATGAAGCGTAGAGCAAAGCGACATGTGTTAAGATTGTGACCCTGTTGGGAGGGAATCTTGTTAAAACTTGCACTAAAGAAAAATGACAAACAAACAGATGCAGTGGTTTATTGGCCTCATCTCTTTGTGGCAACTCTGTGGCTCCTGGGAAGGAAATGGAACACTTAGGAAAACATGCTGGGCCCCCCTTATATCTGGTGGGTAAATTATAGCTATCCTAATGAGAATATTTATGCTATTTATGTTTTTTAATATTCACCAAACTCCCCCCTGGGGAGACAGTCATGGACACTGGAGACAGTGTGGGTCAGTGATGGATGTATCTCCTTTCCGAAGTTACCTCGGCCTCCCCCTACTCAAGCCAAGCCTGCAACTATCTAGGGAAGCACTCAGTCCTGCAGATGCTTTATCTGAGGAAACTGGGCATGTTGACATGATGAGTTTAGATTGCCATGGTCTGAGCTTATGTGGTAGTCTAGTCTGAGAATCTGAATGTGCTAACTGCTGGTGCTGCTCATCAGGATATCCAGTACCCTCATGGTGAGCTACACCCTGGGCTTGGGAGGAGGTGAAAAGATCTGTCCTACCTCAGTCTTGCCAGTACAAATGACTGAAAATCAGTACACAGTGCTCATGTCTATACCTTTAGCACCACGTGGGATGCATCTTAAAAGCTCAATTTATAATTGCTGGACCAATGAATAGTCATCCCTTCTTTGGGAGCATGGACAGCCTTTCCTCTTAAGAGATTTGGAAGGGGTAGGGAAAATATAGATACCCTTTTGCCAGTAAATACTCTCATAATGATCCCATCTACTTTGAGACAAGACTCTTACACACACACACACACACACACACACACACACACCCTACATATACCCCTCTCCCACCAGCCATGGCTATTATGTCCTGTACCCTCACCTCCTGGCCACAGGCAATTGATCCAAGGAAAGGTACAGTCAAACTGAATTACTTAAATTCTCCTCAGGGGTTTGAAATTTAGGACATAGAAACATGGAAATGGGTGACATCCAGGCATGTTGGTGGGAGCGTTCTAGAAGGTTCACAAATTCTAGCACCCAGACATGTTTTTCTTTCTTTATGAGTCAGTCCTTCCTTTGGTTGCATGCATATACCACTGTCCCACTCTTACAGATTGAGTTGTGTCCTCCTCAAAAACTAATAACTCAGTACCTCAGAGTATAAACTTATTTGGAGATAGGGTCTTTATCAAGTTAAATGATAATAATTCAATATGACAGGAATCCATATAAAAAGAGAAAATTTAGGGGATCCCTAGGTGGATCAGTGGTTTAGCACCTGCCTTTGGCCCAGGGTGCGATCCTGGAGTCCCGGGATCGAGTCCTGCTTCGGGCTCCCGGCATGGAGCCTGCTTCTCTCTCTGCCTGTGTCTCTGCCTTGCTCTCTCTCTCTCTCTCTCTCTCCACCCACCCCCCGTCTATCATAAATAAATAAATAAATAATTTTTTTAAAAAAAGAGAGAAAATTTGGATGCAGATGCAGACACACACACACACACAAGGAAGTGAAGATGAAGATGAAGTCAGAGATTAGGGTGATGCTTCTACAAGTCAATGAACACTAAAAATTTTCAACAAACCACCAGGAGCTAAAACAGAGACTTGAATCAGATTCTCCTTCTCAGCACATTGATGGAACTAACCCTATCTGTACATCGATCTTAGACTTCTGGTTTCCAGAAGTGTTCAACATTAAATGTCTATTGTTTAAGCCACTAGTATATGGTGCCTTTTTACAGCAGCCCTAACAAATTAACACACATGCCAATGATATTCTTCTTCGTCTGCCTAATATTAGTCAGAGTGGATTCCTGTTGCTTGCTACCAAAAGAAATTTAACTGACACTCCAAATAAACCATACTGAAGATTGAGTCTGATTTCAAATGAAATATCTAATTCTTCATAGAAGGAATGTGGCTCCTATCAAGCAATGAAAGCAAACTTGTGTTAAGAAAGTAAAGTGACAAAAAAAAAAAAAAGAAAGTAAAGTGACTCCACACTAACAAAAGATACTGTGTCACAAAAACCAAGGAGATACACTTAGATCAAAGAGGAAATGACTACACAACAGTCTTTCTCATGTGAAGGGGGAGAGAACAATTTGCTGTAGAGAAAGCTTTATTTCTCGGACCAGGACTAGTATAAACAGCAGAAAACAAAGAAACTCTCAAGGGCAAATAAATTGTTTTTTGTCTCAGATCTTACCTATCATAGAAAAGGCAACTATAAAAATAAATGCATGAATTAAAATATTAACCTATTAAAAACTGTCAGGATGTCTCCTGTTATGGGTTGAATTGTAGCACCCAAAAGATATGTTGAAGACCTAACTTTCAGCACTTTTAAATATGGCTTTATTTGGAAATACAGTCTTTGGAAATGTAACAAAGTTGAGATGAGGTCATTTGGGTTGGCCTTAAATCAATATGACTGGTGTTCTTATAAGAAGAGGAAAAAGCAATGTGAAGACAAAGACACACAGGAAGACAGAGGCAGAGATTGGAGTCATTCAGCTACACCCTAAGCAACATTTGGAACTACCCTGCAAGAGGCAAGGAAGGATTAACCCCTAGAGGATTTGGTGACCTTGCCAACACCTTAATTTCAACTTTCTGGCCTCTAGAACTTTAAGACAATACATTTCTTTACATTTGTTTTAAGTCACCCAGTTTATAGTACTTTGTTGTGGCAGAGCCCTAAATAACTCAGACACTCCTTCTCTCAAAATCTTGCCCTGGGCCACAGAGGATGACTTGTGGAAATTTGATAGTGATTTTTCTCACAATGTCAAGTTGGAAGATATTCACATTAACTAAAGCCTTTGCAATAATATCGAAAGTGATATTAATTACTTAGAAAGTGTAGGTAGGATATATGTAAAAATAAGTAACTTTTTTGCTTCCTCTTTCTAGTTCTCATTAAGATATTTTCGGTAAATTAATGTTAAAATAAGCAATACTCTACAATCATAGTTGATCACCAGTTTCATTCAGGCCAGGAGGATTAGTTATTTGGTGACTTTTAGTGAATTCTCAATAAAGGTTCTGCTTTTGAGTTGGAGTGAGAAACAAGACCAGTGAGAAAATTCAAGGGAGAGAATACCGTAAGCCACGTATTTGAAAGTGACTAAGAGCAAACTTTGTTTTATGTTGTGTCCTTAAACTCTGTTCTTAGAAGAATAAAGAAAAGAATGCCATCATGGTGGGTGAAGAACTCTTCCTTCAGTTTTCAGCAAAGATCCTCATGACTTTGAACTTTCGATTGTTCCCAAATGATGATCTGTTTGGTCTAAAAATAGTTTTTCTGCAAGGATAAAACAGAAATTTATTTTCCAGGACTATGTTAAAGGGAGCACACTGAACTCTAAAGGGGGAAAAAAGATAAATCTATGGAAGGCTTGCCATGTGTTAAATTTACTGCTGATGTTCCAAGAAAATCTTTCTTAATATTTTTAGACTGAGATTGATGTATTTGCAGACAATTTCAGAATATAAAGGAGTCTAAACTGAACATCTGCTTTATTGTCTTGGTCCTGGAGTCAACCTTCTGGTTTAAAAATTTAGGAAGCATATTTGGGGGAGTAAATACATATTTTTGGCTTATCCAAATAATTTACTTGGGGAATCAAAATGGTTTTCCATTTCTTTGTTTTGACAGAAGATTAACTTTAGAGGTACTGGCTTTATTAAGCATTGTATGACAATGTCTTTCAATGTCCATTAAATAATGCTTAGTATAGTAAATGTTAAATTACCATGTTATATCTCCATAAATACATGTGAAATCCATATGAATGCCAAATGAATTCAATACGGTCATTTCTATTACAATAAATGCCAAATGAATTCAGAGTGATGAGGCAATTAAAATGTCATACACTTCCAACTAGTCCCATCATGAATTCATTACTGCCATGACACCCATCCTTGTCAGGGTTTTCATTTTAAATAGTGTTTTCAGCAGTTTGGAATAAAATTCCATTTGAGAAATTGATTTCCATCAAAAATCTAAGAGGATAAACTCTAAGTCTGAGAAAGTAGTGCCAGAATAACTTGGGTACATTGCAAAAGTCCCCACATCCCTAACCTGCAAGTTTTGTACTTGAATGAAACACATATAGACCATTTGATTATGGTTTTTGATATTTTATATGCAAGGAAATTCTTAATTTGATAAATCTCCTCTTTGAACAAATATTTCTTTCAAGATGTATCTTTGTAATAATTTGCTTAGTTTTGTAGTCTTCTTATCAGGTGAGGCAGATGTATAAGAATTACACATACACACAAAGGGAAAAACCGAGACACCATCAAGTAACAATTTTAGTCAAGACACAGGCATGGATAACATCTAATTTCATGATCCAGTATTTCCAGTTTTTCCAGGATTATCCAAAAATATCAGCTCTGCAACTACTCTTGATCACCCTTTAATGAGTGGGAGGCAGAAATAGATAGAGTGAATATAGATAATAGTTGGAAGAGAACTAGAGGAATACAAAATGCGGATTGACACATGTGACATTGAAATGGGTGGTAGGAGTAACTGCCAGCTCTATGTGAAAAGTCATAGATCCTACAAGGGTAAATAAAAAGTTACAATGCACATGCTGGTATTGTCTATATTAGCTGGACACCCCTGATAGTAATGAGAATTAGGAATAAGGAAGAGAAGTAGCCTTAAACTTTCTTATGACATTTGATATATTTTACCATAGGCATATACTTATGATGACTTTGTCCTAGCATTGATTTGGCTGTATTTATCTCATCTGTTATAGCATCCTTTGTAAAAAAAATACATCTGCAGTCTAAATGCAGATTCTGCTTAAAACACTTTGAACTTCGCTCTAGTGATTGTATGTATAAATCATATTGACTTTCAGTGAATTTCTAGGCATATGTATTGTATGTTATTGAAATTTAAATCAGATATGTTGAGGTTTGTTTTGTGACTGAACCAAGATTAGGCATAATTTTATATGAGGAGATAAGACAATTTTAACCAGAGTGCCTGCTAGTAAAGTATTTTGCAATACTGCTACTTATGTTTGAACTTCATTTTTGAGAAACTGCGAATGTCCTTCCTTCCATTATTCTTTCCATCTATCTCTTCCTCTATCTACTCATCCATCCCTTCATTCATCCATCCCTTTATGCATCCCTCCAGCCATACACCTATCCACTTATTCATTCATTTACTCAACAAATAATTATGAGTATCTACTTTGTACAGGATGTTGCAGCAGACACAGAGGGGAGAATATATAATCAGGAAGATGCATATTATTCCTTCAAGGAGTTCACCTGATTATGGGAAAAAGAAGTTAGAAAATACTGAGAAAAGTGCTGTAAAAGTTGGAAGCACAAAGGTCTAGAGAAGGCCGAAAGAGAAAACTATTTCCTTTAGGAGGCCATAGAAACCTTCACAGAGGAGGTGTCGGTCAACCTGAGGCCACCCAAGGAAAGGAGGCTATCCCTGGGGAAAGAACTCAGAGGCAGAATCTGAAGGTAACTATTTGATCATGGCCACTTAGAACTGTGCCCTCCATCTACCTAAATCTTCTGAAATATTTTTGAAGGTAATACTACTTTTGCCTTGCCATATGCTTCAGCTCCTTAACTTTGAAACATGCAGGAAGATGGAAGGAACAAAGTGAAGTTTTCTTTCTCTGCAAATGAGACTGAATATCAGAGAGGAGTGATTTTATTACACTGGGTATCTCCACACCACATAAGGAGCTATCTGGCCCAAAGTAAAACTAAATGAAAACAAACAAAACAATATAATACAAAATCCTTGATATATATTACAGTAAAAAGTCTGAAGTGACTTTTTGTTGTTGTTGCCAATGGTGCAGAAAGCCTTGCTTTATGTCCCATAGGGTTATGCTCTCAGTTTACACTCAGGAGTCAAAAAAGCATCATCTTAAAACCCGTTTCTCACTTCACTTAGGGGTATTGCTGAGATCTACACTAAAGATCTGCAAACAATGACCTGAGGGGCAAATCTGGCACATAGCCTGTTGTTGTAAATAAAGTTTTATTAGAACACAGTCATACCTGTTGGTTTACATATCATTGATGACTACTTTAAGGCTACAGTGGCATCCAAAAGTGATCAGAACAGTGATCAGAAGTCTTATGGTCCAAAAAACTAGAAATAGTTGCCATCTTTCTTCACATAAAAAGCAGTTGCTGTCCATCATCTATGTTAAGTTCCAAGTGAGACATGCCTTTGAACTACTATAAGCATTGCTTAATATCTAATATAATAAGTATAATAGCTGTTTTTATTTTTATTTTTTTGGCTAATAGGAAGCTCAAAGAAAATTAAAGCAAATTTAAAGATCACACTTGTCAGACGACCAGTGTCATATATTCTGCACAGTTGATACTACTCACTTTAATTGATATTTCCCCTGTATATTTTTAAATTTTCTCTTGTTTAGATGTATTTTTTAACTACCTTATTGAGTGTAGTTCTTATAAACTGCTTTACTTAATACTTAATGAGATGAAGTAGGTAAGGGATAAATAGGTTGGTAGGCAGATTAGATAGACAGTAGATGATAGATAGATAGATAGATAGAGCCTTAAATCCATCTATCCTATCTCAATAATCAGTTAAAAACAAACAAATCCACAGGGGCATACAACACAATATGTATAGTTTTAGTAGGTGTCAGCAATGGGCAGGTGCTCAGGGCTTCTCAACAAATGTTGACATTTTGGGCCAGATAATTCTGTTGAGGGATTGCCCTGTACAATGTAGGATGTTAGTATCCCTGGCCCCTGCCCACTGGGTGCCAGTAGCATACTCCTTCTCCACTGTGACAACAAATATTATCTCCAGATATTGCCAAATGTCCTCTGGGAGGAAATGACCCATGCCCGCCCCAATCTATAGAAAGCAGCTCCCTTGTGCATTTACCTCTTGATACACTTTTCTGTCCATTTGCTCTGTGCTGTTAAGAGATCAGCAATCTCATGGAGTCTACTAAAGCTCCCTGAAGACACAAAGTATTGGCAATACTTTGGGCAGCAAACCTCTTTCTATCGGGTTAGTCATCTAGCAGAAGCTTGGCGCTGGTAAATGTAATAAAATCACATCCTATAAATGGAATTTCAAATCAGGATCCTTCTATAACCTGTTCATTGTGCTGTACGAAGAGAGGTGAGGTCTGTCATGTACTCTCAGCCCTGGTGAGATGCTTCTCCTGATCTCTAATGACAGTAATGAATTAAATAATGGCTAAGTAATGAATTGGGTTATTTCCTAAGGCTGGAGATGAAGAGAAATTAAATACTCAATCTCGAGGGGTCTGAGTTGATAAAGGGCTATTTAAGTGCCTTCACAGCAGTGGAATCAAGACTTGAATAAGATGCAGAGACCAACAATATTGCCTGAACCCTCTTTCTCAATAGATTGTGGAATCAGTTGATGCTGATAATTGCGGAGGATGCAGGAAAATACGAGCCTACTTCAATGATGCAGGAAGTCAAATCACATGACAAAGGAAACTAGATTCATTATCAGCACATTTTGTCTTGTTTACACCGAGCACCCAGAGACTGAATTTAGAGACATCTGTGTAATTGATCGCAGCAGTTTAAATTGTATCTCAATTGATATATCCTTAAGGGCAAGGGCAGGCTTATATTTACTTCTTCCCCAAAGTGTCTTGGACATAATAAGTGCTCAATAAATATTTGATCGACTTGATAGAAGCTAGTGGTTTTATCCAGAGATACTGTGTCAAGCATACATTGTCTGGTAATAGCCAAGCTGTCAATCAGAGCCTCAAAAATAGAAGAAAGAGCTGCCTATTTTACCCAGAAAGGATTTTCAAAGTCTTATGCTAATTACTTTTTTTTTTTTTTCATGAATTCTTCTTCCATTTAAGTAATACAAACTTTCACTACTGGAGAGTTATATACACAGAAAAACAAAATCTTTCACGGACATTTCAACCATTACAACAAAAGCATACTTTAGGAGATTCATCCTATGAAGAGTACGTTATGAGGACTGATCTGCTCTATACTATCATATCTCACTCATGCCACTAAAGTGAGATATAATATACACATACGGAAAGAAGAAATCATGTCTACATTTATTTTCTATGCATAAGAAAGGAGTCTAACAAAGACAATTAGAATGTAAGAACAGAAGATCGGTAAGTAGGAAATGGCAATAATTCTAAATGCTAAACTATCAAATCAAATATGTAATTAAATGTATATAATTCAAAAGTGCAATTAGTCATGCACCATAAGATTTTTTGGATACATATTGATAGTGTTAGAGCAGAGTTACTATATTAAAATGAGAATCAATTAGTTCATTCTTTTTGAGGCATACAAATAATTCAGCTCTTCCAGGGAGGCAATCAAGGGTACTGGATAAAGCATAGTCTTGGAGTGAAACAGAACTGAGTACAAACATAAGGGTCACCACATTCCAGCCTAGGGGCTTGAACATCAGTAACCAGAGGTGATGCAATGTTATGATCTCCTGGGACCTACTGGGAAACTTGAGTGCCAAGCCAGATATCAGAATTCACCGGCTCTGCGACCTTGGGCAAATCACATATTCTTTTCAATCTTCACAATCTTCTTTACAATGAAGCTATTCTGCCTCTACCTGAGTATCTTCTTTATTTTATTGGTGTTATTATTCCAGGCCAGTGCATATACAACGTGGTTTACATCAACCAAATCAGTGCACCTGTCATAAAGTGAGGGAACAGCAGAGTGGACATGTCCTGAAGTGCACACCTGTAAAGTGTTTCTCAGTCTAAATGACATCTACTGAGAAAGGCATTTCTGACCCTCTAGGTTAGGTCCTCTGGCAGGTATTATAGCCTATATTTCTACTCAGAGTACTTATCACAGGATATTTTAAATGTCTATGTGAAAAGGAAAATGATTAAAAATTACCATCCTCGTATTGGCACAAGGATGAAAATAAAAGCCAAGGAAACAGGACAGAGAGCATGCGTGTGTGGTCATTCAATTTATGACAAAGAGGTCATTACGACTCAATGGGGGGAAGGACTCTCTTCTCAATAAACACTGCTAGAACAATCAGAAAAAATAACAATTCTTGATGCCTCATACCATACACAAAATTAATTTGAGATGAAAGTTAGTGATGGAAATTAAAGAAAGCAAGTGTTTAGAAGACATAGTAGAGAATGTTTGTGACCTTGGGACATACAAATATTTCTTAACGAGACAAATAAGCAATACGTATTATAGAAAAAATGAATATTCTTCATTAATATATAGAATATCTGTTTATCAAAAGACATCAATAAGAAAGTAAAAGACAAGCAGAGATTTGGAATACACATATTATCAAAGACTTAAATTCAGAATATATAAAGCACTCCTTAAATTACCCCAAAGGGAAGCTTTTTTATGTGAAACAAGGTGTTTCATCCTGGAGAGCATCTTGGGTCTGGATATAGGTAGTTGGGACTGGAGATTATTAGTGAAGAAGCAGGAACACGGAATAGACTCCTAGCGTGGAGCAGGCCCAGCACAGAGGGTAGAAAATTAAAGGAAAGAGATGAGAAGGGAGGTGGGAGAAGAAAATTGTGAGATGTGAGAAATCAGAACTGGGTGTAGATAGCTAAAGAAAATGTGCCTGGTGCCGGAAGAACATTTAAGAATAGTCGTGTTTAATATATCATTGGGAGTTGATACAACCTCCAAATACAACTTCCTAGAATTTCAGTAAAGTGTGCTACCCACACAATGCTTTCTGTGATTTTTTTGTGTGCGTGAAAGAAAAGGGAGGGGCCACCTTCTACATGCGGATTGTGGAAAATGAAGACGACAATAAAGCAAACCAACTAAATAAGCAGGAGCATGGTCTTGGAGCTAGAGTGACCATTGATATGTGAGCTCCATGAAATCCCAAAAAGTTCATAGATATCACTGAACATTCACAAGGCCTGGTCTGTGGGTTTGGGCCAATGTTATATCAACTTCATAAGATGCGAGATCTCAGGTGACATGGGTTACATATTTTCATTGCTTATCTCCCATTAAGCTCTTTGAGAGCAAAGTATATGATAGGGGCTCAAAAACAGTTGATGGAGAATGAATGAAAGAAAGAATAAATGAACAAACATGTTCATGAATGAAATTTAGGCATTTTGTTCATGCCGTTTAGTTTTCAGAGTTTTGATCACTTTTTTACCTCTTGTTATGCTGGTGTCTTTTCAGTTCTCCATTTTTCTATCATTTGCCAGAAGCTCCCAGTCACATGCTTGCCATATTGTCCATCTACAAAGCAACATTCCAGCCCAACATTTGGTGCACAAATGCACCTTCTCCATTTGGGAGATGAGTTGCACTATGGCATACAGTGATTCAAATGCATTTGCAAAATAATTACTCCTCTTTCATACCCAAGGCTTGTTATCTGAATAAATGTTTCCCTAATAAAGCTTGCAGCTGGGTTGAGTTTGAGAACTACAACAATTAAGAGTCATGGGACAAGAGCTCAAAAAAGGGTTCCCTTTAAACACCAGCGTTTGCTTCCTCCATCCCTGATTAGGAGGAATGGGGCCTGTATGTGGCTGCCAACACAGCGCTGATTGCTAATCAAGTGGCCATGGTATGTGCGAGCAAAAGAAAATTGGAAAACAAACGTAGATGCTGATTAGTTTTCTACAAACATCTTGAAAGATGTGTGAAGCAGGAGCCAACTAAGGTGAAGCAAGCAAGAAGGATTCGGTGATCGCTGCTTTGCCAACCTCACCTGAGTTGAATCTGGAATTCAAAGAATGAAACTACAGAACAGGGCACTAAAATGATTGCAAAGCCCACGTGAATCTATGGGGTAAATAGTAATAACAGTAATAACAGTCACAAGGAGACTGGTTAAGGTTTGTACCCTGCTTTACCATTGAGCGTGAATGGTGATGTTTAGCAGCTCTAACTTCTTAGTTAGTCCATGGGTTGGTTGTTAATTTTACCTCCTCCATTTTAAGGGGGTAATTTGTTCAAGGCAACATATATGACTGAACTAGGATTTTTGCTGAGATCTTCATTTCCAAATTGTAGGCATAGCATCAAACCAAGAAGGGAATGAAATATACCCACACTATCCAAAGGCTCGTGTGAGTTCTCAGCATTAGCAGTAATGACTAGAGAAATGGGTAAACTAAGTTCAGACATTCAGCGACCTGGGGCTAACCACTGTAGCTCATGGGAACCAGTGGGAAGGAAGTGCTTCTTAAAAACACCTGTTCCAGAGGAAACCAGAAGGAACAACCATAATGGAGGAGACTGGTAATATTTCATGCTTACCTTCTTACTGGGTGAAATATCAACTCTGTACTTTGTTTGTAGGTCAGGATTCCACCTGAATGTTGGTTTAAATAGGAGTAATTCTTACTGTTCCATCCACTGGCACTCCTGTAACTCACCTAAGTACCAAATCTTTGAAATACTTGGAAGAGAATACAAGTTCCACCCTTTATTTTACCCCTGAGGTGTTTTGTGAATGGAACACAAGCTGTGAGACTTATTATCTTTGTGAGACTTATTATCCCCAGAACTGTGCTGGAGCTGGCTAATTCCAGCTTGTGAGAACCAATTGTATATATTCAGTGGTGTCACGGTGGTAGCTATTTCTGACTTGAGTCATAGTGGGAGGATTTACACCCCAGAAATAGGCAAACACTACAAACTACAGACTTTTTTTTTCCCCCAGAGACCCAGTTTTCAAACATATACCAGCACATCACTAGATATATTTTTATTTTTATTTTTTATTTATTTTTTTTAACTATTCTTTTTTTTTTAAATTTTTATTTATTTATGATAGTCACAGAGAGAGAAAGAGAGAGAGGCAGAGACATAGGCAGAGGGAGAAGCAGGCTCCATGCACCGGAAGCCCGACGTGGGATTCGATCCCGGGTCTCCAGGATCACGCCCTGGGCCAAAGGCAGACGCCAAACCGCTGCGCCACCCAGGGATCCCCTACTAGATATATTTTTAATGTCACTAATTTCTTTCTGCACATTGACTTTTACTTCTTACTTACATACCTTCATTTAAAAAGGAAACCATCTCACTACTGTAGATAGAAGAACAATATGGTCTTACATAAATAGAAGGTACTCTTCAGGAGAAATCCCAGTGGAAACAAGACAGTGTTAGGGCATTCTTAACTAGATAATGGTGTCTACAAAAAAGCAATGATCTTGAGTGTACTTTCTCGTCTGGAAAAAAGTGATTAGCAAGTGTAGAGAGGTGTTAAAAAGACACAGAGACTATGGTGAGTCTTTCTACTTGAGGTGAAGAGAATTGATAGAGGAAAACACTGATTCATCTGACAGAGCCCTGGAGCCATCTGGGGAGTTATTCAACACTGTGGCCACTGCTTTCTAAAGGCATCTTATACACGAGAGAAGCTGCCAGTGTCTTGGGAAAATGTCTCAGACCCCACTCCATTTCACTGTGCTCCAGATAACTTGTGATTGCAGGGTCTGCTGCTCTGTATCTTAGGACTTTCCCCAGAGGCACAGAAGACTGCTCTCTCTGCCTGTGTATATGGCAGTCTTGAAGCCTCTCTGGTGGGAAGTGCCCTGGAATTAACAGCCTTTCTAGGGGAGCAGCCCTCAACCAACTGAGTAGGAGTAAACACAGTCAACTAAAGAGAATTGATCAATATCCCCTTCCCTCTCTCTTCAGGTGGGTAACTCTGAGGCATGCCTTCTACATAGTTTACAGAGTTTTCTTTACTTTTCTTTTTTTTTTTTTTTTACAGAGTTTTCTTATGGGATTAATCCGTAGCTGCCTACCATGGCTTCATCTGGCATGCTACATTGATTCTCTTTCCTCTTTTCTTGACTCTTATCCATTTCTGATGTGCCCTGTACCTCCTTAAAAAAATACTTGCACTCACAATTCAGTCTCTTCTTGAGAAGCCCAACTGAGACCCATACAAAGTCATGGCGTTTCACATGTCCCCACTGGCTCAGGGACTGGGGCCATGGACCATCATGTCCTCACGGGAGGCCAGCACTGATGCAGGCCATGCAATGTAGGCGACGAGTCATCTTTCTAACCCCACAGACTTTGCATACATGAGACCCTTTGTGGAAATGCTCAATATTGAAATTACCTCATTATCTCCTCCAAGGCTGGTGGGGATCATTGATATTTGAGAGGGCTAATCTGAAAGAGACATTGATCATTTAATCCTCTCAGTACACTGAGTGCTATTCCTGAATCAAGTCTGATCACCAGGAAGCTTAGCTCTCTGTGGGAATGCATTCACCTTATCATGATTCCTTTTCATGTCTTTACTGAGGTAAGATATACAAAGTAACCAGGCGAAGAAAGTTTTTCTACCTCTGCCAATATAGCTGTTGAAAAAGCTATTCCTTGTGTAACTCAGAGCTCTTTTTAGTAAAGGCTCTTAAGATGCATTCCCACCAGAAATACATGCGTAGGGGAAAAATTTTCTCTTCCCATCACTTGGAATGCTTCTCTCTCGTTCTCTTTTTAAATCAGACAATGAGAACTACTTAAGTTGACACATTTCCATTTTTTTCCATGGTTATTTGTAAACTCAAAGCAAATCTGGTACTACATTTTAATAATTATATCTCTCTATGGTTTTTCTGTGTTATATCTTATGTGTTTTAAAAACATTTACCTTTGTGCAATTGTATTTAATAAACCATGGAAAATCTTTGGAAATAAATGTGGTAGATATGACCAATGAATATACAGGATTAAACTTACAAACAATAAAAATACTGTCCTTGCTACAAAATAGTTTTAGAAGGGAACAAGGAGATGTTAGTAAAGCTGAACTCAAGATCTGCATTTGGTTCACACCAGGAATAAAGTCCTGTGTGTTCCGAGTTAACACATAAAGGATCAACAGGTAACTTTCGAGATCACTGTCTTGCAAC